>NC_136497.1:142397977-142505477 GCF_053919585.1 Euprymna scolopes | reverse complement strand
ATTTCAGACGTCTTTCATTTCTAAATTCCGTCATTTCTTTCAGCCATTTCTTTGAACGGGTAAGCGAATGTTTCGGTGGGTGTGGGAGGGGATTAATTTTTTTTAATTTTTTTTCGATTCAGCTTTTCTTTTCTTTTTTCTTTCTCATTTTATTCGCTTTCCTTCTTCTTTCTTGGTTCCCTTTAATTCTTTGTTCATCATTTTTCCCTTTTCTTTCCCCTTCTTTTTTTCTTTCTTTTTTATCCTTGTTCACTCCGAAACAGGGTATATTGCCACTTGGACGTTAATATTTTGAATCGTGTCTAACGTAGGATTGTGGGGAGTTGAACAGAGAGATGCACGTTTACATTGCTTTTAAACTTCTGCATGTCTGTACAACCAGAGAAGCATGATAGATGAAGGAAATTTCAAGTCGATCCGTAGAAGGCTTTCCGACATATAGCGACCCCAATAGTGAAGGCTTTGGCTCCATGCCTAGGTGGTCAGTGTTTTTTTTTACAAGGTGGTCACCACTTATCAAGGCCCGGAAGCCACTCAGGGATAAGGGTTATTGCAAGTACAGTACGTTAGTGTGGAGATTTAATGAAGTGTTTACTTAAGAGAGCGGTTCATTAGGACTTTGTTAACGTTGGACTTAAAGACACCTAAGTTGTAGTCAGGTTGGAAGCAGGCAGATGGAACAGTTCCACAGGCGTGCAGTTCTAAGAAAGAAGCTTTGTTCATGGAATCCACGTTTTGATTTAGGCACAGATAAAGAGTGGGGAAAATTTTTCACAGTGGATACAGCTAGACGGGTGTTTTTCGTGAAAAATTGGCGAGGGGGACCAGAGATTGGAGTTCAGACGAGCACCTGCCATGGAAATAACGATAAAACAAGGATAGGCTCGCAACGTCTCTTCTGTGGGAGAGAGGTTGCAGGGTAGAGAAAAGGGTATCCCCCACTAAGCCACGAAGTCTATTTTGTACTCTGTCAAGGCAGGATAGGCTGTTTTTAGCAGTTCCTGCCCAGATATGGCAACAGTATTCCATCCTTGGACGTACTTGGCTTATATACGCTGAGAGGGACACATATGTTATGAGTTCATCCAAACACGTTCCATTATTCTTTTCTTTATTTTACGAAGAGGCTTCGATATGCTTCCAGACTTTTTCGTATGGACACTTTTATTGATAATACACACATTAAACTTCGAAGTAATCTCCTCCAGCTACAATGAAAAGCCCAATGGGAGTCCTCTCGTCACAGCCTCTTTCATCTCCTCAATTGTCCTCATAGTGACAGCATATAAGATTTCCTTGAGTTTAAGAAAGAACTAAAAGTCACAGGGAGCAAGGTCTGAACTAAAGGGTGGGTGAGGAACTGTTTTGATACCCATTTTAGTTATTACAATGTCTTTTTTCCTACTCTTCTCTGAGCACCCCTGAAAGCATTCATGAAATTCTTTGTTTGGCTAATCAACTTTGGTGTTCTAATTTCTTTACTTCTCCCACATCTCTCATTATCCTTCACAGATTCATTGCCTTCCTTGAATCTCTTATGCCACTGAAAAATATGCATTCCATACGTTTCTTTGGCAGTTTTCCAAGTTTCAAACAGAATTTTATTGCATATCTTTCTTCTAAAGTGTCCTCACGTCCAGATTGCATTTTTGAAATTCAACAGCTGTGACAATCAGGCTTTAGTAGAGCGTATTCCAATTCCTGCTGTACCTAGTCATTTTTAACTTGAAATCATAAAAATATTGGTGAGTCATTTCATAAGATATATATCACTAACATATTACATTTTCAAAAGTATACGACATTTAAAACGCTTGTTCAAAAAATTGTCTGGGAACTTATTGAAAGAATCTTGTATTTATTTATTTGTACATTTTCTGTTTTATTTCTGCCTCCATTTCTTTGTTCTCTCTTTCTCTCTCTCTCTCTCTCTCTCTCTCTCTCTCTCTCTCCTTTCCCTTTCTATCGCTTTTTTTAATATTTTTTTTTCTCCGTCAGTCAAACGCTTAATGCCGCAAGCAAAACTCGACAGTTTGTCATTTAGAACACTGGTTTCGTAATTTTTCTCTTTTCCTGTTCTTTCTTCTTTTCTTTTTTCTTTCTTTTTTTTTTTTTTTTTTTTTTTTTTTTAAATTTCTACCTTTTTTGCTAACTTCATTTATATGTTCGCCCTTTTTCTCTTTCATTTTCGACCACTCTTTTCACGACTTTTCTTAAAATTTTTTTTTTTTTTTGCATTAGAGTACCGAACGCTACAAGCCAGGATCGCAACTCAACCGTGTTTCCCTAATAGTCGGTGCTTTTAAACGCCACACCATCAGCAGCAGTTCATTAGTAAGTAAAAGTGTAATGATTATACGAACACGATTAGCCAGGGAAAAGAGTTAATTCGTCGTTTTACGTCTGCATTATTATTAATGGTAGTTGGCGATTCCACTTAGCGCTCTTTTGTCTTTTTCTTGCATGACTACAATGCGATAGCGACGTCGCTTGGAAAACAGCAAAAATCGTCCACAGACATAATGTAAGAAAGCTGGTATGCGGCGTAAAGCTAGTGACTGTCTCTTGGGCTTGGGTCTGCAAAGGAAGCAGACGTGTTTTCAATGACCTCGTTCTCTCTTCTTTACGAAAATCAGGTGTGGACAGATTAACAGACTGTAATAATTAGAGCTGTGACAACAGCATATTATTTTCATTGTTTTGACTCTTGATTATATACCCGTTAATCTCTTATATGTTTCATATAGACTGATGTGGTTCTCGGTTGATTAACTGTGTCTAACTGCGTCGGGGATATATTCGAGAATCACAAGAATGAAAAGAATATGCTGTTGTCATAACCCTAGTAATAATAACAATGTGTAATGCTAATACTTTGTAATCGAATTACGATATAATTACACTATACTTTTCATCGATTTCCTTGAGAAAGAAATGACCACCAGTAACGAATATTATATAGAATTTGAAGGAAAAATCGTCCTCAAGATGATCACAGATATAAAAGTAAAAGTGTTCTTTCTCTAACGGATTGCGTATTATTTCCTCACCCATCCTATTCTACAGAAACAAACCTCTAGTGACTACTGTTTTTTTTTCAGCAATTCTTTATTCTTCAGGTAAAGATTTAACTTTAATGAAAACGTGATATTGAAAAATGTGATAATCTCAGTAAAAGCCCTAAGTAATTCGCAATTGCATTTTAAGTATCGCCCGCGTGGACCTGTGGCGTAGTGGATAAAGTATTTGGTTAAATCCAATTGTAAATTACAGTTTTCAGGAGGTTGAAGGTTCAATCCCTAATCCTTTTCTTGATTAATTGTCTTTGCCAACGCTGCTGAACTGTATCTATCGTCTGTATTGTGATCCTTCATAATATAAGCAGGAGGCTAACAAGTGCTACGCCTTGCCCAGGGGTGACCTGGAACTGAGCAAGGCATGGGCGTTCATTTCCCGGAAGTATTATAATATCTGCTTTCCCGAATACAGAAATCGCACAGTATTCCTACATGACCACTCATCTGATACTGACCAGGCTCAACGTTGCTTAACCACAGATTTTGCATGTAATTGCTATTTTGAGTTAATAAATAATCTGGGAATTGTTTTTTTTCTTATCTTATCTTTTTTTTTATCTTCTAACAAAACTCTACATATAAAATATCTGGTGTGTTAATATTCCAGTGAGTGTGAAACTTATTCAGGATCTATTACTGATGAGACGGTCACTAAAGTGCCCTTCATATCATTGTACAACGATAAAATATATATTGTTAAAAATTCATGACTGAAATTTGTGGACAAGTCAAACATAGACCGAAGTTTATTTGTAAGAAATGTTGCGTATGCGTGGGAGAGGAATGGATGGAGTATCTGCTTATATTGCGTCAAATCTTCGTGTTTACGGCACATCAGTCCTTTTGGGGAGTTTATAAAATAAAAGCAGAACGTACCTTTTTATATCGTGTCTCCGCATCTCTTGACTGTATTGGCTCCCCTGGAACAAAAGCTAATAACAACAATTTAAGTTTCATTTCTCTGGACAATTGGAACTTTATTCATTTCATGGTTGAAGTCGCACCCCTGTTATCTGCCTATCCTTAGAAGGAGGGTGGGAATTTCTCTATTGATTCATCTGCCATACATCGCTACCTCCCGTCGCAAAAATCTTCATCTTCTGAAGGCTGTGTCGGACTCCAACTGAATTCTAACTCGAACTGAACTGACTGATTAAAAATGTACCATGTGCGTTTCTATATATTTTGGGGGTAGAAGAGGGATATGCCACTGACACGTCACTATGCACTCAGCGCTCGTTCTTGTCGAGGTTGTTCCAGTTTTCAGCTCGAGTCAACCAGTTTGATTTGGTTTGACACTCTGATCCTGTCTGCACTAGAAAGCCTGTTTAACCTTTGTCGGCTTACTCTTGATTACACAACTTTGGTTGAATTCCAGAAAAGATTACAGGATTTTATTAACGATTCTATGAGTGTCATTTTCTTCAGGTAAATGAACACGTAGACATAAGCTATAGAAATGTCAACTTGAATGGCTCTCGGTAGAATGCATACTTCCGCCAACGGCCAGCAGTAAAAATACAAATTATTAAATTAAGGGAATTTAATGAATAAATGAAGCATATATGATGATAATATTTCAATCAATCAATTAATCAATCAATCAATCAATTAGATTGATCATTTTTCTCAGATTTTTTGACTGGTTCTATTACCGACATATTTATATACGACAGATTTAATCTATAATTACCTTATTTAGTTAATATATAGCCTGGGAATTGCTTTGTTGGTTATTATCTGAGACGAAAACAAAACAAAATTCTAGAAGTAACTTATATATTTTTTATTGCATTCTCACCCCCATTGGTGAAGGTGGATACTTTCTTGGACATAAATTGCAGAGATACTATGTAGGGAGGTGAGCAGCAAAATGTCTGTTTACACTGCACTTGAACTTCTGCATGTCAGTACAGTCAAGGAGGTAAGAACTCGGAAGGGAATTTCAAAGTCTTGCAACTCTAGCGAAGAGATTATAAGAGTAGAAGGCTTTTCGAGAAGTTCACGACTTAAACTTTGTGGACAAGGCAGACATAGATCAAAGTTTATTTGTTGCCCATTTGGTTGGATTGCAGAAAGGATTATGAGTTTTATTAAAAATTAGTCCTCGCGCGAAAGAGCAGGACACATAATGTTTTAAATAATAATAGAATAACAATAACAAAGACTTTCGCTGGCGAGGACTACTATTAACCGTAACCAGTTATACAGTCCTTTTGAAATTTTCATCTCTATTTTTCTCATTATGTACTGAATATTTGTTAATGAAACCTACATGAAATATGTTCCTTATTAAATTTTAAAGATTTTCTATTCTGAAAAAAGTTTTTAAAATTTAATCTTAAAAAGTTATTTTAAAGTTTTTGTTAAAAAAATTAAGATTTTCTCATTATTAAGACCTGTATTACAAAGAGGGGGTTGCAAAAAATGAGTTGTGGTGTGAAGAGAAATATAAACTTAAACAGAGAGAATATTCAGATCTGTAATAACACAAAGAGGGGGTTGCAAAAATGAGTTGTTGTGTGAGGAGAAATACAAACTGAAATAGAGAGAAGGAGAGTTTTAAAATATAATCTTAAAAAGATAAGATACAAGTTAGAAAAGCATTTCATCCAAGACACGAAAATTGTTAAACAACATGTTTTTACTATAGGCTTGAAAAATAAAGGTACAAGATTCAATTTGAAATTTATTTATCTTCAAAGTGCACTTTCATAAATTTTACAAAGGTATAAAAATTTAATTTAAATTGAATCAAAAAATTACCTTAGATTTATTTTATGTAATGTACATTTTGGTGCACTTTAAAAACATTATCTTTCATGTAGCAATTAATGATATAGATATAAAATTTTCAATGATTTTTTTAAAGGGCAACAGAATGTACATTACATAAAATAAATCCAAGATAATTTTTTTATTCAATTTAAATTAAATTTTTATATCTTACTTTGTAAAATTTATAAAAGTACACTTTGAAAATAAATGAATTTCGAATTGAATCTTATACCTTTATTTTTAAAGCGTATAGTAAAAACAGTATGTTTAACAATTTTCATGCCTTGGATGAAATGCTTTTCTAACTTGTTTAATGAATGGTACTTCGCGGTGGGGTGGGTCACCCTGAACCATGTCTTTCTAGTTTTTCAATTTGTCTTTTTCATGTCGTTTTTTTTCTTTTTTCTTCTTAATTCTTTTTTTTTCTTCTTTTCGCCGTTCTCTTTTATCTTTTGCCTTCCTTTCTCTCTGATTCTTTGATATTAAAGAGATCAAAGTGCCGCTCAATCAGAAGCCTATATTCAGCAAGTGAGCTATAACACATAAACAACACGCATATCATGCAAATATTCAACCTTATCTCGCAAATATGTAAACATACGTCATTTTAAATAAATAAACACATCCTTTATACTAGCAAGACTACCCAGCGTTACTCGATATTACATAAAGATCATTATGTTCGTTATAGTCTAGCTATAACACCAGCTATACATTTAATATTCCATTATATCACCAAATACGAAATAAAGAAAATATATAAACATTTACACATATTTCATATTTATTTGTTATGCATATATTACGTACAAAGCGCGTAGCAAATTCAAATTACAGAAATTTAAAATTACAAAGTTAAATACATATAAATAGTAGTGTCTGTAGGTATTTCATAATTATTATAGTAAATGATATATATATATATATATATATATATATATATATATATATATATATATATTGCATCCCTCTGCCTGTTCTACAAATACTTTAATGGTGAATGCTCTGACGAACTTCAAACACTTGTACCTACTCGACGTAACCACCCCCGACAAACCCGACACGCTACTAAGTCTCATCCCTCTACAGTAGAGATCCCTAGGTGCAAGAAAGCCTTTTACTCCAATAGTTTCTTCCCCAGAACTGTAGGTCTTTGGAACTCCCTTCCGGGACTCTGCTTTCCACACTGTACTGATATGCAGAAGCTCAAGTGTAATATGAACAGACATCTTGCTACTCATCTCCCTTCATAATGCCCCCGCAAATTATGTCCCTGATAGTAGCCCCCTAGTTCAAAGTAGCACTGTGCCTTGTTTGGCGTGAAAATTGAATAATAATAAAAAATACATATACATATAAAATTTTGTAATTTTTACATTTTGTAATTTTAATATATATAGCGGGTCCAGTGGAAATTCCACAAGGGACTCCTTCATATGTAATATATTGATGTTGGCATTCTGTAGATGTTCAGTGCAAATAGAGACGCTCTGACATTATTGTAGCTCTTTTGTTAAAACTACCAAAGTATTTATCTAAGCTAGCAGGGACGCCCGGCGTAGCCCGAACGTAAAGCACACTTGAATATGATATTTTAATGCTTGCAGGCAGATTTCGTATGAATTACTATAGAGTTAATGTTGCATCGATTTTTATATACTATAAATTTGCGGTTTCAAAAATGAAAAAAATATGTCCATATTACTTGGGTACATCAGCTTGAATCGAAATCGAAACCAAAACTTATGATATATATATATATATATATATATATATATATATATATATATATATATATATATATATATATATATAACTTTTGTTCCTTCAAATATAATCGAAACCGAAACCAAAACATATGAAGAATTCTTGGTAAAATTATTTATTACAGGAAATGGAAGTTCATAACAATTAAACGACGACCACTCGGATGTAAGGGTGACACAAAATGAATAACACACACGCTAATTTCGTTTTTATATATAGCTTAACGTAAAAAATCGACATTATTTTTGCATCAAACTAATATATATCTATAATATAAAGCTGAACGTGTGTGCGTGTGTGCGTGTGTGCGTGTCTGGTCACGAATAGACTTATATGGTTGGCTATTTTAAAACACTGATTACATATAATGATAGAAGATGTATCGAGACACAGGAATGGGTATGTTTGATCTGGCAGAACAGTGGTTCATTATAATTTTGGGGTCTGCGTTCGCGCCTGATCCACAAAGTATGGATATAAAAAAAAAAAATTTAAAAAAAAAACGTTTACAAGTGTTTTTGATATAGATGTACATAAGAATACTTTGATAAGTATGTTTTAACTTAAATAGGGATGGTACAATAAAATTGTAGGGTCTGCGTTCGCGCCTGGTCTCCATAGAATGTAAATAGGCACAAACTTTAATAAAGACTTTTCATATCTATTTGCGTAAGTATACTTGGATAATTATGTTTCAGTTTGAAGAAATATGGTATAATAAAATTATGGGGTGTTCGTTCGCACCTGACTTCCATAGGATGGAAATATGTTACAAAGTTTAACAAGTTTTTTTTTTAATATAGATCCACAAAATATTGTGATAAGTGTTTCAGTGTGAACAGGTATGGTATAATAAATTATGGAATTTATCTATTTCATTTTTACTTTCATCATATTTTGCTTTGGTTTTGATACCCCAAATTCGAAGCTATCTCTTTGCAACCCTTCCGTTTCATAACGTATCATACTTTCATAAATCAGAGTCCATTTTCTGTAGGCTGTTTTTGAACCCAGTCAACGACGGGTACTTTTGCTAGTATATATATATATATATATATATATATATATATATATATATATATATATATATATATATATATATAATATGAAAAGGAATCACTTAATAAGTGGATAGTTCTTAATCCGCGGAGTTTCGAAGAAATACTTTCCTTCTCATCAGAGGGTAGGGATTAGCAAAATACGGGATCGGATTTTGCATACAAAAGTATTTGATGAAACTGCAAGTAAGTCGAAGATCTTGATAACAAAACGTGAAGCAGAGGGAACATGGTGAAGAAAAAGGTGATTACACGTGAATGGATAGTCTGGTGAAAGGTAAAGTATCCAATGACGGTAAAATCCAAAAATGTAAATCCAATAAAGTTAATTAAATTTCCATTCGCACAAGTAAAATCCAAGGAAATCACGCAATTGGAAGATGGTCCAAAACAATCCAAAAGGCCGAAATCCGTGGAATAATTCACAAATATGTCCAAGGAAAAGGGGGGAAAATTCCAATAAAAAAAAAAAAAGATATGCGTTTGACACGGCTGCCGAGACGAAGTATAATTTAGAAAAATCAGAGAAGAAGAGAAAAAAAATCAATGAAGCTCTATCTCCTATTTAGTTTTATCGAGCTTTTACATCTGGTTGAGATTACTTTATAAATATTAATTCTTTAATATTTATTCTTTAATATTTATAATATACTTTATATATTTATATATATATATATATATATACTTTATATATTTACTTTATATATATACTTTATATATTTATATATATATAAACGCACACACACACAAACACATGCATATATATGAACATATATACAAACATATGCATATATATATATATATATATATATATATATATATATAAATATATTACATTTTATAATTTCTAAAATTTGTAATTTGAATAAACCATGCGTATATTCAAATAGCAGTGTTCGATGGATTTAGCAGATAGGATCAAGCCAGACTAATACCAATATACGATTTAATACAATTTCAAATAACAAAACATAAAACCGACGGATCATACACAGGATTCAGAAATAAAATCCAACTTTTGATACAAACAAAATAATATGGGAACTGTACACACAATTATTCGTGAGGAACTTAAGATGCAAAAGATTTGTGCGAACGCATCAGTTCACAACTCTATCATTTTCTACAACTCCATCATTTTCCACAACTCCATCATTTTCCACAACTCCCTCATTTTCCACAACTTCATCATTTTCCACAACTCCATCATTTCCCACAACTACATCATTTTCCACAACACCATCATTGTCACAGATTATTTGACCAAGATGATTATCAAGACAGTTCCTTGCCCTCCTTATAGTCGAGTCCTTGCTCCCTGTGATTGTTTGTTATTTCTTAAGCCCTCCCCCCCAAAAAAAAACTTTAGAGGCCACCGTTATGAAACAATTGAGCAAATCAAAAGTTAATTTAATGCTGCCTTCTAGCTAATGTTGAAACAGAAGAGACGTTGCGAGCCTATCCTTTTTTATCGTTATTTCCATGGCAGGTGCTCGTCTGAACTCCAATCTCTGGTCCACCCTCGCCAAACGAAAAACACCCGTCTGGCTGAATCCACTGTCAAAAATTTCCCCCACTCTTTATCTGTGCCTAAATCAAAACGTAGATTCCATGAACAAAGCTTCTTTCTTAGAACTGCACGCCGGTGGAACTCTGTTCCATCTGCCTGCTTCCCATCTGACTACAACCTGGATGTCTTCAAGTCCAACGTAAACAAATTCCTAATGAACCGCCACCTCAAGTAAACACTTCAATAAATCTCCACACTAACGTACTGTACTTGCAATAACCTTTATCCCTGAGTGGCTTCCGGGCCTTGATAAGTGACTAGATTATTATGTGGTCATTAACAATAAAAGTACTTATACGAAAAAGACTGAAAACTTATTGGATTCACCTCGTACGGAATCAAACCTTCATAGCGCCCCTTTTTGCCTTCCGCTCAGCCTTGTGCCATACATTAACAAACTATAAGGATGTGATAGATGCAGTCATGCGCACACTATCATTATTTGTGCGCTTAGCAATTGTTGAGAGATGTATATAATTCTTGAACACAAGAATTTTGACAGTAATTAACTTAAAGAATTTTAAATGGTGCCTTCAGTTTCAACTAGTCTTTACATATCGCCCGCCTCACATCACGTGACGTTTGAGCATCTCTTTACACTGACTAATAGAAAGAGAATACGTTGCGCCCCTTAAGGATGACGAAGGTCGATCCAAACAAGGCGTTCACTACCCACATCCTTCTCTTGTCAGTCCCTTAGGAAATGAACCGAAGATGCAGGAAAGGGTCACCTGTAAATCAACCTGAATTAACTTCAGAGAAATAGAAGAAGGGTCCGGTCGGCCAGGTTTGGTAAGAAAGCAGGACGGGTCGGGTTCGAGGGACGGAATTCAAATCTAATGGACGGTTTAAGGAAGGCGCCTTCTGTCAGGGAGAAAGGCGAAATGAAATAATCGGGTTGATTCGTTTCGTTGTGGAATTGGTAAACTTGTAAGCAGATGGGTCAGACGAGAGTTGTCGGGTGGGGAAACGAATAGAACGAGAAAGAGAGAGATAGAGAGAGAGAGAGAAAGAGAGAGAGAGAAAAAAAAGAGAGACAAAAGAAGGATAGAGGACAGACATATATATAGACAAAGGGAGAGAAAATGAGAAAAAGGAGAGAGAGAGAGAGAGAGAGTTAGAAGACATAGATAGAAAGAGAAATGGAGAGAAGAAAGAAGACAGGTAGACAGACAAGTAGATAGATAGATAGATAGATAGATAGATAGATATATAGATAGAACACTTCCCAACAAAGTCTACAGGTGCGACTGGAAAACGCTCGGGCATATAAAATCAACACGTAACTGAAAAGCAAATCTATAAAGTTGAAAACATCTATCTATCTATCTATCTATCTATCTATCTATCTATCTATCTATCTATCTGTTTGTCTGTCTGTCCGTTTCTTTCTCTCTATCTTTCTCTCTCTTTCTCTCTCTCTATATATATATGTGCATGTGTGTATGGGGAGTGTATCAGAGCACATATGAGCGCATTTGAAAATATCAGCAGCAGCCAAAGGATGGATGGCGAGCGATTGTATTAGCAGCAGGAGCAGCGTTTGAACGCGTATGCAAATTGGCAAATGTGCTCGAGCTTGCGTCCAAAGAAAAAGAAAAAGAGGACACTACGTGGTCGAGGAATAAAAAAGTCGACGCCGACGTAGGCTAACGTGTAAAGTGAAAACGAGAATGGGCCGGCTGTGGCTAGTGTGAGGTCAGAAGAAAGAGAAACGTGAGACAGATTAGATGGACATGTGGCAGCGAGAGACTGCTTACTGGTCATGACTTGGACATGGTATTACTATACTAAGTCTAGATTCCTCTAGATCATACCATTCCATCATCAGGTAAACTTTTATACCAAAGGAAGCTAGCTGGGAACATTCCAATCAAATGCACCAACCAAAACACTAACAAGGAGATAATGACACGATTGTATCAGAAGCAAGAAAATCAGATGTACCTTGATCAACCTATAAAAGATATGCCTAGACTGCACATAAGACAACCTGTACGTTTTATAAATAAAGAAGCAGGCAAGTGGTCTGCTGCACTTGTCACACAAATTAGCAGAGAACCAAGGTCGTACATGGTACAGACCCCTTCCGGAAAAACGCTTCGTCGAAATCGACAGCAGCTTAGGGTAGAATCCTCCGGAATCAAATCACGTTCAGAGATACACACAACTGAAATTTCTCAGGAGCCTACCACAGACTGTTCGCCCAATATACAGACAAAAGCAACAGTCACCTTTTAAACAAACACCCTGGAGTACGAGACAACCCTACAACAGTTCAAACCAGGTCTGGACGTGTCATCAACCTCAAAAGATTTCGGATGGGACATTTTCATAATATTTTTTCTTTTCCTATCTTTTCATCTAATCATTGAAAGAAGTGAGATGTGATTATTACCTCCCCTTAGAGAACTCTCTAATCAATATAGTTTAAGATATACAGCCTTCCTTTGGGGGCGGATTTACGGGAAATAAAAATGGAGGTTATATCACAACTCCTTGATTATATCAAGCGTCTTTTTTTTCTTCCTCCTTAACAATTAAAGAATACTAGTATTTCAGCCTGGCGTTGCCCGGGTGTTTGGAGGTGTGTGTTGAGCAAAAAAACAACAACAAAAAAAAAAAACAAACAAAAAAAGTGGTAGTAGGAAAGCAAGTTCGAACCCGTACCGTGAAGGAGGAAAAAAACCTGAAGTGACGTAGGTTTAAATTAAGGCTAGACAATCGAAAAGAGGGGATGACTTTAAAAAATATCGGCGAAAAAAGCAACCCCTCCCTGTAGAAAAGTACCCAGTTGAGGGTGAAGAAATTAATGTTTTTAGCCAATTTTTTGGTATTTGTTGTCTTAAGGGTCGAGCTTCCAAACAATATTGATCTTGTGAAAATCTCTCGCCTCTGTCGAAAGTTTTAGGCAGACATGCAAACATAATACATACATTTATATATTGGTAGCTCAAATTTTCGACCCAAACAAATTAAAATTTTTGCCCTATCTCTGAATACCTTTTACGTAAAATTTCAAATGTTTAGACCAGAAATTGTCTGAGTAATTTGGTAGAGACCGGATAGGTCAATTATTTAAAAACTTTGACCCATATTATGACCCCTTAAAATTTATTGTTTTAGGCTCAAATCAAGTTATTAAGTTAGATCCATGTCCAAGAAACTTATATAAAAAATTTTAAGTGTTTAGACCCAAAATTGGCGGAAGAGTTTGGTAGAGTTCTATAGGGTAAAATCGTTGAACTTTCACCCCTTAACAGACAAATTTCTGGCCGAAAACGTATTGCACAGATTTTCCCAAATCACAATATCCTGTATATAAAATTTCGAGTCTGTAGACTGAAAATTGACAGAGTTATTGCGTAAGGAAATGTACGCAGACAGACAGACTCACATACACACATACAGAGAGACACTTTCACTTTTATTTATATACTAGCATGGGTGCCCGGCGTTGGCCGGGTATTTAGAGATGTATGTTGAGCAAAAAAAGAAAACAAGATTGGTCAATTTTTTTAAAATTTGACCCCTATTATGACCCCTTAACATCTATTGTTTGGGGCTCAAATAAAGTTATTAAGTTAGATCCATGTCCAAGGAACCTATATATAAAATTTCAAATGTTTAGACCCAAAATTGTCGGAGGAGTTTGGTAGAGTTCACAAAGGTAAAATCGTTGAACTTTGACCCCTTAATCGCCAAATTTTCCCAAATCTCAGTACCCTGTATATCAAATTTCGAGTTTGTAGACTTACAATTAACAGAGTTATTGCGTACACACACAGACAGACACTTTCACTTTTATAGATATACTGGCATGGGTTTCCGGCGTTGCCCAGGTATTTGGGGTGTATGTTGAGAAAAAAAAAGCGGTCAATTTTTTAATTGACACCTATTATGACCCCTTAAAATTTATTGTTTTGGGCTCAAATCGAGTTATTAAGTTAGATCCATGTCCAAGGAACCTATATCTAAAATTTCAAGTGTTTAGACCCAAAATTGTCGGAGTAGTTTGGTAGAGTTCTCAAAGGTCAAATCGTTGAACTTTGGCCCCTTAACAACCAAATGTCTGGCCGAAAATCGTATATCAAATTTCGAGTCTGTAGACTTAAAATTAATAGTGTTATTGCGTATGGAAATGTACACACACAGACACACAGACACACAGATACACACACTTTCACTTTTATAGATATATAGATGGATAGATAGACTAATAGATTACACAAAAATATATACGTATACATTAATATATATGGAAACAATTTTTTGTTTACTGTAAAGATTTTACGCAAACATTATGCAAGTATAAATCATGTAGAATATCTGCGTGAATATAATTACACGTAATAGTTAACTCTAGATGATCATCCCATAAGAAAACCGAAAAAACTAATAGGGAATTAATTAAAATGAATGTTTAAAAGAATATGCAAATTAGCTAGATCTTTTGCTAGTGAATGTATTTCCACAACCCATATATAAGAACATTGTAGTTTCTTTTTAAATAAATAGAAAAGAGGGTTTTTAATATGAATATCAATACACACAAAATAAATACGAATTTATAGATAGATAGAAAGAAGATAGATTGATTTCAAACTCAGTCACAAAGCCAACTTTGACCCCATTTGCTAAACCTCACCTCCAGGCCACTAAGTAATTGGCACGGAAATGAAGGGAATTAACGGCTTAGAAATGCCAAATAGGGAAATAGACAGTATAGAGTGTTCGAACGTGTGGAAGTCATGTCCGTTGCATTAACGCTAGTTGACTGCCTTTTAGTTTTTATTTACCATCCTTAAATATTCTTAAAGGTGCTAAGTCTTGACACCCGAGTCACTACACATTATATATATATATATATATATATATATATATATATATATATATATATATATATATAAGTGCCGGGATGATTAATCTGAATCTGAATCTGGAATCGGAAAAAGCGAGACTTTGGGGGTATCAGAATCGGTATCGAAATCATAAAAAATTGTGTCTATTTTCCGATGCTAAAAACGATTCCTTTAATTATCTTTTTATTTGATTTTGTTTAAAACAAAATCTTCCACTACCAATAGTAATAATAAAATAACAAATATTCATTGATTTAAAACTAATAATAAAAAGAAAATATATAGAATATATATAAGTGTATTTTTACGTTTGAGAAAAATATATGCACATTTAAAATGTGTTTTTACGGTAAAATAACAATTTTAAAGTTAAATATTTAGACATGTAGAAAGAATCGGATTCGGAATCGGTAATTGTATCTGAATCAAGAATTTAGGACGGAATCAGATATTGCATTGGAATCGGGAAAATATTGTAATCGTCCCATTACTAATAGATCTCTCTCTCTCTCTCTTTATATATATATACACACACACACACACACACACACACACACACACACACACACACACACACACACACATATATATATATATATATATATATATATATATATATATATATATATATACCTTCATCTCCACTCATATATAAACATTTGTATTTGTGTGAGTGAGTTCCTTCCTCATAGGTTCCGAAACGGCTGAGCCTATCTCTTGCAAATTTCACACAATGTTAATTTTTATATCTGGCAGTATTCTTAGGTATGTTTTGTACAGAAATTAATCTGATAAGTATCGAAAATCGAAAAAAAATCCGATCTTAAAAAGTCTTTTCTTTTTTATAGATAAAGGAGAAGAATTTTTACAGGGGAATATTTTACGTTACCCCGTAAAAAGGAAATAATAAAATCTGAGCAAATAATTTTCCAAAATGAGAAAAAAAAAAAAAATCCGATCTTAAAAAATAGTATTTCTCTCTTATGGATAAAAAAATAGAATTTTAAAAGGGAATGTTTTACGTTACATCGCCCAAAAGAAATAAAATCTTAGTAAATCATTTTTTCTAAAAAATAAAAAAACAACGGATTTATTGTCAACTGGAGATACAGCTCAGTGGTACATCATTCGACTGCAGATCTAATGATCCCCAGTTTAAGCCAGGTTGTACATCGCAATTTTATTTTAATTTTTTTCTTATTAAAGAATACCATTTAAAATCGTCGCAAATCATTTTTTTTTATATTACATTTTTACCCCAAACAAGGCAAATTGCCACTTTGGTGTAGGGGGCTACTATCAGGGGCAACAACTACTGGGGTACTATGTAGGGATTTGGGCAGCAAGACGTCGGTTCACGTTACACTTGAACTTCTGCACGTCAGTACTGTTGGGGAAGCAGGGACCTGGAATGGAATTCCAGAGTCTAGTGGTTCTGGGGAAGAAACTATTGGAGTAAAAAGATCTTTTACATCTAGGGATCTCTACAGTGTGGGGGTGGGATTTAGCAGCCTGTCGGGTTTGTCGAGGGTGCTCGCGTCGTGGGGGCACAAGTGATTGCAGTTCGTCAGAGCATTCACCACTAAAATACTTGTAGAAAAGGCAGAGGGATGCAACATTTCGTCGATGGGACAGAGGCTGAAGCTTAGATTCCAGTTCAGGGCTTATCAGGTTTGCGACTCTCTTTTGAACCTTGTCAAGGAGCGAGAGACTAGTAGCAGATGCACCAGCCCAGATGTGGCAGCAATACTCCATACATGGGCGAATGGTGGCCTTATAGAGGTACAGGATACTTTCGGGTGTTAGTAGTTTTCTAGCACGGTAGAGAGAGCCCACCTTTCTTACAGCGGCCTTGGCAATGCCTTCAATGTAATTGTTACAACTCATGTTTCCTGTGAACGTTAGGCCAAGGAGTTTGAAAGATGGACTCTCAGATAAAGAGTCGTTGGCCATTGCTATGGGTGGTAGAGAGGGTTTCTTGTAATTATTGAATGAAACTAGTTTAGTCTTGGCAGCATTGAACGCGACCAACCAGTTTTGTCCCCATTCCACTACAGATTGGAGGTCTTCCTCTAGTGTTTCTGCCATTTCTTTAGAAATGTGTTCATTCGTCTTCCTGTCGTGCCTGCCATAGAGTGTAGTGTAATCAGCATATATACCCATCTCACAGGCAATTTTGTCGGGGAGGTCATTTATGAATATCAGGAACAATAGAGGTCCAAGGATAGAACCCTGGGGCACCCCCGCATTTATATCATATTGTTTAGATGTACGACCGTCGAGGACAACCTGGATTTTTATCTTATCTAAGAAGGATTTAATTATGTTAAGTATTCTACCAGTGATACCGTATGATCTGATTTTCCTGAGGAGACCCTCATGCCATACCCTGTCAAAAGCCTTAGATATATCTAGAGCTACCGCTCTGCCCTCCCCCGCTTTGTCCAGTGAATGGTATATACGTTCAGAGATCACAGTTAGGATGTTTGCTGTGGAACGGGCTTGTCTAAATCCATATTGTTTGTCAGTCAGTAGTTTAGCATCTGTAAGATGATGAACTAGAGCATGGTAAATTATGGTCTCAAATATTTTGGCAAAAACTGGGAGGAGGCTAATGGGGCGATAATTTGGTGGGTCTGTCCTTTCGCCAGAATTCGTGAATACTGATACAACAGAAGCAGTTTTCCAACAGCCCGGAAAGCAAGTTTCATTAAGGCATTTGTTGTAGAGTTTGGAGAGAACTGGAGCTACTTCGGCTGAGCACTTTTTTAATAGCACGGCTGGGATAAGATCGGGTCCACATGCATTTGAAGTGTCAAGGTTTTTTATGATAGCATGCACCTGAGCAGGGGTGGTTTTCAGATCGTCTAGCGTGGCGTCTGTCCGCATAGGAAAGTCAGGTAGGGGGTGGTTGGAAGGGTCCAGTGTGGAGTTGGAGACAAACCGACTGGCAAGCATGTTAGCCTTGTCGGTTGCTGAGGAGACAACCTCGTGATTGTTGGTTAGTGGGGAAATTGTTGATTGCCCATTATTTACTACACTGTTGCAGATTTTCCAGAAGTCTCGAGTTCCTAGTTTTTGTGCTTCGATGCGCTTTTTAGTGGTTTCCGTAAATTCTCTCTTAGCTGTCGCTATTTCTTTCTTAACGTTATTTCTAGCTTCTATATACTTCAGTCTGTTTGAACTGGACTTATGTCGGTTAAACCTACGGTATGCATGCTGCTTTTGAGTAATGGTAGTTGCACAAGTCGACGTAAACCATTGGGGGGAGTGGGGCTTACAATAAAATTTCCGCATGGGAACATGCGCTTCGATTGCAGTTTTGAACCAGTCACACATTGTTCAGCAGGGAGAGAGAAAATATTTCTCCATGGGGCATCTCTAATTAGTTCCCTGATGGCTTCCCAGTCAGCCTTTTTATAATATCTCGTTGTTTTGAGCACTGGCTCTTCAGTTTTGGCTCTAGAGTTTAGGGCGATTTCAACCATTATCACTGCATGATCAGCGTTCCCGAGTGGGCTGTGGGCCTTCGTTATGCAGTCATCGGGAACTGTGGTCAAAAACAGATCTAGAAGTGATGCGTGTTGTTCTTCCTGGTCAGGGAAGCGGGTTGGAAACGTAACAATTTGTGATAGGGAGTGAGATATAGTGAAGCTATGAGTTGTGCTGCCCGCTGCATCTGTGTAAGTAGAGAATCCAAGCCAGTTTTTGTGGTGGACATTAAAGTCACCAAATACATGTATTTGTGCGCTAGTGTCGAGGGACAGTGCCGTGTCTATGCTGTCAGATACTTTGTTTATTATGATGCAGTCCTGAGTCGAGGGAGAGCGGTAGAGAAAATAATAGTAGCTAATATTGTGTTGAATGTTTAGTCTAAAGCACATAAAGGCTTGATCATCTGTTTCTAGGTTTGTTTCTCTAGTCAAGGGAAGGGTATTACGAATGTAAACTCCAAGTCCGTGCATATGTCTGTCAGAGTCCTTACGGCAGAATGGGAGATATCCAGGCATGTTAAAGTGGTTAGAGGGAATGGAGGAGTGTAGGTTAGTCTCACTTAGTGCTAAGATATCCGGGGTATTTGTTAAGAGAAATGCTTCAACATCAGCTGTTAGTTCTAAGCCCACGGATATTTGTAAAAGAGAGCCTCAAGGGAGGAGGCAAGTTGAATTTGTTTGTCCCTAATCCTGGCTTAAGCTTATTTGTAGATTTTACTGTCGTCATATTTTTTTTAAGAGTTTCGGTAAGGGGGAGCTAAACAAGAGGTTATGCAGAGCTTCAGACATGCATCACAAGTAGACCATCAGCTGACCTTTCTTCGTTTGCATATTTTAATTGCATATATATTAATCAGAAGTGACTTTTCTAGGGCATTCATCATCAAATATCATCTGACGTGATATTGTAAACGATCACTGAGAGAATTTGATGAACGACGTTATCATTATTATTTTTTTTTCTTTTTCGAATTAGTCCACCGAACACACTATTCCTCGTAATATATGATAATATATATATATATATATATATATATATATATATATATATATATATATGTGTGTGTGTGTGTGTGTGTGTGTGTGTGTCTGTTTGTGTATATATATATACATATAGTCTTATTTATATTATTCTGAATTGTACTGGGTTTATATAATTGAAAATTCAGTAATCGTTCATATACCAATAATTTTTAGAAAGCAAATTCCAGATACGAAACTAACATAGAATCGCAACAATATAACTTAGCTGATTAGTCCGGATTAGAAAAAATAATTTAAATCAAATAAAGAAATAAAGAAATTTAATTAAAGAAATCAATGAATAGTATTAATAAAACATATTAAGTGGACATAGGTAATTAGTGGTTACATTGTATGATATTTGTTTGAAATTTTTTTTAAATGGAGATACGAAAATAGGTAAATATATAAATCTTTAAAAATACTTTGCAAGGTAAAATATTTTCGCTTGTTTTCTTTTCCTCATAAGGGAAATGGTTTTCCATAATATTTTATTGTTAAAGTGTTTTTTATTCAATAAGTCTGAAGAAAGGCTGTTCTTCTGAACATTTTCAAACGACATAATGTTTGGATTTGTCCGAATAGTCTTGAAACAATTGTAACTTACGATGAAATACTCTATTTGGTGCTATCAATCAATTCCTTGATGTCTTGGCTTTTTTTTTAAAAAACATTATATATATATATATATATATATATATATATATATATATATACACATATATATATATGTGTGTATACAGCGAGAGACATACCATCATAGATGACGTTATATGTTATGACGTCATATATGACGTATACTATACATAAATATTATACCTCATCTGCTATAACGCCAGAGACAGAAAAGAAAAAGGAAACGAGAGAAAGAAAGAAAAAGAGAGAGAGAGAGAGAGAGATTTCTCAGTTTGTAGAGACTGGGACTAACACTGATATAACACGATATGTGTGATGAAACACAGAAAGATGTGGTATAGAGAGTAAGACACATAAATGCAAGCGATAGAGGGAGAAAAAGAAATAGATATAGATAGAGAGATTGAGAGATAGATAAAAATAGAGATAGATAGCCAGAAAGATAGAGAGACAGGAAACGAGAGGAAGGGGGGGGGGTGAGAGCACCGGAGGTCCAGGTGGGGTGGGGACGATCACTGCACGGCAATAGATGTAAACAATAGAGGGAGAAAAAGATATATATATATATATATATATATATATATATATATATATATATATATATGAGACAGATAGATAGATAGAAATCGATAGATAGAGAGAGAGAAAGTAAGAGAGAGATAGATAGAGAGAAAGAGTAAGAGAGAGAGACAGAGACAGAGAAAGAGAGAGATTGGGCGAGAGAGAGAGAGAGAGAGAGAGTGACGAAAGTGAGAGCACCGAAGTTCCAGGTGGGGTGGGGGACGATCGTTGCACGGCAAAGTGTGCAGGTGCGACTGGAACGCGTCCGAGTCCATCAAATCAACACGTAGCTGAAGAGCATATCCGTAAGATTAACAAGGTGCGAGGCGAGTAAATCTCTTTTTCCACCGTCGGCTGTCGTCAGCGCGCGGCGTCCGGTAAAAAGAAAAACAGCCAGGACGAGCGTCAGCATCATCAACATGAAATAAGAGAAGGAGGTGAAAGCAAATTTACCGGTTCGATAAGTAGGTATTTAGTCAGCTTAGTCTGGCAGTAGACCATCGCAGACGAGGTGCTCGGTTGCGATCGATACCACCTGTTATATAGCGATCGATGAAAAGGGCTGTCGTTTGTCTTCCATTCTCCTGGGCAACGCTGGACCATATTCTCTGGATACTTTTCTCTAGTACTTGAAGGCTCCTCCCCGCCAACAAAATAAATTCAACCCATGGGATCGTTTATAAAATTCACAATCTTTTCTGTAATCCAACCATAGTTGGTACAAATAAACTTTAATCTATGTCTGGCTTGTCTACCAACATTTAGTCTTGAATTGCCAACAGTTTTTTGTATGCATATTATTGATAATGAACAAAATCAAGAATATGACTTAGGGATGAGATGGCGCTAACTTAATATTTTCCTATTTATTGCTTCCCCACAAGGACAGAGTTAGCCACATAGTCGGTTTTTAATGTGGGGAAAATCCAGCTCCCAAAAAGGGACACTCTAGATAGGAACAAAAATAGAAAATTGCCTCAGTCTAGAAAGATTTCTCCCCCACTGATCGAGGTCAGAAAAGTGTAGCATCAGAGCAGATACTACACTTTGCTCCCAGCCAAAAGGCTCTGTGTGCCCTTAGAAGGCTTTGATATGAACGAAGGGCACTTTGTGATCCCTAATTGTGACGCCCGGCACAGGAGCCTCCTGCTTCCCATCTATTGGATTAGCTACTATTCACAATCCTTTCTGAAATCCAATTTTATTTTTTTTTACCTGGAGTTCACCACTTATCAAGGCCCGGAAGCCACTCGGGGATAAGGGTTATTGCGTGTACAATAATCAATGGGATAATATCGTAGTAATCGTTAGTACTGGAGATTTGATAAAGTGTTTTACTTAAGGGGGTGATTCATCAGGAATTTGTTTATGTTGGACTTGAAGACATCAGAGTAGTAGTCAGGTGGGAAACAGGCAAACGGAAGAGAGTTCCACAGGCGTGCACTTCTAAGAAAGAAGCTTCGTTCATGGAATCTACGTTTTGATTTAGGCACAGATAAAGAGTGAGTAAAATTAAATGTCAGTTTATGCCTGATTTGTACACCAAGTTTGTCATAAATTTCCCTTAATTTGTCATTTAGTTCTCACATTCCAAGAGTGATGTTTCTGACAACGGAGAAAAAATTGCTGTTTTATGGGTTGGAGTCTATCCATGTATCGTTGTAGCCCGATCTCTCTAATCTTTCTCCTATCGACCAACTGACACCACAAGACAAAATGCAAACACAGTCTTTTATACACATTTATTCTCAGCGCAGTTTCTATACGTACTAGTTATTCAAAGAATATATACATTCAATAATTGACATTATTTGTATATTATATTAAAGAAAATCTATTTTAATATTTAGCTCCATGGTATTAATGGTTAAAAGAAATAAAATGAATTTAATCGTCTGGTTTAGAAATATAGGACGATACACTTAAACGTAGTCCAGTTTTAATCTTTCTCTTATCGACCAACTGACACCACAAGACAAAATGAAATTCTTTTTCCAACAACATGGCTCTACGTGCCACACGTCTCACAGATCACTGACACGAGTTCATGACATGTTTATGGAGGAAGAAACAATAAGCAAAGGGTTATGGCCACCATGTTCCTCGGACTTGTCACGAGTGATTGTTATCTTTGGCGGACTTTAAATAAACACATTTCATGCAAATAATCCTTACAATCTAAATCAACTGAAGTAGAACATTACAAGCGTTATCAGGAGAATCTGCAAACGTTGTTTTACGTGTCCAGAAATGCATGGATGTAAACGGGGAGCACCTCCAGAATCTTTTCTAACACTACAGGTAAGTTGAACAATAACAGAATGTTACTTCCCTCTACTACATTTTCTGGGCTACTTTTAAATAAATACTACATAATCACGTTGACATTCCGGTTCCTGTTGGATCATCGAAGTTAAGCAACGTTGAACATGATCAGTACTAAATGGGTGACAGTTTGGGACTTTCAGGTGCTGTATGTGCTCTCCGCTTATCTCGGCATTGTTTCCAGTCATCATGGATTCTTCTTGCCAATCGACTTAAACAGTGCCGATTCAGGAGAATTGCGCAACCCTTTCCTCACAATTACTCGCGTAGCTGTCCGTACAGGGGGTGTCCTTTGCCTTTCGATTCGATTTAAGTGGGGAACCCTGTATTATTGTTTTATTTAGCTCCTCACATTAAGTGGATTCAGGCCTTGTCATGAGCAATTTAAATAATATTACCTAAATGTGCATTGCAAGCAATGGCGTGATTTGACTGATTTAGGCTGTGATGACCTTTTGCAGTTTTCTGCGGTGTTAACATTGCTACTTTACCGGACGGTCAACTTGAGTTATTTTTTCAGGAGACATCTATCGGAAGAGGAGTGCCTACCTCAGCACCGGGAGAGGGCTATGGCCTGTGGATCAACAAAAACAATCAAAACGTGGTTGCAGCTATCTGACTGGATTGGCAGACTTTTCTTGTTGAAAAAAACTAACCAGAACCCTTAATCAAACCCTGGCCCCTTGTAGACGATCAAGGCCAAGCTGTCGTATCGTGAGAGCTGTTCTGAGTGACCAGAATAACCGTTGAATTTTTTGGGCGTTCGGTGATCGGAAAGGCCTAAAACGAACTCATATACCGATGGCTCCCCACCACAGTGGGGCGCATCGTGTTATATTTGATGCCGGTGGGATCCACTGGGGTATCGTCGGGTTATAATAGTCTAGGGATTGTTTTAATTGGCCTTATCTTTGAGATAACCCTACTAATCTGGGAGATTAAGGTCCGGTAAGTGTGAAACCCGTTCGTGATCACACTTCCTTTAAAACTTTGAAAGTTAATGTACAATGTGACTATCTAAAATATGTTTAAAAAGTCCTGTCTGTAAACCAACCATATTTGGTAGAAATAAACGTCACTGTATGCTTGACTTGTCCACCAAGTTTTTGTCCTAAATTTCCAACAGTCTTTGTTGTTAGTAATGTGCTTGATGGTAGCACGGCATTGGCGACTGTTATAGTCCATCAGTTTGTTATCATGGTTGTTTTTACAGCAGCTGGTAGGAGAAGATAGTGGTGGTGGAGTTGGAGAGAAGTTGGTGCCGACAAGATGGTGGTGGCTGTGGTTGTCATTATGATGGTGATTATGGTTGTGGTGATGATATAGACAAGATGGCTCCGAGTTAGCGGTCAGAGATTTATCTCACACAATACAGGACGGTTGCTTCAAACATCGATTGCCCAGAGCCTCATTTCCACTGCTTCTTCTGTGGCCGTTGTTCACGGAGAGTGGACAAGAATTCTCACTGTTACAATTCCGGCAGTGCCCAACGGCCTTGCTGTGGTGAAAACAGACTGTGTCGTTAGACTTGCTGCAACACGTCGAACGGTATTGTTGTTGTGGAGGCAGTTCTATTTGGTCAGCGTTGAAGAGATTGAAGAATGTAAACATGAATTAAAAAGGTAGAAAAATGTTAAAGTTGTATTTATTTAGGCTTTCTGAAACGATCGTACAATCTAGTTGATTTTGTTTGTTTTTCCTTTTGAAACTGATTTTTTATTCAAAATTATGCATCGTTTCATTCAATATATATATACATATATATATATACATATATATATACGTATATATGTATATATACATACATATATATATATATATATATATATATATATATATAAGAGCAAACAGTTAATAAAACATGTTAAAAACACTTAGAAAAAGAGTTAAAACATATTTAATCTGAAAAGGAAACACTTGATAAGTGGATAGTCCTTAATCCGCGGAGTTTCGAAGAAATACTTTCCTTCTAATCAGAGGGTAGGAATTAGCAAAATGCGAGATCGGATTTTGCATACAAAAGTATTTAATGAAACTACAAGTAAGTCAAAGATCTTACTTGATAACAAAACGTGAAGAAGAGGAGCATAAATCAAGTGATTGGAAGATGGTTCCAAATAATTCAAAAGGCCGAAATCCATGGAATGATTCACAAATATGTACAAAGAAAAGAAAAGGGGAAAATTCCATTAATATTAATAAAAGAAAAATAAGATATGCTTTTCACACGACTGGCGAGACATAATAAGAAAGATCAGGGAAGAAGAAGAGGAAAAAAATTAAATGGTGATAGAATTAAATATAAGATAGAATTAAATATAATATATATATATATATATATATATATATATATATATATATATATATATATATATATATGTTCTGTAGAATGAAAAGAAATTAAACTTATTAATGAATTTTACACAAATTTACATGAGGAAGCCAATGTTTTCGCAAAAAATATGATGTGTAAAATGTACCGAAGTTCTAATTTTGAAAAGATTATGAATAAAACTGGATTTGGTATATAGCAAAATTCAAAATTAAAAAATCCGTTTCATAAGAAGGAGCACAGAAAAGCCAATAAATTGTTATTGCAATTTATTGGCTTTGTTGTGCTCCTTCTTATGAAACGGATTTTTAATTGTGAATTTTAATTTTGAATTATAAATTATCCATCACCGTACCAAATATAAAAGTAGCTCTAGGATATTTGCCTATTGAGCTTCGATACATCGGCTTTACAACGAGCATTGTTCTTTTCCTGCATTTTAATTAAATTAGTGTTTTTACTATAACATTAAAATACACTCTGCTCTATAGAAAATTGCTCTAACCCCTTTAATATATATATATATATATATATATATACACGCATACACACACACACACACACACATATATATATATGACTACTTCGTTTAATCATATAAATTAATATACGAACGTATAAGTTTATGCTTATAGGTAGAGCTAGGTAGTAATTTATAAAATACACGTGGCAATTAAGCTACACAGAATATTCTGTGTTCCATTGTCGTGAGAATTCGTCAGGCTTATGATACTTGATGTTTTAATTTGTCAGATGCTGTCAGGAATTGCCTGATTGCATAAGCCTGACGAATTCTCACGAGAATGAAATGTGTAGCTTAATTGCCACATATATATTTAAATTATATATATATATATATATGTGTGTGTGTGTGTGTGTGTGTGTGTGTGTGTGTGTGCGAGTGCGTGAATGTATTGTGTCACAACAATGATTGAAAATTAATTATTTGTTGTCCAATTAGAATCTATAATTATTCTTTTTATAGAAGTATGTTTCAAATATACTTATATTGATTACTTGAAATAATAAAAATAAAAATAATTTTAATGCGTATATAATTTATTAAAGAAAACACTAAATCACATGAAATATATATATAATAGCGTGGGGGGGTACTCGGCGTTACCCGGGTTTTTAGAGGCGTGTGTTGTTGGGAGGGAGGGTAGAATGAAAACAAAGCGATGTAATAATACTGTTTAAATATTATAAAAACAAACAATGTCAAAACTATCAAGAAAAAATCCCGAAAAAAAAAACAAAAAAACAAACAAGCAAAAAAATGAACGTGATGCAATACGAACAGTCCGGCGGTGCCCGGGTGTTTGAAAAAAAAAACAAAAAAAAGTTTGAGAGGGGGGGGGGGCTAGAACTCGAATCATTGAGGCGAAAGCGCAAAAAAAAAAAAATGAAAAACAAAACGTGATGAATTAACTAAAAGGTGAATTAAGTCAAATAGCAATTCAGCAGTGAAGTTTGTTTTGGTTTCTAAATGGATTTTTTTAATTTCTCGAATTCTAAATGAATTTATTTGTTTTAATTTTAATTTAAGTGTAATTTGTAATAATAAATAATACAGAAAGTTTAAAAGTAAATCTTGAGGTGAAAGCACTAATAGATAATGGTCATAGTTAGATTTCACGGTTAGAGTCGTAAAAACCGGAAGTAAAAACCGGTTAGTCCCACAGGTTGCGTCTTGCACGAACTAAAAAAAAAGCAAAAAGAAAATAATAATAATAATAATAATAATAATAATAATAATAATAATAATAATAATAATAATAATAATGATCGCGTTTTCGTTTTTGTTTTTAATTAAAATTTTTTTTTATTTTATTATGGGAAAAACAGAAAGCATAAATCAAGGAAAATAGATAAAAAACCCAACAAAATACGGCATGATAACCTTGTGCGATTCCAAACCGGCGTTTCCTCGTACTCTTCCTTGTGAACGCATCCGCTGCGGTGTAAATGGGGAGCGGGGAAAGGAGGAATCTAATAGAGAGAAAAGATGTTGCAACTTCAATTGAATGTAAACCGATTTTGGCAGTGGACTCTTACCGGAAAAATATAGGAATGTACCATTGTCGAGGAACTGTAGAGGTAATAAACACCTCAGATAATGTGCTACAGTTTGTACGCATTACATTTGCATGTTATGGCATGATTTTTAATCCTATTAAGGTCGAAATCGGAGGGGAAAATAAGTTCATTCTATTTATATAGAGAAGAGAAGAGAAGAATGAGAAGACTATATATATATATATATATATATATATATATATATATATATATATATATTACCGATTATTTCTTTAAGCATGTTAAAATGTTCAATTTTTGACAGCACCTGTTTCGTAGCGCAGAATGATTCATAATAATTGACAGAATAATTACATGAATGATTCTGTGCTACGAAACAGATGCTGCCAGGACTTGAACATTTCCACATACTTAAAAAAATGAAATTAGTCATTGTCATAACTTAGATCGGTATAGAGCATGAGTTGTACAGTGGCGCATCTTCGATCTTGCTTATTGAACATTGTGTCACTTTCAGACATAATAGAAAGCTCCTATCACTCTTGGGATTTGTACGCAACTGACCAACTAGTAGATGATCTGAAACAAAAAAATGAAAACCAGTTTTCAGTAAATGGAAACAGAATCGTCTTTTCTTGTGATCTAAACAGAAACATTAATTTCGAACGTGTCCTTGTCATACTAAAGAACCTACTGCTGCTTTTTTATGCCTGATATTACTGATAGTGCGGTGACAATAGCTTGGATTGCAGTTTAAAATTAAAAAAAAATTAGGTATCATTGTGAAATTGTGCTTCAAACAGAAATATTCATTTCAAACGCGCCCACGTCATATCAAAGAACATACTGTTGGTTTATATCTTGGGCCTTTTGTGGTAATAACACCTCTCAATTACATTTGTGATGTTAGGTAGTGCAGGGTATTAGCTTTGATCAAAATCGCCTGGTTCTTCTTTCATTGGATTATTTCGATTATCGATTATCGATACTTATCGAAGACATTTCTATACAAAACTTATCTCAGGACACTGTCAGGAACATAATCAACCCATCTATTTTCGAGTCGACAGAGAACGAGGCACACATATTAGGCTCCTTTATATATATATATATATATATATATATATATATATATATATATATATATATA
Organism: Euprymna scolopes; assembly: GCF_053919585.1. Classification (NCBI taxonomy): domain Eukaryota; kingdom Metazoa; phylum Mollusca; class Cephalopoda; order Sepiida; family Sepiolidae; genus Euprymna; species Euprymna scolopes. Next base: position 142,476,804 of record NC_136497.1, on the reverse strand, counting down.
TATATATAAGTATTTTATTGGAATGTGCTCCGACGAACTACAATCCTTTGTACATCCTCGGCATAAATACCCCCGACAAACTCGACAAGCAAAAAAATCTCCCCCCCAATAGAGATCCCCAGATGCATGAAAGCCTTCTACTTTACTAGTTTCTTCCCCAGAACTGCTAGACTTTGGAATTCCTCTCTGGGTTCTTGCTTCCCTGATTGTACTGACATGCAGAAATTCAAGAGTAATGGAGTAATGTGAATAGACATCTTGCTGCTAAACTCCCTACATAGAATCCCTCCAATTTATGTCCCAGATAGAAGCCCCCTACATCAAAGTGATACTGTGCATTGTTTGGGGTGAAAATGCAAAAAAAAAAAAAAAAAAAATGCAAGTTTCCTACGATAGTAAATTTTTAAGTTGGTTACGTGGACAGATACACATAATTAGTCTTCGTGCAAAACCAGTACGCACTTCTCCTTAAGTACAATATTTTCAGACAGCCCTCTCCTTCTGACGCGTTACCTAGCTAAACCAATTAAAGTCGAGCGTCATCTAGACGCACCGCCCTTATTTAAAAAAACAAAACAAAACAAAACAAAACAAAAAAACAAACGAAAAAAAAAAAACAGCTAAAAAATTGACAAACGAATAAAAGATTTGTTCGAACCAATGGATTCAATATTTGTATGCAACGAAAGTGTTTGTTATTCATTCTCTTTTCCTTTTTCTTTCCGTCTTGATTGGCACAAGTAATAACTATTGATCTTCCTTATTTGCATAAGCCCCGGGTGTGGTGGTACACGTGCTTTTCTCTTACCTTCACCCACACGGAAAGCAAAACGCGTGAGGCCAATTGGTCCGTCTTCGGTCCCAAGACTTTTAATCTTTCACAACTCATCCACTTGGTTTATTGTTTCTTTCTGTTTTCGTATTATCTAAATTGATCTCTTGGTCTTGCCCCCCCCCCTCTCTCGCTCTCTCTCCCTCTTTCTCTCTCTATGTATATATATATATATATATATATATATATATATATATGCACATCCCTGCATTTTTTCTCTGTCTCTGTTACCTCTTCTATTTCAAACATCCCATTTCTTCGCACGCCCTTCATTTCTATTCTATTGTTTCTGTTGTTGTAAGTCCTGATTAAAAAAAAAGCAAAACCAAACAAAAAACAAAACAAAAATACGGAAAAATATGTATAATATGCGTACCCGTCATAGAATGAACATGCCATATTCCAAAAATCGTGCAAACTTATTTTATGAGTACGCGATGACGTAGTGTCTTGATCAACCATATTGAATATATAAAATGAGAAAATTAAATTCAAACTACCGAGATCAAAATCAGTCTTGTAATCGCTGCGATTTACTATTAAATATCACAAAACTAATTAAAATAATCATTCTTTCTCACCTTCACCCCCCCGTCTCTCTCTCTCTCTCTCTCTCTCTCTCTCTCTATATATATATATATATATATATATATATATAGAGAGAGAGAGAGAGAGAGAGAGATAGACGGGGGGGGGTGAAGGTGAGAAAGAATGATTTATATATATATATATATATATATATATATATATATATATATATATATAAGTTATATATATTATTTATTTATATATTTATTTATTTATTAATATAAACAAATTTACATGGTAGCGACACCGGATATTCTAATAATGGTTGGTTGAAACCATAAGTCCTCGTCAGGTAAATTTTTTTAAATATACATAAATAAATATATAGAAAGAGGTTTGTATTTACTATAATCTTTTTACGCAAATATTATGCAAGTATAAATCATGTAGAATATCTGCATGAATATAATTACACATAATATTTAACTAATGATGATCATCCCATAAGAAAGCCAAAAAACTAATAGAGAATTAATTAAAATGAATGTTTAAAAGAATATGCAAATTAGCTAGATCATTTACAGATGACTGCAATCCCACGGCCCATATGTAACAAAGTTTTTTCTTTTTAAATAAACAGAAAAAAGGGGGTTTAATACGAATATCAATACACAAAAAAACCTCCTCTGTATATATCTCTCGTCAAACTATTGTTAGAGTAGGATACCAAGACCTTTGCTCTATGTCTAATACGTAATAATCAGGATCTGCAGAGAGCTCAAAGACTGACATCTTGAATAGTGCGGTGTTTATTGGATCTGTCCCATGAAAGCCAACCCAAGAAGATTAACCCTTTCCTCTTTGGGTATCGACGATTACGCGGTGATCTGATTTTGGCTTCGAAGCTCCTCATTGGTCATTGCGATGTATTTCAAGATCAAAACTGAAGCTTAAAGGAATTGACGAAAGGGCACCACCAAGATTGGAACCTGCGGCTTAATTTGACTTGGGAAAACTCAATCGGTCCGGTCACCATTAAGATTGACAATTCGGTGGGTGGTGTTGCATGGCTATGGTGTTGCATGGCTTGGTTGGTGGAACGATATGTCTGGTTGGTTCCGATAACGCACGAGACTCCGGCCTGCTAACTAGTGCGCCGATGTCCATGATTTTTACGTTGGGCTTGGCGTCCGAGTCTGTTTAACACACACTTCTTAGAGGAAAGGGTGGCAGAAAGCCACATCAGGCGGAGCGATAGCAGGTCTGTGATGCTCTTAGATGTCCGGGGCCGCACGTGTGATATACTGGAAATATTAGTGGAACCTCTTAACCATCTCCCGTGATAATGATCGGGTGCCTGTAACCAACCCCGTGAACGAGGAACTTCATGGAATGCGCGGGTCATTCCTGCACTAGAAAAAAATGTTTATGCGCGCACTACCAGGGAATATTTCACCATTAAATTTGACCGAACCGGAGAAGGGTTGGTTTTTTAATCAGGATCCCTTAACTTAAAAAAAAAAAAAAACATTTTGCTCAGACTAGAGATAACCTACCGGATGTCAGCCATTCACGCAAGATAACCTTTTAAGATTAGAACCGTCCCTTTAAGCGCAACTGTTTTAATCTTCCTTACGCTTGGTTCACCGGGTATATTTGTCAGGTAGTTTTAAAAATTATTTCTCATGAGTTCAATTACTTGATGGATGCAGATCTTCCTCAGATTCCAGTTTCTTTTATGTCATTCATAAGGCATTGATATTTCGTTATCTTTCCCACTATAGCTCTGATAAACTCAGCATTATTGGGGACATGAACTTCTACTAAATTTGATTCTTTCTACTTCTTGTCCTAGTGGAATAGTCTTAAAAGTAAGGTAATAAATGCACCAACAACACAGCAATTCAATGTGAAATTAGCTGCTGGACTAGAGTAATCTTTTCAATGTAAAGTTTTACAAGTATTAAAATGCCTGTTATTTAAAGATTATTTTATATTTTTTATTGTATAAATTTTATTCCATTCGAAATTGTTAAAAATCAAGGAGCCCCCTTCATGGTTCTAACATTTGTTCTCTTCATGAGATGAATAGATATTCGAATATCCTTTGAAGTTCTCTTTTAAATTCCAAAAACTTAGTTAGTAAAGAAATTAAGTACATAATTTTCCTATTGCCAATTGACTTTTCTTGTGCTCTCTTGATTTTACTGAGTTCCAGAACAAGAATTCATCGAGTCTGGTGGGGTATTCTATTTCGTTACTTGAGGTAACATCACTTCCATTCCTTGTAAAAGCTAATGTGGGTAGCTATACCGAGGAGAATACTATCTTATTTTTAAATATTTGGCCAGAGTATACTTGTAGGGAATGCCAGGTTGTCATGTACTTATATACCTTAGACACTTAAGGATAGTGTCTAGTAGGCATTCAAGTTCCGTCCTAGTAAGTATTCAAATTTTCTCCAGTAGGCATTCAAGTTCCGTCCTAGTAAGTATTCAAATTTTCTCCAGTAGGCATTCAAGTTCCGTCCTAGTAAGTATTCAAATTTTCTCCAGCAGGTATTCAAGTTGTCTCCAGTAGGCAATCAAGTTCTCCCATAGTAGGCGTTATACCGGCCTTTCTATGCACAAGGGAAATTACTCCGGTTCTCACTATATATATAGTGCCAGTAATGTGTACGCCGGTGAGAAGGAGTGACAGTACTCCACTGCCTAGCTGAGCGCTAGTTAGTCATACCCGTATTCCTACCTTTGTACCTGTGGTGTTAATACACTTCGTTTGTTAAACCAACCTTGCCTTGATTTTCTTCTTTTACTAATGTGGTACGACAACAGATTGGCGACGACAGAATCGAAACGATAAAACTGCAAACAATCAAGTGATTGAATTACAAGGATTCGCGAGATTTTTACGGAAAAATACCTTCGTCATTTCAAACAGATATTTGGATGCGTAAGGATTAACAGAAAATTAATTATTGGTGCTAGTGCAGAGAGTGATCCGCGCTATTTTTTAAATCGTATTTCCAAGTTTAATTAAAGTTTTATGATATGTTTTTTTTATTCAATTGTAAGGTTGAAGTATAGAATAGGTACAAAACACCCTCCCCTCCCCATGTTAAGAATAGCTTTTTAAATAATAATGTTATTATTTACGTCTGAATCACTCTCTGCACTAGTGCCGAATTATTACAATAGTTATGTGACGATGTTAAAAAAACTAAAGGCTTGCTGTCAAAAACCTACGACACAACAATAACAATGACAATAATAATACTGATAAAAATAATAATAAATGTAATGATAATAATCATTATTTACTATAGTGATTACAATGATAATAATGAGAATAATAATGATAATACTAATTATAATAACAATAATAATGATAAAGTAATTATCATGTTATTATAATGATTATAATGACAATAATAACAATGATAATAAGGATCATAACAATAATACTGATAATGATAATAATAATAATCATAATTTACTATAGTGATTACAATGATAATAATGAGAATAATAATTTTCTTCTTTTACTATTGTGTTACGACACAATCAATTTCTCCCACAATAGGCAATCAAGTTATGCGATGGTAGGCTTTCAAGTTTTTTCCTACTAAGCATTCAAGGTTTCTCCAGTTTTCATTTTATTTCATTTTTTATTTTAAAAACTAATGTCTTGTTCACTTGTTGGATGTCTATGCTGTGCTGTACTAAAGTGTCACTAACTCTAGGCGGGTTTAACCGGCTTCCTCCAAATGTGGAAGTTCCCATGGAACTTCCACATTTGGAGGAAGCCGGTTAAACCCGCCTAGAGTGGTCCCCAGTCACATGTATATCCCCGTTAAGGGAGATGATAACCTTAGATTTTTTGCAGCTCTTTTATAGAGGTGTCGACCTCCTCCTACATACAGCGCCTGGTATGCCCAAACGGTCATCCATCTGGTATTGACCAAGCTTAACGCTGCATAACTTCTTTTTTTAAAAACTAACCAATGTCTTCTCTGTCATCCTTTTTCCTTTATTCTTCTTTCTCTTTTTCTTTTCACCTTTCTTTCCTTTCTTTCTTTTCATTTTTTCTTTCTTTTTTTCTTCTATTACTGCATCTCTTCATCAGTGATCAGGTGACTGCGTATCGCCGTCTCTGTCTGTCTCTCTCAATAACTCCCCTCCTCTCTCTCAATTTTTTCTTCTTTCCTTTTTACTTTCTTTCTTTTCATCCTTCTTTTTTTTCTTCTATTACTGCATCTCTTCATCAGTGACTACGTGACAGTCTCTCACCATCTTTGTCTGTCCCTGTCTATGTCTCCCACCCCCTTTCTCTCTCTCTGAAGCAAATTTTACTCCAGGATTAATGGGATGTAAAACGAATCAGCAACGGATACACAACCAAATGAGAGGAAATAAAACTAATATAAAAGCCGGAATGATTGGACGAAACGCACACGAATGCATAAGAAGGGACGAAGTAAAAATCTGACCTGGTTTTTATTATGTTTTTGTTTCCTGCTTTTGGGACTATCTATTCTTTTCTCTTTGTTTCCTGACGTTCGTTATTATTATTATTATTATTATTATTATTATTATTATTATTATTATTATTATTATTATTATTATTATTATTTAACTTAAGATCGATAAGCAGTAAGAAAAACACAAGCATTTCAAAAGACACGCTTAATGCAAGGTTTTATCTCAGCTAATATCCAATTACCAGACAATGTTTAAAATGAAGGCGTCCATTTTCTGTTTCGATTTTCCGTGTTTCGTTTTTTTTTCTCCTTCCTCCCTTTGCGACGTTTTGTTTCCAATGTTTTATGACTGCTCGGAAGTTGGTGTAAAATTCTGCGAACAAACTCTGGTCAACCGGTGCTTGAAAAAAAAAAAATTCATCAGTTGGAATTCTTGCTTGCCAAAGTTGGACTGAGTTGAACGTGAAAAAGCCAACAAACGAATAACTTCCAAAACAAAATGGCGAACCAATGCAGTTCTAATTGCTTTAAGCATTTAAACCACATAAACTGGGCGATTATGGCGGGAATCGAAGGAAGAAGACAAAGTCTAGAGTAAAATAAATTTTGTCACGGAATTCTATGAAAATGTCTTCTTTTACAACATTTTCGTTCGTTTCAGTTTATTTGAGTTTTAGTGCGTCCATGCTGTAAAAAAAAATGACAGCATTCGTTTTCTATTTCTTAGATGGAGAGTGATTATTCGTATTATTTGGATTCATCAGACTGTTGTTCTCGTCTTTTATATCATTTTCACAACGTTTCGGTCGATGTAACGTCCGACCCTCTAGAGGTATAGCTTGTCGAACTCGGAATCTGCATTGAATTTCAAACGGAACCATTTATTTAATCCATCTATGGTTCTGTCAGCCATATCTTGATTAAAATCCTAAGTAATTCGCAATTGTACTGGAGTATCGCCTACACTGAGGATTGAACCCTCAACGTCCAAAAAGAATGTAACTGAATTTTATCAAAACGTGTATTTTATCCATTACGCCACGAGTGGTTACGAATAATTCTAGTATGAATTTTAGGAGCTCTAAACCTATATATATATGTATATATAGTTGGACATCTAAAAACAAAAGCCAAAACGGCGGAGGTTACATCGGCCGAAACGTTATTAAAATAACATTCAAGATGATAACAGTAGTTCGATAAATCTAAATAATTCGAGTATTAGTTTTTATAATTTCGTAACTTTTCTACAATTTTTATAAGGTGCCTTTAAGAAAATGCGGAAGATTTGCGCAAAGTTTATCCCAACAGTGCTCCATCCTTGTCACAGACTATTTGACCAAAATGGACATCAAGACAATTCCTCACCCCCCTGTAGTCCAAACTTTACTCTCTGTGACTTTTAGTTATTCCCTAAGCTCCAGGAAAACCTTAGAGGCTGTCATTATGAGACAACTGAGGAGATGAAAGAGGCTGTTATGAGAAGACTTTCATTTGACTTTCCAGAAGTTGTTGGAACCGTACAACAAGTGCATTGCAGCCGGAGGAGATTACTTCGAAAAGGACTAGAGTTTCATGTGTGTGCTATCAATAAAAGTGCACATACAAAAAAAAAAACAAAAAACTGGCACCTTATTTAACGCACCTCGTAAGTGTGTATGAGGCATGTGTTGTCCTAAGTTATTTGCTGTATGAATCAGAGTCATAGATTACAAACAGAAATCATCTTAAAAGCAAGGAAACGCTTCATCAAAAATGCATCTGTACCGTAGTGCGCGTGAGCACGTGGAAGGTATCAGTAGTAGCAAAGGATGGCCAGCATCCGCAGAGATTAGCAACAGCAGCAGGAAAAACAACAACAACAACAACAACAAAAAGTACGCATATGCAAATTAGGAAGAGTGAGCGAAAAGAGGAAGGACACGCAATGAGAAACAATGTCGGCGTCGAGGTAAAACTAAATAATTTTTCCCCACTCTTTATCTGTGTGTAAATCAAAACGTAGATTCCATGAACAAAGCTTCTTTCTTAGAAGTGCACACCTGTGGAACGCTGTTCCGTCTGCCTGTTTCCCACCTGACTACAACTGTGATGCCTTCAAGTCCAACATAAACAAATTCCTGATGAACTACCTCCTTAAGTAAGACACATTATCAAATCTCCAATACTAACGATTACTACGATACTATCCCATTAATTACTGTACACGCTGTAACCCTCATCCCCGAGTGGCTTCAGGGCCTTGATAAGTGATGACCACCATGTAAAACAACAACAACAACAACAAAAAAACAGACGTGTAAAGACGGCATACGACCGGCATGAGGCCAGAGAAAGAAAGATGACGTCAAAGAAAATGGACATGTAAATAGCGAACGCAGGAATGGGCCAGTTGTGACGGGCATATGGTCGGAGGAAGGAGAAACAAGTGCTCGGTGAAATGATTATTTAGCAGCAAGAGACGGTAATAAATGCTTTTGTTAAAAAAGAGAAAAATGCTGACCGGGATATTTATTTAGTAGCTGGGGAGGGGGGATGGGCGTTCGGCTTCGCTCGGTCATAAAATACGCTTAAATATGATATTTTTATTCGTCCAGATTTCATATATATTATTACAAAGTCGTGATTTCAAAAGTGAAACAAAAGTATTTGGGTGCCATCAGCTAAAAATGTCCACCAGCTAGAATCGAAACCGAAACTGTAGCATTCAAAGATGGTGACGTTATCACTGTACCAACGTGACATGTGTATAAATTAACTAAAAATAAATGAAGATGAATGCGCAAAATGTATAACGAATTTTTAAATTGTGACTCCTTTTGACTCCTTAAAAACTATTTTAATCGGTTAAATACCCATAAAAGAATGGTCCATAAAAAATCGAATCATTTAAGGCCCCTAATACCGCTCTGTGACTTTTAGTTTCGGAGGAGATAGAGTTTGAAACTATGGAGACAGACAGACAGACAGACATGGTGAGTGTTATAAATTAGATTTCTTCCCTTTGTAATGGTAACGATACACTTCTATAAAATACTGAAGAACAGAAAAACTCTTTTCCTTATCTACATTAATGATCTTCCAAATCACATCCTTACATCATTTGTAGACATTTATGCTGATGACACTACCATCTATGGTAACATATCTAAGACAGTAAACGACCAAGTACTCTCCGATTCTCTTTCCTCTGATCTTGAGCCCGTGGTACAATGGGGAAAGGAGTGACTGCTTACTTTTAATGCATCTAAAACCAAGCTTCTTTCTTTACATCATCAACGTTCTAATCCCCATCTGACATCAATTGAAATAGATGGCTCTTGTCTTGAGGAGGCCTCAAGTTTTGACAAGCTTCTGGGCTTGACCTTTACTCCTGATCTTAAATGGAACACGTACATCAAATCTGTTGCCAAGGCCACTGGAAAAATGGTGGGATCCTTCTATAGATCCAGTAGATATCTCACTGATGATGCAATTCTCTATCTATATAAGAACCAGGTACGCCCAAGGATAGAATACTGTTGCCACCTTTGGGCAGGAGCTGCTAGAAAGGACTTGTTCTGCCTTGATAGAGTTCAAAATAGACTTCCTAGCCTCGTAGGCGATGTCCTTTTCTTTTCCCTGCAATCTCTATCTCACAGAAGAGATGTTGCGAGTTTGTCTCTGTTGTATCGTTATTTTCATGGAAAGTGTTCGACTGAGCTTCAGTCTATGGTCCCCCCTCGCCAAACTTTCACAAGAAACACTCGTCTAACTGAAAACATTATCAATAATCCACCCACTCATTATCTGTGCCTAAACCTAAACGTAGGTTCCATGATCAAAGCTTCTTTCTTAGAACTGCACGCCTGTGGAATTGTCTTCCGTTTTCCTGCTTTTCAGCTGACTACAATATGGTTGTCTTCAAGTCTAATGTAAACAAGTTCTTGATGTGCCGTTCCACTTGTTAACAAATTTACCGAATTTCCATTACTAACGATTACTATATTGTCCAATTTCTACTGTACACTATTAAACCCTTATCCACGAGTGGCCTCTTGGCCTTGATAAGTGGTGAGGCCGATGTAAAAAAAAGCTGCTATAACAGCTATCGATATAAACAAAGCGTTCTGAACACACAGCATAATAGTGGTTTAAGAGATTTTGTTGCGTCCACGAGAGTCTTGAAAATGATAAGCTAATTGGCCGTCCATCGAGGAAGTGTTGACAACGATCAATGAAGAGCCTTACGCGAAGCGAATCCACGCCCAACTGTTCAATGACTTGCTTGTTAATTAGACGTAACGTATACGACGATTACCAACCACTTAGGAGAGATTGTAAAGATTAAAAAAAAAAACTTGATACATGATTTCCTCACGAATTGAACGACAACCAAAAGAAACGCCGTTAATTATTGTCGTCTTCCCTTCTTTTACGCAACAAGAACGCCCCGTTTTCCAACCGGATTGTAACTTGCGATGAAAGATGGGCTCTTTACGACAACCGGCAACTCTTAGCTGAGTAGTTAGACACCAACAAAGAATCACAACACTTCCTGAAGCCAGAGTTGCACCAAAAGAAGGTCATGCTGAGTGTTTGGTGGTTTGCGTCCCGTCTTATCAATTACAGTTTTTTAAATACTGGCGAAACCATTACGACGTAGAAGTACTATCAACAAATGGATGAAGTGCACCAGGAACTTCGACAACAACACCCAGCATTAGTCAACAGAAAAGACAGTTATCCTCCATGATAATGCCCGATCGAACATTGTTAACTCGACCCTGCAGAAGTTGAGCGAATTGAGCTAGGAAACTGCCTCATCCGACATATTCTTCAGATCTCACACCTACCGACTACCACTTTTTCAAGCATCTCGACAACTTTCTACTTGAGCAATGATTCAAAAACCTAAGCGATATCGAAACGCCTGTAGTGATCTTCATCGCTACCAGAATGCAAGATTTTTATGTTATTGGCATAAATCACAGCCACCGAGATAAAGAAGGCCTGTTAACTGAAAAATGACTGTAGGCAATGTAGGTAAGATTTGTAGGCAATGTAGGTAAGATGTGTCAAACTATCACTGTCGATACTATATTAGGACATTTTTAAAAGAAAGTTAAAAACATGTTAAAAAAGAAAAGAAAGGAACCCAATTCGATTAATAATTAAACTGAACTTTATTCAATATAAAATATTAATATTATGTAAAATTACGTATTATGTAATTTTAAAGCAATATACAATCTAATAATGATAAAACTGAATTATGAATTTAAGGAACAAACAAAGAAACATTGAACAAATATTTTTTGGCCTTCGGAACAAGATCACAGTGTAGTATCTGTTTTGATGCTACACCTCACCTTTTCTGTCCTCGGTCGGTGGAGGAAAAATCTTTAATGACTGAGATTATTTTTGTTCCTATTCAGAGTGCCCCTTATTGTGAAGCTGGATTTCCCCCATAATATTATATGTTGAAATATTTGAATAACTATTTCTTTAAATACAGAAATTATATTTAAAATGTTGGGTTTCTCTTCTTGTATGTCCTTTTCCCCCCCATGTTTTTCATCAAAATGTGTAGCGTATTTTCATCAGTTACATGGCTAGGAATCCTATACTCCGTATAGTCTTCGTTTTCATAACAGTGCAAAATACATGAATACGAAAATGAATTTCACATAACTACTAACAGACAATCATACCATAATGTGAACATTGGTTAAAAATGGAGAAAATATAGTAAACATGTACGATATTAAATAAGGATGGTCGTAAATTTGGGAGGGGGCAGTATTATTATTATTATTATTATTATTATTATTATTATTATTATTATTTCACTTATTAGAAGTTGTCTCATTGGCCATCATCAGTGATCGCTCACTGGCAGTAATCTGTGGTGTTCCATGGAGTCCAAGTGACAACAAATCTCCCCAGATTTCCAGTGTTCTCACCTCTTGACCACTTGTGCAGATGATTGCACGTTATCGCAACAGCCGTTGTCATTGATTTCTCATTGGCATCGGCCATTGGTGTTTCCTGGGGTTTGGGTGACAAAATGCCTCTCCAAGATACCAGATTTGAACTGCACACTTCCAGTGGAGATCTGGTTAGTACTCTCCCACCTCGGTCTTTCCATCCTCCCTGACCCTTCACAACTAGTTGGTGTGGCACCAGTCGATATCATCTACACCAGTTGTTGTTGTTATTGTTGTTGTAGTAGTAGTAATACTACTACTACTACTACTACTACTACTACTACTACTACTACTACTACTACTAATAATAATAATAATAATAAGGGGGTTTGTTTTACTATACGCAGATTCGAAAAAGTTGTCAAAAAAACAAACAAATATATAACAAATAAATCTTATCAAAAGCAAGAGAAGTTACTTTTCTACCTAACTGGATACTTTTTTAGTGTTTTTATTTAATGTAAAATGTTTATTCGGTTTTAGTGTTTTTATTTAATGTAAAATGTTTATTCGGTTCGAAAATCATAGTGTTTATCGATTCGAAAAAGACAAATGGCGGCGAGCTCGCTGTTGAATACGTTAATTTTGGAAAAATGAGTTCAAACTACAAAACTATGCACATTTACCATATGTGTTGTTACGGTGATGAGAAAAAGAATACAACTATATAGCTAAATATTTAGAGATCGGAATCGGTGATTGTGTTGGAATCGGGAATTTAGTACGGAATCGGTAATTGTATCGGAATCGAGAATTTAGAACGGAATCGGTAATTGTATTGGAATCGGGAAAATATTGGAATCGTCCAATCACTAATATATACATTTACACCCCCCGCACATACACACATACATATATATATATATATATATATATATATATATATATATATATATATATATATATATGTCAGGCCATGTCATATGCTACTGGTACCATGTAATCCAGTACTACCTGCCTCATGGTCGGGTCACCGGCGACTAAACTGGTTCCCCCACCAGACTTGTTTGGTGAGGAGGGTGGCTAGTCTCCCTGAAGGATTAAAAACAAGACCTTCCAAAGGGCGAATGAACCCTTTTTCGGGGTCAACGGCCAACTAGCACCATGTGTGTTTGTGTGTATGTATGTGTGTGTTGGGGTGGAGAGGGCTCCTGTAAGCCGTGGTGAAGGCAAACTTTCTAGGAGAAGCAAATCTCTGATTTAAAAAAAACCATAAAGCGGGAGACCAGTACCCGCATTAAGCTGGTCTGCAGTTTAACTTGTTACTGGCTATCTTACTCTTGCTTGTTGCTGGATTTCAACATTTTGAACCGAGAGAGAAACTTAGCTGTCGTACAAAGCTAAGACTCTGTAACATCATCTGTGTATAGATACTCCCTCAGGCATTTGTCTATTAAAATGGTCCTGTGGCGATGGAAGTCATTTTTGGGCTCATGGACTTAAAGTTGCAATAATCATCATCATCATCATCATCATATATATATATATATATATATATATATATATATATATATATATATATATATATTTCTGCAAATAAAAATCAAGCTTATTAAACCGACGATCGCAGAAGTAGAGTAATACATTTTGTTTATTTGCTCGAATTTTGTATCACACATTTTTTAAAAAAATGTTTTGCATTCTGTTTATATTTACAATTTTTGTATTCATTCGTTTTCCTATTTCATCGGCTTGTCTAAAATTGTATTTTATTTGTTTTATATAATTTGGCTAAAGACGTCATCCGTTTTGGTACATTTTCTTTCAGTCAGGAAGTTAGCTTTATAGCTGTTGACAGACATAAGTTCGGCCATAAATAAATGTACCTCTTGTTTTTTATATACGAACAGCATCGGATGGTATTTTTCACGAGAAAACAGAAAAGAAATAAAAATAAACGATAAACAAAATCGGATAACGTTGGCATCAAAGTGCAATACATTCGTTTGCAGAGATTCGTTCCGTCGACAGGCCACCTGGTTTTATCATTACCGTCTTTTACACCGGAGCATCAAGAAGCGAGGTTAAACATGGCCGCCAACTCGCTTTCATCTCGAGAGGATAAAACGTCTGCGGAACATTACGGTTAAGGGTTGCTTTGAGAATTATAAACTTGGTCAATATTTAGACGATGTTTGCAACACACCCTCATTAAAGACGTGGTAAACTTTAGAAGTTTTATGGTAGACATAATTGTATTCCTAGTTTTGTAGGAGAAGTCTTTTAGTCTTGGAATTTTTATCGAATTAATTTACTAAAATGGCGGACAAAGTCAACGATAAACTAACTTGACTGGCGGGAAAGTACACTGTCTTTCTAAGTATTTCGATTCAGGAATAAAGTATTAGATGTACTTTTGGTGGAATTATTCCAGACAAGATAAGAAGCTACTACATGTAAGGAAACAAAGATCTCTTCAAGGTTAAACTCTAACCAACATTAAACGTCACTAATGTTGTTCTAAAAGTAATGTCCACTATTTTTTAATTCACCTGATTGGATCAGAGGACGTTGCAGATATCATTGTTAAGATGACTGAACTTATGCATTCATGACTTGGATATATATATATATATATATATGCTTAACAAATTTAACGGTTTAAAGACTAAGCAATAAATAAACATATTTATTTATTAAAATTAAATTCAATATTTCGTTTTGATCAGGAAATATAGTTTTTTTTCCTTTTTGACGTATCGTGATGATGGGCTTGCTTAGTCTTTAAACCGTTAATATTTTGGATTTTGCATTCCATATAAACAGTTTTTACTATAAATACTAGACGAATATGCATGCATAACGTAATAGCTATTGGTTGATGCTTTAATTTTTAGCCTTGCAGCAAACATGTCTTCATAGCTCAGGCATTAACGTCAAAGGGAAAAGTAAATCATAAGCTTAAACCTTTTGGTTTCAATTCTCGATGGTGGCACACAAGTCATTTTTTTTTTTTTAACTTTTAAAATCATTACTATATATTGGGTCTCGCATAATATAATTATACATACGAAATCTGCATTAATCAAATCATATTTAAGCATATTTTTCGACCGGACAATGCTGGTCGTCCTGCTAGTATATACATACATACATATATATATATATATATATATATACATACATACATATATATATATATATATATATATATATATATATATATATATATATATATACATACATACATATATATATATATATATATATATATATATATATATATATATATATATATATATATATATACCGAAACATGCTCATGATCATGTAACAACATATTACTGCTTATGTAAAACCAACAAAAGAGTATGCACACACACACACACACACACACACACACACACACACACACACACACATATATATATATATATATATATATATATATATACCAATTTATTTGTTGTGCATCTAATTACGTATATTCCGATATTTTGTCTTCATAGGAGAGTATTTAGACACAAGATTTTTTTTAATATGTGCGAAAATCCAGCTTTCATAAAGGGGACGACTGGATTGCGAAAAAAAATTTAAAATTGTCTCAGGAAAGGAGTTCTTAATCATTGACAAACGAGAGAATAGATGATACGTAGTAACAGATAGTGCACTTTAAATTATTTATTTTTGAAACATATCGAGATACAATGTAAATTTAAAAGGCCGCACATCTATATTTATGGAGTTAAGAAACGGAAACAGTAATTTAATAGACGAATATCTAATAAAAATCAATTTAAAAATGGAAACGATCAATTAATTAAAAAAAAAATCGATTTAAAAATGAAATTGATCAATTAATTAAAAAAAAATCGATCAATAAATAAATAATTCTGAAGTAAAACACTATTCGAGAATCTCTACTTTTATATAAAAGGAACTGTGTGTGTGTGTGTGTGTGTGCGCACGCGCGTGTGTATGATTTCCCTTTCGGCTAGAAAACTACTGGGCGAATTTTTATGAAATTTCACGCGATGGCGATTTATGTGCTTGGCAGTGTTCCTAGATCGGTTTGTATCGGAATGTCTCCGATAAGTATTGATAATGAAAATAATCCCATGAAAGAAGGAACAAGCCAACATCTTATACAGTCCAACATCACAATTGTCTTTGAGAAGTTTTATGGCGACACAAGCCAAAAGGCCTGACATATAAAATCAACTTTTTTGGTATGACAGGGACGCGTTCGAAATGAATGTTTCTGCTTAAAGCACGATTGCAAAATAATACTTTACTTTTTCATTGTAATCTTAAATTGAAGCCACTATTACCGCACAAGCAGTAAGGCCAGTCACATAAAATCGACAGTAGTTTCTTTGATATGACAGGGCGTTTTGTGTTTAGAGCATAATTGAAGCATGATACTTGACTTTTTCATTTTTTAACTTTAATTCAAGCTCTTATATATGGAAATAATTTTATGAAATCGACAATAGGTTCTCTACAGTGCAATGTAGACTACAATGTATTATGTAAATCTTCCTCCCGATATACGGCGATAGTTCCCCAACAAGAGTCGGCAATTAATCGGTTTGATTAAGAAATGGTCGATCTCGCGGATTTCGATGACAATAAAAATATGGGAGTGTGAAACATTCGTTGGCCATCATTCAATCCAAGGCAACGAGCAATATCGAGATTTATTTCTCCGCGAGTTTTGAATATTTTTTTCCTTTTCTTGACTGTCGTTAGAAATGAATCTTTTATTTTATGAAACGAGATATTTTTTTTTCTTTTGCTAGCAGGCAAAGAAGCCATTTTTTGTTGCAGTAAATTTTTGAAAAAAAATTCTTTTTTCCGCACATTAGTCTTCCTTTAAAATGTTGTATACGAAACTACCTAGTGGGATCTGGCAGCTTTCACACACACACACACACACACACACACACACACACACACACACACACACACACACACACACACACACACACACACACACACACACACACGCGCGCACACACGCACACACACACACACAACGGAAAGGACATTTTTCTTTTTTGCACTTTCGAGATTTTTTTTTCCCAATTTCAAAGAAAAAAAATTTTTGTCTTCGTCTGAGAAGGATATCCAATATGGAGGACTTTACTGCCATAATTACGCAATTACTTGGGGCTCAAATTGATCATCAGCAAAAGTTGGAGGAAAGTTTTAAAGACCAAATGCAACAACAAGCACAGCGGCAACATATGTTGTAGAAGAAATTGCTTCTTGGAACAAAGTGAGAAATTGTTTTTTAAAAATGTTGAATGGACGGAACATAGTGATGATAGCACCGCATTTTCCAAAAACACCATATGGAATTCCATTGATACATTTTAGTACCTACCGAGCAGGATATGGCGTTTGACACTTTTTATAGGAGATACGAGAAGTTATTCACTGTTGACTGCCAAGAGTGGAGTAATGCCAAAAATGTCTTCCTACTTCTACGGAAGCTAGGGACCACAGAACAGCAAGTTAGTTGACTATATCCTACCCAGGAAGACGAGCGAGCTGGAATTTTCTTATCCGAACTCGGCAACCCTAATACGACGCTTTTTCACAAGAGATAGAAGTGTTTCAACGTGCACTTTTCAGCCCTAACACAACGCTTTTTCACAAGAGGTGGAAGTGTTTCAACCTGCACTTTTCAACCCTAATACGACGCTTTTTCACAAGAGATGGAAGTGCTTTCAACCTGGCAAAACGCGACGACGAATACTATCTCACCTTCGTGTCTATTGTTAACAAACACTGTGACGATTTTCGTGTAGGTGAATTATCAGCGAACGATTTCAAATGTTTGATTTTTACACAGGGTCTCGTTTGAGCAAAAAGCGCAGAGATAAGAAGACCAGTCCTATCTAGACTCGAAAGTGAACAAGGGCTCACTCTCCAGAAGTTGGCCGAGGATTGCCAACGTGTAGTTAATGTAAAGAACGACCCACGAAACATCGAGGAATCAGGCGTGTAATACGTGCAAAGGACTAGTTTCAGTGGGAGAAAAACAAACAAACGGTAAGAAAAACCAGGCACAACCAATGAATGGCCATCCAATCTCTAAACTTGATTCGCTCACAAGACCGTGCAACGGTTGCCACGGACAACATTGGTTCGTTGGATCTCTTTCAAAAACAAAATATACAATAAGTGTGGCAAAAACAACAAAAAAAAACAACAAAAACAACAGGGCCCGACAAACAAGATCCGTCAGGAGTAGAACCGGCGGAAATACGTCACTGACACCATCCTCAATAAGATAGCGAAGTTACAGTTGGAGTTTAGTTCAGACCTGTCCATTATCAACCTACAGACATGAAAAAGGTCACCACATATTTTCCCCACCAGAAAACCGGGTGGCAAGACTTGGGAGGGTGGTCCTCCTAGGTAACACCCAGGCGGCGTAACGTTTTTGCTTTTTATTTATTTATTTTTAATTTATTTTAATGAGATTTAGTAAAGTTTCAATTTTATGTACGTTCAAAATGTAATTAGAATTTTTTATCGAGACAACAAACGTTATATTGCGTAAAAAATATATTTCAAAATGTAGGAGGAACAAACAGATGATTGTTTCTTTAAATATTATTTTATTGCCATCTATCTTGAATTATATTCAACTTCCACCTTGAAAATGATATGAACGAAAACTATCAATATTCGTTTTTATATACCAAAAAAAAAGATAAAATAATTCAAGAAAGAAATTACAACCGTCATATGTTTACATGTAATCAGCAACTGTTTTTTTTATTACATTTTCACCCCAAACAAGGCACATTGCCACTTTGGTGTAGGGGGCTACTATCAGGGGTAACATCTACTGGGGTACTATGTAGGGATTAGGGCAGCGAGATGTTGGTTCACGTTGCACTTGAACTTATGCATGTCAGTACAGTTGGGGAAGCAGTGACCTGGAATGGAATTCCAAAGTCTAGCAGTTCTGGGGAAGAAACTACTGGAGTAGAAAGATCTTTTACATCTAGGGATCTCTACAGTGTGGGGGTGGGATTTCGCAGCTTGTCAGGTCTGTCGAGGGTGTTCACGTCGTGGGGGCACAAGTGCTTGCAGTTCATCAGAGCATTCACCATTATAATACTGTTGTCTTACTAGATCTGTTTAAGATTAACTTATTCCCAACAGCTCTGACATCAGCAGTTAATTGAAACTTTTTGAACAGCTCTGCTTTAGGAAGGTCGGGACCCGACCCAAAATATAGTACCCGCCACTCCGCAAGGACAGGCAAACATGTTTTATCACTTACCCAAAAGGCTTAAATTTGTTTATATCATTGAATATTTGCATTTGTTTATCACGTTTATTTCTTAAGCGTTTCTGTGGAGATGCATTTTGAAAAAATGTAGATCAATAGACAGACAAACACACAGTGAGTTTTATAAATTAGATTATTAGAGAACCATTGACTGATTGTGAAGAAGTATTTAAAAAAAAGAAACAGCGTTCAACTAATTCCAAAATTAGATTTAGAAAATCTATCGATTATGTCTCAGTTTTTTTTTTTTTTAGGTTAAATTGTTTATTGTTCGCAAATCCATCTCAGCTCTAACCCATCCCCATCTCCGCCAAAAACTCACATACGCTTTTTTATACGCGAAAATATTGGATTTTTTCAAATCAACCAGTTGATTCTGGCATAGAAATATCTTATTAGAGAGTAAAAATTAGGAATATTTCACAGAAGTACCTTGCCAGGAGAGAAAAAGAAAAAACAAAAGAAAAAATATAAACAAACAAAAAAATATAAACAAACAAAAAAATATAAACAAACCAAAAAAAAAAAACAACAACAAAAAAATATAAACAAACAAACAAACAAACAAAAAATAAACGTCTACGATCAGAAAAATAATATTCTCACACACAGAAAAACACCGGCAAAATACAGGTTGTATTTGATATAACTTGGTATGCTTTTACGCAATAGCATAAAATTTGGTTATGTGACTAATACTTTAAGAATTTATCGGTCCAGTATTTAAAACCACACTAACTAAAACACACACACACACACACACACACACACACACACACACACACACACACACACACACACACACACACACACACACACATATATATATATATATATATACGAGCACTAAGTGAGACTAACCTACACTTCTCGATCCTCTCTAACCACTTTAACATGCCTGGATATCTCCCACTCTGTCGTAAGAATTCTGACAAACAGATGCACAGACTTGGAGTCTATATTCGTAATACTCTCCCCTTGACTAGAGAGACAAACCTAGAATCGGACGATCAAGCCTTTATGTGCTTTAGACTTAATATGCAGCATAACATAAGTTACTTTTATTTTCTCTACCGCTCTCTCTCTCTCGACCCAGGACTGCACCCTAATAAACAAAGTCTCTGACAGCATAGATACAGCACTCTCCCTCGACACTAGTGCACAAGTACATGTATTTGGTGACTTCAATGTGCACCACAGAAACTGGCTTGGATTCTCTACTCACACAAACGCAGCTGGTAGCACAACGCATAGCTTCTCTATATCTCACTTGGAACGCTGATCATGCAGTGATAATGGTCGAAATCACCCTAAACTCTAGAGCCAAAACTGAAGAGCCATTGCTAAAAAAAAAACGAGATGCTATAAAAAAGCTGACCGGGAAGCCATCAGGGATCTCACCAGAGATGCCCCATGGGGAAATATCTTTTCTTTTCCTGCTGAACAGTGCGCAAATGAGACAACTGAATGGTTCAAAACGGCAATTGAAGCACATGTTTTCACGCGAAAATTTTATAGCAAGTCCCTCTATCCTCAATGATTTACTTCTACTTGTACAACTGCCATTGCGCAAAGGCAGCATGTGTACCGCAGATTTAACCGACATAAGTCCAGTTCAAACAGACAGATGCATATAGAAGCCAGAAGTAACTGTAAGAAAGAAATAGCAACAGCTAAGAGAGAATTTACTGAAACCACACACAAAAAAAAAAAAAACGCATCGAAGCACAGAAATCAAGAACCCGTGACTTCTAGAAAATCTACAACAGTGTAGTAAATAATGGGCAACCAACAATTCCCCCACTAACAATCATGAGGTTGTTTGCTCAGCAACTAAGAAGGCTAATATGCTCGCCAGTCGGTTTGCCTCCAACTCCACACTCGACCCTGCCAACCACACCTCCCTTACTTTTCTTTGCGGTCAGACGCCACGCTAGACGATCTGAAAATCACTCCTTCTCAGGGTCATGCTATCATAAAAAAACCTTGACACGTCAAAAGCATGTGGGCCTGATCTCATCCCAGCTGCGCTATTAAAAAAAATGCTCAGCCGAAGTAGCTCCAGTTCTCTCCAAACTTTGCAACAAATGCCTTAATGAATCTTGCTTTCCGAACTGCTGTTCGGCAGAAAGATTTCTAAATTCAACACATTACAACTGAAGAAGGTCGGAATTAACATCGGCCGAAATATTGTGCTAATAACAGTTAAGATGAAAACAAAAAGAGTGTAGCTATCAAGAAATTGGTTTGGTTGTTTTCTTTTATGGCATTTCGACTATTTTTTGTTATTACATTTTCACCCCAAACAAGGCACATTGCCACTTTGGTGTAGGGGGCTACTATCAGGGACATAAGTTACTGGTGTACTATGTAGGGAGTTGGGCAGTAAGATGTCGGTTCACGTTACACTTGAACTTCTGCATGTCAGTACAGTTGGGGAAGCAGGGAGCCGGAATGGAATTCCAAAGTCTAGCAGTTCTGGGGAAGGAACTACTGGTGAAGAAAGCTCTCCTACATCTAGGGATCTACACTGTGAAGGGGTGGGATTTAGCTGCTTGTCGAGTTTGTCGAGGGTATTTACGTCGTGCTTGCAGTTCGTCAGAGCATTCACCCATAAAATATTATAGAACAAGCAGAGGGACGCAACATTTCGTCGGTGGGACAGAGGCTGCAGCTTAGATGACAGTTCAGGATCTATCAGGTTTGCGACTCTCTTTTGAATTTTGTCTAGGAGTGAGGGACTAGTAGCAGATGCACCAGCCCAAATATGACAACAATACTCCATACATGGGCGAATGGTGGCCTTATAGAAATACAGGATACTTTCGGGCGTTAATTGCTTTCTAGCACCGTAGAGAAAGCTTACCTTCTTCGCAGCGGTTCTGGCAATGCTCTCAATGTAATTGTTCCAACATGTTTCCTGTGAACGTTGGGCCGAGGAGTTTAAAAGAAGTACTTCCAGATATACTTAATCCAGTAATATTGAAATTTTTTTAATGCTACAAGTCCTTTACATCTTCAGATATTTATTCACCGTGTTTGGTCTGGTTGTTTTGTAATGGAAAATTATTGGTTTTGTTTAGCATCAGTATTTGGTGTATTTTTGGCCAGGAAGCCAGTATCTTCAGTTCTGGTAGCACCAGAAGCTATAAGGAAAACGAGGAGTTTACCTTGAACATTGTTTATATCTGTTGTGGTGGCAACCACTTATTTGCATATGCGAATAACATAACGCTATAAATGGCAAGCCTAGGTTGGCCTTGGGGTGTCTTACTCAAATGCCACCGGAAGTGACGCCGAAGAGCGTACATGTCCTCCCACCAAGACTCTCTGACTCGACACCGTCATTTGTACATATTGTAAATATACCTTTTCTTTAATACATTTATTATTACGTTATCTTGTTGTTTGCGTCTTCATTGTATTTCCTTACTAATTATTGTTCAACCTTGCAACCACAACAATATCATAGAATAAAATCGTTTCGAAAAGAGCGAGACGATTTAACTTAATCAGTACGATGACGTCACTTGGTCATGTGATACATTGGAATTGCCTTGTGTAATGTGTTTCGACTAACGCTGGCGAAATGATAATGACTGTGGTGACCTTTTATCTATAGTGAATAGTAATTTGTTTTAGAAAGAAAGCCGCTTGAATGCGGGGATTCGCAAAGAGACTTTAACTTCCGGTGTAAAATAAGTTGAGGAATTCTGGGTAAAGGAAGAAGATCGGGAAACATGGCTTTATGGTTTCCGCAATTGTTGTTGGATGCGTGAAACATCATGGTGACGATGTTCGGCTTTTTAAGCTGATAAGCTTCGAGCCGGTGAGAAAGGAAAGGGAGAGAGCGAAAAGAAGAAGAAGATGAAGAGAGAGAGATAGAGAGAGAGAGAGAGAGAGAGAGAGAGAGAGAGAGAGAGAGAGAGAGAGAGAGAGAGATAGAGAGAGAGAGCGAGGGGATATGGGGGTAACGAGATAGTAAAAAAATGATCTAGGGAAGGAGGGCGATAGGAGGGCGATAGTTAGATGGTGAAAAAAGTAGAGATGAATAAAAGAAAAACATAGAAGAGAGGGGAGAAAGGGGAAAGGAAGACGAGGAGGAGGAGAAGAAGAAGAAGAAGAAGAAGAAGGAGAAGAAGAAGAAGAAGAAGAAGAAGAAGAAGAAGATATAGAATAAATAGAAGGTACGGGTAAAACAGAAAACGAGAAATAGAAAACATAAAAGGGGGAGGAGGAAAACAAAAAGAAGTATACTACTATTACTACTACTACTAATAATGATAATGATAATAATAATAATTATTATTATTATTATTATTATTATTATTAGTAGTAGTAGTAGTAGTGGTAGTATTGATGGTGGTAGTAGAATTAGAAGAAGAAGAAGAAAAAGAAAAAGAAGAAAGGAAGAAGAAGACATGTAATAGAAGACGTAGGAGAAGACGAGAGGGGAATGTAGCTGACAATGAGCGGGGGATAATAATAATAATAATAATAATAATAATAATAATAATAATAATAATAATAATAATACTACTAATAATTATTATTATTAGTAGTAGTAGTAGTAGTAGTAGAAGAAGAAGAAGAAGAAGAAGAAGAAGAAGAAAACGAAGAAAAGAATGATAAAAAAGAAGAAAGAATAAAAAAATAAAACAAGAACAAAGAAAAATAAAACAATAAAATTAAAATATGAAAAAAGAATGAGGATGGAGTCAAGGAGAAGAAAGCGTATCCAACTTAAGAAAAAAAGAAAAAAGTTAAGCAAGAATAAAGAAGAAGGAGGAGAATGAAAGAGAAGAAGAAGAAGAAGAGGAAATGATAGAAACAATTAAAAAAAAAAGCGAACAAAGCAGCTGTTTGTTTCCGATGAATTATGAAAAGGCAAGTATTTTCATGATAACATGTCTATGTTGGATACTGTACTCATATGCTGTATAAAAACGAATACTTATAGCTCTAGTATTGCACTATTGAGCTTTCTGAATGTAAAACTTTATGTTACTTGTTTATATGTGATTACTACCCAAACTACTTTAATTACATGCAAAGCAACATATACGAGATACCTTCAATAAGTTTCCAGACTTTTTCGTATGGCCACTTTTATTAACAGTACACACACGAAACTTTAGTCCCCTTCGAAGTAATCTCCTTCGGCTGCAATGCACTGTTCAGCTTTGTGTTACCTTTTTATATGTGATTACTAGGCCTATTACAACAGAATATTCTTGTCATTCTTTTGACTCTCGAGTATATATCCGACACAGTAAGACACGGTCATTCAACTGAGAACCACATCAGTCTATATAAAAACATATATGATATTAACGGATATATACACAAGAGTCAAGACAATGAAAAGAATATGCTGTTGTCACAGCCCTAGTGATTACTACCCTAACTAGTTAAATTACTTGTAAAACCACATATACGAGGTACCTTCAATTAGTTTCCAGACTTTTCGTATGCCACCTTTTATTAATAGTACACACATGAAACTCTAGTCCCCTTCGAAGTAATCTCCTCCGGCTGCAATGCACTTGTTGTACCGTTCCAACATCTGGAAGGTCCCATAAAAGTCTTCTTGTGTTTTAGCGTGTCAATCACCCTTGTCACAGCCTCTTTCATCTCCCCAATTGTCTCACAACGACAACCTCTTAAGTTTTCTTTGAGCTTAAAGATTAACCAAAAGTCACAGGGAGCAAGGTCTGGACTATAGGGAGGGCGAGGAACTGTCTTCATGTCCATCTTGGACAAGGAATCAGTGATCTTCTCTGAGCAACATTGGAACAAAATTTTTCGCAAATCTGCGTCTTCAGTTCCTCACGAACAATTGTGTGTACAGTCTCACACTACACCAAACTGTGCACTTATTGTCTCTATAGACACACGACAGTCTTTATCTATGAAATTCGTTATTTGGCTAATCAGGTTTGGAGTTCTGACTTTCTTTACACCCTCTACATCTGTCATAATCCCTCAGAGACTCTGTGACTTCCTTGAATCTGTTATGCCACTCGAAAACTGATGCTCGATTCATGCAAGATGGTCCAAAAGCAGTCTGAAGCACCCCATAGGTTTACGTGGTATTTTTTCCAAAATTGAAACCAATTTTTATTGCATATTGTTCTTCTAAGGTGTCCTCACGTCCAAACTGCATTTTTGAAATTCACCAGCTGTGACAATCAGGCTTTAGTAGTGGTATGTCAATTCCTGCTGCAGCTGTTCATTTGAACCTGAAATCATGTAAGTTTGTCAGTCATCTCATAAAATGTATAGTTTTAAGATACTGAATTTTCCAGAGTCTACAATTTTAAATACCTATACAAAAGGTCTGGATACTTATTGAAGACACATCGTATATATATATATATATATATATATATATATATATATATATATATATATATATATATATATATATGTGTGTATATATATATATATATATATATATATATATATAACTACTTCATTTACTCAGGTAAACTTAATATACGAGTAGAGCTAGTTAGTAAGTTATAAAATGTATATGGCGATTAAGCTACACTGAATATTCCGCGTTTCATCCACTCTAGGACTCTTCAGGCTTATGCGCGAATTTTGTGGTTGTCTGTCGTTTTTATATATGCACCTTCTATTGAGATTTTTGTTAGCCAATCAGCTTTCTAGTATCCACCGCGCCCTTCCTATCAGCCAATATATATCTCCGGTTAACAGGAAAGTTCCTGCAGTTTTTAACTTTTAAATTCAAATGAACATATCTCGGCTCAAACAAAAATTTATTAATCGAAATAAGCATCATCAGAATCAACATACTTCTGCCAACAAAAAAAACAATTTATGCCAGTAATGTAAAAATCTTGCGTTCTAGTGGCGATGAAGTCACTTAAAGTGTTTTTCGTATCGCTTACGTTGTTGAAGCATTTCTCAAGCAGAAAGTTGTCGAGGTGCTTGAAAAAGTGGCACTCGGTAGATCAGAGGTTTTGAGAGTATGGCGAATGAGGCATCGTTTCGAAGCCCAATTCGTTCAACTTCTGTAGGATCGGTTTAGCAACGTGCGATCAGGCATTATCGTGGAGAAGAATGGGTCCTTTTCTGTTGACTAATGCTGGGCGTTGTTGTCAAAGTCTTTTATGCATTTCATCCATTTGCTGACAGTATTTCTCTGTCCGTAATGGTGTCGCCTGCATTAAAATAACTGTAATAGATGACACCCATCAATCAGCATGACCTTCTGATGTCACTCGGCTTCGGGAAGTGTCGTGGAGCTTTGTCGGCGTTTAATCACTTAGTCGAGCGTCGCCAGTTATCGTAAAGAACCCACTTTTCATCGCATCGACGGTCGAGAAACGCGCCGTTCTTGATTCGTAAAAGAAGTGAAGACGACACTTCATAACGGCGTTTCATTTGGTTGGAGTTCAATTAGTGAGGCGCTCATTTATTATGTGTTTTTGTATTTCCAATCCCTTTCAAGTGGTTGGAATTGTCGTATACGTTATGTCTACTACAGAAGCAAGTTCCTAAACATTTGTGCGTGGATTGGCTTCGACTAAGGCTCTTAATTGATTGTTTTCAACATCCGATGGCCGATCACTACGCGCATCATCTTCAAGATTCTTGTCGACATCACGAAATTTCCTAAACCATCATTGTGCTGTGCGTTCAGTAGTGGTTCCTGGGCCAAACGCTTTCGTTGATATCGTGAGCTGTTTCAGTAGCTTTTCGGTCTTGTATTGAACGTTCTGAAAAGAAGACATAATTGTTTCAAAACGATTGTAATTTAAACGATCAGATAGAATGAAAACCGCTCTTTAGAATGATATATAAAGTAAAGGTATTGGGACGAATACTTATTTGAAAATACATCATTTGAAATACAATTTAAAATTTCCGCAAGAACCTTCTAGTAGATAGATAGATAGATAGATAGATAGAGAGAGAGAGAGAGAGAGAGAGAGAGAGAGAGAGAGAGAAAAGGATTTTATTCCTTGCTAAAAGGCCAAGAAAACGTAACGTCGCTTGGCGTACTAACTGACTTTTCGTTATCAGTGACGGCTTAAAAGGCTGAATATATTTTGGTTTGGAAATTGCTAGTTGCGGAAACAGGAAAGGACAATTACGAAAACTCCAAGCACCCGCACACTACCCGCTGCTCCACCCCTGCTTTACTTCTGTCTACGTTGGATAAACAGTTAAGTCGATGAATTTAGGTTCAAATGAGAACGTTTTAAATGTTTTACTTCGTCGTGTTTGGAAAACAAGTGTATTTATCAGCCGTCCCATGAGGACGCGAAGTGTCATAAAAGAGCGAGCAATGTGTGAGAAGATGTGACTGTACGAGCAAGGGAGATAATCGTTGTTAGCTTGCCACTCTTTAGTCAAAAGAGTCGAGGAAGTGACATAAACGCCGAGGATTGGCCATAACGCCTATTATACAGAAAGTTTTATAAGGATGGCATATAGTTCGATTTTATTATTAAACAAAAAAAAAAAAAAAGAAAAAGAAAAAAAGGTGACCATTATTGTTAACCATTGAGCACAGTAAAAAAAAATAAGTAAGCAAAGTTCATAGTAATGGCAAATAATTTCAGTTTATTGTCAGAAAAGAAAACAAATGAGCACGATAAAAAATCGTGTTAACAAAGTTAAGTTTCTGAATTTTTGAAATGTGGATTGATTATTCGTAAAATTTGGATTCTTCGGACTACTGTTCTCATTTTGAGTTTTATCTATTGTCGGTCGCTGTAATTCAATTGTATTTTCCAAACTCTGGAATCTTTCCGTCGAACTTGGGAATCTTTCTGTTGAACTCGGAAATCTGATCAGAATTTCGAATGCAACACTTAATTTAATTTAATTTAATTAATCTATAGGAATAGCATGTTCTTCTTTCACCAGAAGAGTAGGTCCTGATTAATTGGCAATTCTGTTTAGAGTATTGCCCTCACCGAGGATTGAACCTTTACAAAATAGAAGCGTGTTACTTACAACCGAACCTTTACCGGTGCTTTATCCATACATTAGATACACCTGAAGAAGGGTTCATCAATCGAAATATTATGAAAATAACGCATAAGACAAGAGCAGTACTCCGAAGAATCCAAATAATATTAAAAGCTAGTTAAATATTAAATAAACATGATTATTAAAAAATAATAGCCTGGAGTTCAAACCATGCGATCTGCTGAACAGTTATCCTCATACTGATACCATAAATAATGTATTGTTTAAACCATCCTGATGAAGGCTTTTGTATAAACTGAAAATTAGAAATTTCAAATAAATAAAAACACGCGTCTAATCTTTTAACCGCCATGTTTTGAATTTCATTTCCACCATGCTTCTAAACAATGGATTTCTATTATGTTTATAAATATTTTCATGTTACTTGTTTTGATCGGACTATTGTTCTCATATTCAGTTTTATTTGTGCAACGTTCTGGTCGGTTTAGCCTTCGACCGTCTTCAGCCATATTAGTTGTTTTTTTTTTTAATTACATTTTCACCCCAAACAAGGCACATTGCCACTTTGGTGTAGGGGGCTGCTATCAGGGGAAACATCTACTGGGGTACTATGTAGGGATTAGGGCAGCGAGATGTTGGTTCACGTTGCACTTGAACTTATGCATGTCAGTACAGTTGGGGAAGCAGTGACCTGGAATGGAATTCCAAAGTCTAGCAGTTCTGGGGAAGAAACTACTGGAGTAGAAAGATCTTTTACATCTAGGGATCACTACAGTGTGGGGGTGGGTGGTTTGGAAAGGTAAGGCTAGAAGAACACCGTAAAGTCGTTACCTGGGGATGGGGGAGGTCGAAAAGTCAGGTCTAGCTGATCACATATGGAAACAAAGAACACACTCCCCTTTGTGGAACGTCGCCAAAAATAATTGACGGATGCAATCTGAAGAGTTAGGCGACTCAAATAAGCAGCACATATGCTAAAAAAAAAGAAAAAAATTACTAAGCAGACTAAGCTTAGAAATTAATAGCATTTGGCAGCCTGTCATTGTAGAAAAATTTTTTTACATCCTTTAAATTTCGGCGACGGAAGGGAGATATTTTCTTGTCGATCTTTATTAGAGTTGCCTCCTCTTTGTCAACAATTTTTTCACATATGCGAGACCGCAACCACAAAACAGAAATCTACTCCAAGAATACGAAAATATCCACGGAGCCAGTAACTTTTCTCTTTTCTTTTCTAAACAACAACCAACATGTCTGAAGACGGTCGAAGGCTAAACCGACCGAAACGTTGCACTTATAATACTCAAGATAAAAACAATAGTCCGATGAAAACAACGAATGCAAACAATCAGCCCTCATCTAAAAATCAAAAATTTTAACAAACAAAAACGTTTGACACATTTTCATTTTATTTCAAAACTGTAAAAATATTTTATTATTAAATAAATATTTGTAGATTCCTCCTATAAAAAATAAAATATGCCGTCTTTGAGTTAAAAGGTGACTTGTATCTGAGATTGGAAATATTCTTACTTGCGATTCTGCTGCTAAATTCCCTGTAGTCGTGGTCGTTACATTTTCACTCGAAACCACATCTTGCACCAGAGACAGTCGCAAGGAATAGCAAACAAAAGAAATTCGATTCAGCTTTTTCATTTCAAATGAAAGGCATTTATTCATGGTACTTCCTGAAATAATGCATTGCATTATGTTTTAAGTCTTAGTCCGCTATGTAGTTGACAAAATGCTGCCGTATCGAACACTTGCTTTTCCTTCTCCTGCGTCGATATATCTGCTTTTTCTAGGTTTCAAATCTCTCACTCCAGCTAGTTTTCGCCTCGCTGTCTCGTCACACATTTTTAAAAAATCTTTCGTTTTCTTTTCACTACTATGTCTGCAGCTCACCCAACGTCACACGGTCGTCCGACTATTTTTTTTATTTAAATTTCAAATTGTGTCTTGTGTGTTAAAGTTCATCTCGCATTGACTCATGCTTTCAAATTCTCTGATCGCCTACGTGATTCCTCACTGTCGCAGCACATGTGATTTTCCATCGCTTGCCGCCCACGTGTGTCCTTATTTTCGCGCCGCTCTTCTTTTCTTTCTCTTCCTACGCTGTGACGTCAACTCGAGCACCCGTAACGTCATTAGCATACGTAACACGGCTGCTGCTGCTACTTCTGCCGCGGCTAAATACGCTTCAGCGGCCCAGTTACATGAAGATGATCAAGTTGTAATGAGCAGCGAAGAAGTCCTGTAGTAATATTCCACACGTTGAAGAACCTTGCAAAGAATCTCTGTACTGGAATTTTGCATGATGCAAGACACACAAATTTGTTTTTGTTATGGTAGTGGGTGTTCTTGCTGTGAATGTCTAATGACATTAACGATAACAGTAACGTCTCTCCTCTAATAAAGGGAGGTACTTATGCATTATTTGACCAGAATTTTTTTTGTAACATTGTGACGAAAATTAACAGAAAAAAGCCAAGCGGTTATCGGAGACGCCTTGAACATTAAATAACAAGTGATTCAAAGTGTAACAAAAGAAATAAAATACAACAAAAACAATCAACAAAAAATACAACAAGAAATCAACAAAACATACAACAAGAAATCAACAAAACATACAACAACAAATCAACAAAGCATACAACAACAAATCAACAAAAAATGCAACAAGAAATCGACAAAACATACAACAACTCAACAAAACATACAACAAGAAATCAACAACGCATACAACAACAAATCAACAAAACATACAACAAAAAATCAACAACGCATACAATAAAAACTCCACAGAACATACAACAAAAAATCTACAAAGCATACAACAAACACTCAACAAAAACCTTAATTTTAATAATTTTATTATTTTTTGTCAGCAACTCTATTACACATTATGTTCTTGTAGACTAAATCCCAAATAGTAACCTCTTACGTCCAAACGGCACTGTGTATTGTTTAGGATGAATAACATTAAAAAAATAGATTGACAGATTAAAAAAGATAATACTATTTTAAATGTGAGTATTACAAACCAAAATTTATTTAAAAAATAATCACGACAGACCAAAGAAAATAACGTTTCAGGTTTTAGCGTGACAGATTAAGGAATATGCTATAAATATTATTCCAAACTTAAGCCTGACAGACAAAAGCAAATGGTTTTTCAAATGTTAGCCTGGCAGACTAAAGAAAAGAAAATCTATTTCAAACTTAAGCCTGATAGATAAAAGCAAATGATGTTTTTAAAATTTTAGCCTGGCAGACTAAAGAAAATGCGATGCAAATACTATTTCAAACTTGAGACATGGACTACCATAATATTAAAAACTTAAGCCTGACAGACAAATAAACATTCTATTTCAAACCGGAGCGTGACAGACTTAGCGAACAACAAATAACGCTTCTAATACAAATGCTAAGTTGCACTAAAATAACAAAACAAAACAAATTCAGAACTAGAAACAAAGCGTTTCGTGAGGATTTTTCTCGGCGAAGATCCGATTACATCCGGTTGACCCGTTCGTCAACGCCACGAATAATCCGATTAATTCATCGGGTCTTATTCAGGATCAAAAATGTTGTTCGGAATCTTTCATCTCCCGAAAGTTCATTTCATTTATTTGTTCGAGCAAGGTTAAATCTCAAACAAAATGGCGCGCCTCGCGAACCTTATTCAAAATGGCGAACAAACGACGAGCATCATTTGTGTTTCAATTATGTGGCGAGCATTCGGTCGAATTTCGACACAGCAAAAGACGTGCCAGATAATTCAACTGACCGTATTTGTCAATCGTTTCAGTAAATTCGTCGAATTACAAAATGTTATAATGGAAAAATCTAGCACCCCTCTTACACGAACTTGTTAGCTAGTTGCGAGAGATGACGCGAAAAACGTTATATCCCTTTAAATTAAAAAAATATATTTAATTTTAGATTATAAAAAAATCGTTATCTCTTGTAAATTAAAAAATATTTAATGTTAGATTATATATAAAAAAACGTAACATTCCTTTAAAAATGTTTTGCTATAACATTAAAAACACGTTACTTTCCTTTAAATTAAAAATATTTAATGTTAGATTATAAAAAACGTTACCTCCCTTGAAATTTAAAAAACATATTTAATGTTAGATTGTAAAAACTGTCACTTCTCTTTAAATAATAAAAAATGTTAGATGAAAAACAAATTACACTACCCGTTAAATTAAAAATATTTTGTTAGATTATAAAACGTTACCCCCCTTTAAATTAAAAAATATATTCAATGTTAGGTTATATAAAAACGTTACCTGCCTTTAAATTAAAATATTTAATGTAAGATTATAAAACATGTTTTCTGCCTTTCAGTTAATAAATATTTACTGTTTGAGCATAAAAAAATTTCAATTAAAGAATTTTTTAATGCTAGATTACAAAAACGTCACCTCCCTTTAAATTAAAAAATACGCAACCTTCTTTTAAATTAAAGAATAATTTAATGTAAGATTATAAAAACTTTACCAACCTTTTAAATAAAAAATAATATTAGATTATACGAACGTTAACCTCTTATAAATTAAAAATATTTCATGTTGAATTATAAAAACGTAACTCCTGTTTACATTATAAATGTTTCATGTTAGATTCTAAAAATTTTACTGTGCTTTAAATTACAGAAGAAAAAAAAGATAAAAGTTAGATTATAAAAATAAACGTTAATACCTTCAAATTAAAAAAAAGTAATGTTGGATTTTAATAACGTTACCTCCCTTTAAATAAAAAATATCTAATATAAGATAATGAAAAACTTTGCCCCCCTTTAAATTAAATAATTATTTATGTTGGATTATAAAAAACGGTACATAAAATTAAAATTAAAACATATGTAATGTAAAATTATAAAAAACATTACAGCTCTTTAAATTAAAAAAATATTTTGTCAGAATATAAACAGCATTACCTCCCTTTAAATAAAATGAATCAGTGTTAGATTAAAAAAGTTACCTCCCTTCGAATTAAGAAATATTTAATGTAAAATTTAATTACCATAATTTAACTTAAAATATATATGATTTAATATTAGATTGTAAAAACATTACCACATTAAATTAAAACAATATTTAATGTTAGATTATAAAAAACCTTACCCTTCTTTAAATAAAAAATATTTAATGTTAGATTATAAAAAACCTTACCCTTTTTAAATGAAAAATATTTAATGTAAGATTATAAAACACGTTACCCTTCTTTAAATGAAAAATATTAAATGTTAGATTATAAAAAAAACTTACCCTTCTTTAAATGAAAAATATTTAATGTTAGATTAAAAAACCTTACACTTCTTTAAATGAAAAATATTTAATGTCAGATTATTATTTTTTTACATGGGGGTCACCACTTATCAAGGCCCGAAGGCCACTCAGGGATAAGGGTTATTGCGTGTACAGTAATCAATGAGATAGTATTGTAGTAATCATAAGTATTGGGGGTGTTGATAGAGTGTCTTACTTAAGGGGGCGGTTTTTCAGGAGTTTGTTTATGTTGGAGTTTGTTTATGTTTAGTTGTAGTCAGGTAGGAAACAGACAAGCGGCAGAGAGTTCCACTGGCGTGCAGTTCTAAGAAAGAAGCTTTGCTCATGGAATCTACATTTGGATTTAGGCACAGATAAAGAGTGGGGAAAATTATTGACAGTAGTTTTAGCCAGACGGGTGTTTCTTGTGAAAGATTGGCGAGGGGGGACGAGGGATTGGAGCTCAGATGAGCACCTGCCATGGAAATAACGATAAAACAAAGACAGGCTCGCAACGTCTCTTCTGTGGGAGAGAGGTTGCAGGGAAGAGAAAAGGGCATCCCCCACTAAGCCACGAAGTCTATTTTGTACTCTGTCAAGGCAGGATAGGCTGTTTTTAGCAGCTCCTGCCCAGATGTGGCAGCAGTACTCAATCCTTGGACGTATTTGGCTTTTATACAGATAAAGAATTGCATTAATAGTGAGATATCTTCTGGAGCGGTAGAAGGATCCCACCATTTTCCCAGCGTCCCTGGCAACAGATTTGATGTACGTGTTCCATTTCAGATCAGAAGTAAAGATCAAACCCAGAAGCTGGTCAAAACATGGAGCCTTCACAAGACGAAAGCCCCCCCCATTTCAATTGATGCCAGATGGGGATCAGAGCGTTGATGATGTAAAGATAGAAGCTTGGTTTTGGATACATTAAAAGTGACCAGCCACCTTATTATAAAAACTTTACCCTTCTTTAAATTAAAGATATTTAATGTAAGATTATAAAAAAAACTTACCCTTCTTTAAATGAAAAATATTTAATGTAAGATTATAAAAAAAACTTACCCTTCTTTAAATGAAAAGTATTTAATGTTAGATTATAAAAAAAGTTACCACTCTTTAAATTAATAAGCTTTTATGTTAAATAAAAAAAACGTTTTCTTCCCTTTTAATTAAAAACTTATTTTAAATTATAAAAACGTTATTTTTTTAATTAAAAAATTTTGATGTCAGATTATATAAAAAACGTCACCTTCCTTTAAACTAAAAATATGCAATTTTAGATTGTAAAAACATTACCCAACTTTTAATCAGATATTTAAACATTTGAATTAATTAATCTTTAAATGAAAAATTGTTTAATGTTAGATTATAAAAAAAAAACGTTTCCACCCTTTGAATTAATATTTCATGTTAAATAAAAGAGTTTCCTCCCTTTGAATTAATAAATGAGTCTAGATTATAAAAAAACGTAACCCTTTTTAAATTAACTAAGAATATGCAATGTTAAATTATACAAATTAATTAGACATGTTAGATTTTAAAAACGTTACCTTCCCCATAATTAAGCATAATTAAAGTTGAAGAATAAATAACCGTTACATCCCTTTTAAATTGAAAGATATTACATTACATTATAAAAAACGTTACCTATCTTTTAATTTAAATATTTTCAAAATGTTACATTATAAAAAGCATTACCTATCTTTTAATTTAAATATTTTTAAATGTTAGATTATAAAAAACATTCTCTTTGAAAAATTTAATGGTAGATTATAAAAAAGAATTGCCCACCCTTTAAATCAAAAATATTTAACGTTAGATTTTAAAAACCTTACATCCCTTTAAATTAAAAAAATATTTAATGTAAGATTATAAAAACGGTACTTAAATTAAAAAAAATATTTAATGTTACATCATAAAAAAATGTTAACTCGCTTTAAATCAAAATATATTAAATGTTAGATCATAAAAAATGTTACCTTTCTTCAAATAAAAATAACTTAAACTTTTGAAAAGAAATACATAAACAATCATTTCTCTTAAATGCAAAAAGGTAAGACTGATCTTTACAATTACAGTAGAACATAAAACAAATAAATAAACGTCTTAAACAATCTGAGAATATATATATTAATACTTACCTCTCCTTAATTATAAAAATAGTCACCTAAAATGAACCCGCAGAAAAATATGACAGACCCGCAGAAAATAATAAAACGATAAATAAATAAAACAAATAAAGACTAGCTAATAATACAAAGTAATTAATGCAAAATATTAATTAACATCTATAAATAATATTGAACTAGCGGGACCTGTGGAAATTCCACAGCGCCATTTTTCATATGTAATATTGTTGCTGGACATTCTGTGGGGGTTCTGTTCAGCATAAAGGAAAGCACAATCATATTATTCTAGCCCTTTTATTAAAACTGTATCGCCCCCTACTAGAATAATAACTTTGATATATTTCCTGGGCTGATTATTTCATTACAAACACACCGGTCAATTAACTCATATTTCATCATTTCTCATAATTATTGAATATGTTACTATGTTCGACAATAATTTATCATAATTTTAACCCAATTTATCGCCTCTCCCCTTACTGAAAAAAAAGAAATGATATATTTGTATGGGCTGATTATTTCATAAAATAAAAAGACACAACTATCAATTAACTCACCTTTCATTATTTTTCATAATTCTTGGATATGTTACTAATTTCAACCATAATTTTCATCATTTAAACACACCATATTACACACCTTACTAAAATAATAACTTTGATATATTGTTTAAGCAGATTATTTCATTACAAACACACAAATCAATGAACTCACATTTCATCATTTTTCATAATTCTTGGATATGTTACTAATTTCGATAATCATTTTTTACGATTTTAACCGACATCATCGCCCTCCTTACTAAAATAATAACTTTGATATATTGTCTGGTCTGATTATTTTATTGCAAACACACTAATGCATTAAATTACATACCATTTTTCATAATTCTTGGATATGTTACTAATTTCGACGATCATCATTCATAATTTATACCATCCTTATCGCACTGTCTTACTAAGATAATAACTTTGATATATTATCTGGACTGATTATTTTATTATAAACACACCAATCAATAAACTCGCTTTCATCATTTTTCGTAATTCTTGGAAATGTTACTAATTTCGACAATAGTTTTTTATGAGTTACACCATATTTATCGCCCTCTCTTACTAAAAAAATAACTTTGATATATTGTCTGGCCTGATTATTTCATAAAATAAACACAACTGTCTATTAATTGACATTTCATCAATTTTTATAATTCTCAGATATGTTACTAATTGCGACAATAACATTTTATGTTTTACCACACATTATTAACCACCTACTACTAAAATAATAACTTTGATATATTATCTGAGCTGATTATTTCATTTCAAACACACTAATTAATTAACACACATTTCGTAA
Organism: Euprymna scolopes; assembly: GCF_053919585.1. NCBI lineage: Eukaryota > Metazoa > Mollusca > Cephalopoda > Sepiida > Sepiolidae > Euprymna > Euprymna scolopes. The sequence continues at coordinate 142,440,006 of NC_136497.1, read as the reverse complement.
TTTTTCATAATTCTTGGATATGTTACTAATTTAGACAATCATTTTTCATCATATTAACCCACATCATCGGCCCCTTTTACTAAATAATAACTTTTATATATTGTCTGGGCTGATTATTTCATTGTAAACACACTAATGCATTAAATTACATATTATTATTTTTCATAATTCTTAGATATGTTACTAATTTCGACAATCATTTTTCATAATTTAAACCATCCTTATCGCCCTCTCTTACTAAGATAACAACTTTGATATATTGTCTGGGCTGATTATTTTATTATAAACACACCAATTAATTAACTCACATTTCATGATTTTTCGTAATTCTTGAAAATGTTAATAATTTCGACATGAATTTTTCATAATTTAAACACATCTTATCACCCTCTCTTACTAAACTAATAACTTTGATATATTATCTGAGCTGATTATTTCATTTCAAACACAACAATCAATTAACTCACATTTCGTCATTTTTCATAATTCTTGGATATGTTACTAATTTCAACAGGCATTTTTCATCATATTAACCCACATCATCGCACCCTTTACTAAATAATATCTTTTATATATTGTCTGGGCTGATTATTTCATTGCAAACACACTAATGCATTAAATTGCATATTATCATTTTTCATAATTCTTTGATATGTTACTAATTTCGACAATCATTTTTCATAATTTAAACCATCCTTATCACCCTCTCTTACTAAGATAACAACTTTGATATATTGTCTGGGCTTATTATTTCATTACAAACATACCAATCAAGTAACTCACATTTCGTCATTTTTCATACTTCTTGCATATGTTACTAATTTCGACAATAATTTTCATAATTTTAACCCACTATGTCGCTCTCCCTTACTTAACTTTGATATATTGCCTGGGCTGATTATTTCATTCCAAACACATCAATCAATTCCGGGTTTTCTCATAGTATATATGTTTCACCTATCTTATCCAATTCCAGGTGATGCTACATAGTCTGCTAGTATATAACTTTCACCTACTTCATTCGATCCCGGGCAACACTGGGTATTCTGCTACTATATGTTTTAAACCTATCTCATTCAATACTGAGCGACACTTTCTGCCAGTATATATTTGCACTTACCTCATTAAAACCCGGGACTGACTCCATGTCCGCCACCCCACTATTAAAATATGCATGAAATAAAGTAATGTTTAAATCGTAAACCGTTTCAGACATTTCTGGGACTAACATTTATCCCCAACCCACTGCTAAAAATATACATGAAATAATGTAATGTCTAAATAGTAAATTGTTTCAGCCCTTTCCGGGACTGACTTCATATCCCCACCCCACTGTTATAAATATACATTAAATAAAGTAATGTTTAATGCGTAAACGGTTTCAGCCATTTCCGGGACTGATTTCATATCTCCCACACTACTGTTAAAAATATACATGAAATGAAGTAATGTTTAAATCGTAAACGGTTTAAGTCATTTCCGGGACTAACTTCATATCCCACAGCCCACTGTTTAAAATATACTGGAAATAAAGTAATGTTTAACTCAAACTGTTTCAGCAGCTTTTCGAAATTAATACATAAAAATATTAACACGGTTAGGGATTAGACAACCATTGCTTCAACATGAATTTCTGAGTATAGTATCAGTCTCAGCATTCTAGTGACTTAACCCCCCTCTTTTTGGTCTTTGTTAACATAGGAGAAATCCTTCATTACTGATACAATTTTTATTTTTGTTACTGACTAGAGTGCCCCTTTTGGGGAGCTGGTTTCCCCAAACAATTTTAACCGACCTCATGTCCAACTCTGCCCTTGTGGGGAGACAAGTAAACAAAAAAGTAATCAGAAGAGACATTCCCAGTGCATTTTATAATGATACAGAAGGGACATTTCCAGGGCATTTTGTAATTAAATCAGAAATGACTTTTCCCAGTTACATTTATAATATTAAAATTTGTTACATTAAATATAGTACCAATTTAAAATGCCTCCCCACGGCACAGATTTAGACACCAGGGTCGTTTTTTAACGTGGAAAAAAGGAACGAAAAATTGTCTTAGTTGTAAAGGATTTCTCCTCCATTGAGAGAGAAGAAATTGAAATGTAGCGTCTGAAGAACAGATACTACACTTTGATCTTGGCCAAAAGACCAAGCTAAAAAATAATTTAATTAACTTTGCCTCAACAGCGACACCAATTTTTTTTTTTTAAACGACTCGGATGTAAGCGTGACACACAAAAGAACACACACGCTATCGAATTTTCTTTTTTTTAGATGTGGGTCATCAATTATCAAGGCCCGAAGGCCACTCAGGGATAAGGGTTATTGCATGTACAGTAATCAATGAGATAGTATTGTAGTAATCATTAGTATTGGGGGTGTTGATAGAGTGTCTTACTTAAGGGGGCGGTTTGTCAGGAGTTTGTTTATCTTGGACTTGAAGACGTCCAAGTTGTAATCAGGTGGGAAACAGGCAAGCGGCAGAGAGTTCCACTGGCGTGCAGTTCCAAGAAAGAAGCTTTGTTCATGGAATCTACGTTTGGATTTAGGCACAGATAAAGAGTGGGGAAAATTATTGACAGTATTTTCAGCAAGACGGGTGTTTCTCGTGAAAAATTGGCGAGGGGGGGACGAGGGATTGGAGCTCAGATGAGCACCTGCCATTGAAATAACGATAAAACAAAGACAGGCTCGCAACGTCTCTTCTGTGGGAGAGAGGTTACAGGAAAGAGAAAAGGGTATCCCCCACTAAACCACAAAGTCTATTTTGTACTCTGTCAAAGCAGGATAGGCTGTTTTTAGCAGCTCCTGCCCAGATGTGGCAGCAGCACTCCATCCTTGGACCTACTTGGCTTTTATAAAGATAGTGAATTGCATTAGTAGTGAGATATCTTCTGGAGCGGTAGAAGGATCCCAACATTTTCCCAGCGCCCCTGGCAACAGATTTGATGTACGTGTTCCATTTCAGATCAGGAGTAAAGATCAAACCCAGAAGCTTGTCAAAACATGGAGCCCCCCTTAATATATAGATGATAATTAAACACGCTCTAGCTGTTGATATGTGGAGATTTTAAATCCTCTCATAATATTCATCATCATTCATCTGTTAATATATCCATCTTGGTAACCCTAATTTTCAATTCGGTTTTAGCCTTGATAAGTGTCTTTATAAGCTAATGCCGAATGCTGGCACATATATTGAATCATAAGCAAAACCTCACCGTATACACTTTTTTTATTATATTCATTTCTTGTAAGAGTTTTATTTCAGTAATAAATTACAAGAACTGTATATAATAAAATGCTAAGGTACTTTCATATTCATACGTACGTTATCACCGATCCCCTTCTTTTCACTTAAGATGCAATACAAAACGTAAAAAATGGATTTTCTTAAATTGAGATTCGTTTTAATTATTTCAAAGAAAATACTTTTTATATGTAACAATTTATATATTTTGAAAAGAATAAATATTGTTTTTATTCTTGGAAACGCCGTTAGTCTTTTTTTTTGTAATTCAGTTTTCTCCCCCCAAAAGACACAGAGCCACTTTGAAGTAGACAGCTACTATCTGGGACATAGGTTGCAAGAATATTAGGAGGGGAGTTGGGCAGCAAGATATCTGTTCAAATTACACTTGAACTTCTGCATGTCAGTACAGTTGGTGAAGCAGGATCCCGTAAGGGAGTTCCAAAGTCTAGCAATTCTGAGGAAGAAACTATTGGAGTAGAAGGCTTTCTTACACTTAGGGATCTCTACTATGTAGGGGTGGGATTTAGCTGCTTGTCGGGTTTGTCGGAGGTATTTACGTCGAGAGGGTACAAGTGCTTGTAGTTTGTCAGAGCATTCACCATTAAAATACTTGTAGAACAGGCAGAGGGATGCAATATTTCGTTGATGGGACAGAGGCTGAAGCCTAGATGACAGTTCAGGACCTATCAGGTTAGCGACTCTCTTTTGAACCCTGTCCAGTAGTGAGAGACAAGTAGCAGATGCACCAGCCCAAATGTGACAACAATACTCTATACATGGGCGAATGGTGGCCTTATAGCAGCACAGGATACTTTCAGGCATAAGTAGCCTTCTAGAATGGTAAAGAGAGCACACCTTCGCAGCAGCAGCCTTCTTTTTAATGCTAGTTCCTTAAAATAACATGGTGAACCTCATGTCCACGAGTCTGCCAGAAGAAACCTGTTGCCCAATACATATAGAGAACTTTCTTTAATGTCTAGATAGACTTTTTCTTTGTTTGCGAAATAATCAAATTGTAAAAGACTGCACGGAATACCGAACCTAGTTTTTGTTGTTATTTTTATTCTCTTAATGTTTTTGTTTTATTCATTTTATTTTATTCTTATCATATTATTATTATTGTTATTTTTCGTGCAGCAGTGGTGGACGAGCATTAACGCGTGAGGCATGTCCCCACCATGTCTAATGTTATTTCCAACTTCATGTAACTCTCACGGGTAAAACCAATCCTATTTAACGAGCGTTTTACAATTTATTATTGCTGCGATGCTAATCAAATTTTCTTTCAATTCCGCATGCAAGCTATTATTTATGTCAGCGGCAATTAATGGCCTTCTTTTTTGTGTAGAGGTTTTCCTTCCTTCTACTATATATAAACATAACGCATAACATATCGATCAATTATTTACCCGCCGTCTTACGTCATTTATTACGTCATCTAGCAATTATTGTCTGTCAGCGCGGGAAAAAGATAGTGCGGGCGATCAAGAAGACGAACTATCAGCGTACACCCATTTTAAATGGTTTCGTTCTTTGATATATATATATATATATATTTATATATATACTTGTTTATTGTTATATAAACATGATCACATCCTGCTGCTACAAATAGCCACTTGTTTCAATCAAACAACACATATCATCAGGCAGCGACTTGACTATTCAAAAGTTCAATGAATAATCTCATTGAACTTTTGAATAGTCAAGTCGCTGCCTGATGATATCTGTTGTTTGATTGAAACAAGTGGCTATTTGTAGCAGCAGGATGTGATCATGTTTATATAACAATAAACAAGTATTATCAGCTCTTTTTATTGAGCACTATCTAACAACCTCGTTGAATTCATTAGTCCATTACTTTTGAATAAAAAAACCCGAGTATATATATATATATATATATATATATATATATATATATATATATATATATATATATATACATATATATATATATATATATATATATATATCAACAATACATCTTTTATATATATATATATATATGTTAGTTTATATATAAATACATATATGTGTACATACATATACACACATATACATATATATATATACATACATATATGTGTGATCGTTTATGTATATTAATGTTTATTTAATTTATTTATTTGTTTATTTTCTATTGTTTTTGTTAGTTTTAAAACTATTTTGTATCGCTAGAGTAAATTTTATCTTGTGAACACAGTTATTTGCTATTTCTCTTCTACAGTTTAATAGATGTTGGGGTTCTTTAAAGTACAGGATAGCAACTTTTTCATGAAGGCATAATCTACATGGGTCGTCTAGGTCCCTACACTTGGTAGCTCGTCTTATTATTTTCTATTTTCTATTCGACTATATATATATATATATATATATATATATATATATATATATATATATATATATAAAAGATGTATTGTTGATTTTATTTACTTTTTATTAGCGATTCTGTGTTATTTAATTGTTATGTTCATCTGAACGTTTGGAGGGATTTACTTGCTCTTTGTTCACATTCGCGGTAGATATGGTGGTCTGTGTATTTAATTGACGATATCGTAAATGTAGGTGATTGAGAAGCATGTGTCGCGTAATGAAGTACCGAAACATGGCAATATACGATAACAAATAAATGTAGATGTATTTACATAAAAAGTAAAAGAGAGAGATAATAAAGATAGAGATAGTAAGAGTTAATTGACAAGAGAGTAACTCGCGTTTAACTCTCCTTTTATTTAGGACGTATTCTTACATGGAAAGGGTATATATAGAACTAACATAAAAAACCCAACCTAGATTTAAAACAGGTCAAGACACTAGATATCCAGACTAAATAGAACACACACAAAGAATCAGGTCAACCAGAGGTCAAATGGGTCTTTGTCCTATAATATAAGTGTATGTCCATTTTATTTGGGACGTATTGTTACATGGAAAGGGCTGTCCTCTTCCTATGACAATAAGAAAAATACTAGATAAGTGAAAATGAGAAAATGAGATTAGGATAAGCCTAGAATCGAACGCTGTAAGCAAGGTTAAGAAATGGAATGTTAGAAATTAAGTCTATTGTTATATTCTATTAGAATAGTTAAATATTATTTATATCGGAAAAAGAATTAATCGTCCATTCTTTAGAAATCTGGATATTAAATATGTCAGTTAAAAGAATGAACAATGCAAATTAAATAATTTTAATTTGCATTGTCCATTCTTTTAACTGACATATTTAATATTTAGATTTCTAAAGAATGGACAATTGATTCTATTGGTTAGATTAGAATTGAGGGTTCTTTTGTTTGCCAAAAGTGTTTTTAGACAAACACATGTAAAGCCACATGAAAATTAGTCACGTCTGAAAACACACTTCTGACGTCATAAACAAAGGACGTTTCTCAATATAGGATTCTATGGGTTCGGAGTCAGAGTCAGTCAGTTAGTTGATCAGCCAAGAGTTGACATAGTCAGTTGGAGAGGAGTCCCTTAGAGGCAAAGGGTAAAAGATATAGACCATGTAGATACAAGCTAAATACCTGACGTCATCAACCGTCCGATCAGATGAATAAAGAAGTCATCATTATGTTGTAAGTGTTGTCTTGTGTCACATCCTTCATCACGAACGAAATGTAATTGAGGTTATCATTTTATAATGAACATTGTGTAATCCTTCGAAGATTATGTGTCCTCCCACCATCATCATAAGTGAAGTATCTCCTCCTCCCTATCTCTTTCATATATCACCCATTCCGTATTTGATATGAAACCTCCCAAAATCGTCACAGTCGTCGTGATGAGGTAATATGTATAAATGTCTCCCTCATCCCCATCGTTATTCGTTAATATGTACCCTGTTATATATGTACCCCCAATATGAACTCCCGTCATCTTAAGTATGAGGCCCCCTCCTATTCCACAGTATTCTTTATTATTATAAATAAATAACTCAATTTTTATTTATTCTGCACTTCAAATCACCAATTTCTCAGTTAAATTCGACACTGTTGTTAAAACTTTCGACTTCCAAACGCAACTATCTTTCCAGCTGACTTCTACACGTCTGCGTAAGTAACACACCTTCTCTCAACTCGTCTCATGCTTGGTTCACATCCGCTTTTATAGACCAGTCTCATTTGCATAAACATTCACAGTCACGTGATTATTAACCATAAAAAACTGTCTCGCCATGTTGGTTTTTCTTTTCTTTCTCTTTCATTTCGTTCCACGACCGACGTTTGAATCACGCACACGTGCTAGTCAAGTAAGTCACGCGTTTCCCTACATGTATTTTTTTATTATCAATTTTGTATTAAAAATTTGAATATATTATTCAAATATTTATTAAATATTTTTACGTGCATAAAAGTTATCCATGGACACGTCTTTCTGGGTTCACATTAGGCTACGTATCGAGCTGTTACGAGTTTGAACCTTGTTAAAAGTTTAGCCATGCTGATGAGGGGTAAAGGCAGAAACACGTGTCGATGGATAACTTTTATGCACGTAAAAATATATCAAGAAGTAAAAATTAAGTTTACACGACAGAAGCTCCGTAAATATAAATATTAATAATAAGACGCCCCTCCATGGGATTAATGGACTATCTCATGACGTCACTTCCTCTGGTGACGTCACTTCCGGCAACGAGTACCGGTATCCGAAGTGAGACTGGCACGCGGCCAAGGAGGTCGTGTGCCAAACGCTCGACACTTGAGGAATGGTATTACTCAACCTGCTTTAGCTTGTAATATATGTGACTACATGTTTGTTCCTAAAAGTTCTGTGTTCCTTTCATTTCATTACCATTTAGCACCATAATATAACTAAACCCAAATAAATAAATAAAAAGCTCAATACAACCAAAATAAGAAATAGAGGTTGTTATAAAAGAACACAATTGAAACTGTAAATTATAGTGTACAAGAATTTATTGTTCGACAGGACACTCTAAAATAAATATTAAACTTTCTTTAATTCGCTGCGTTTTTTTTTCTTCATGAGAGGAAAGATTGTTGTATTGACTATTTATAAAGGATTGAGTGTTTAATTATCTTACCAGAGTTCATGTCGTTGTGTGTGTGACATGCATTTTCACATACCTCTGCTTCTTGGTCCATCTGGAACATCTCCTCTGGGAGGGAAACTGGTACCTGTTTTTTGGGGATGAAGATTTATTTCACTCCAAGACAAGAAATTGGTTCGATAGTTTTTTATTCACCTTCCAGATCGATCGCAGAAGATTGGAAAGTGAATTTGGCCTGTGTTGTTACTTTTCCTAGGTCTTATTTCTACCACGTCAGTGTTCGCCCCCCCACTGAAGGGAAGGAAACAACGGCGAAGCCGTCCGCTCTCTTCCAAGTCCCAACCAAATCTCCTCGATTCAGCTAACCTGATCACGTGACTCACACGCAATCAAATCAGCTGATCTTGATTTCCGGTCAACGTGTCTACACTATAATTCACACTCTCCCCCTCTCTCTCCCTCTCTCTCTCCCTCTCTCCCTCTCTCTATCCATTCTCTAACAATATAGCAAATAATTATTATATGAAATTGCTTGTACTCGCATAAATTGAAATTGAATTTTATGAAAACTAGTCATGTATGCAAAAACTATTTAGTGTGAAGAGTTCATGAAATGGAGAAAAAGAAATGAAATAGTATTTCTTTTTAACGTCAAGGGTGTGAGTTCAATATATGAACGTTGATTTAATTTGAATAAAATAAAATACGCATCAAGTGCCCTTGAAACCAAATCACATGTGATTTGGATTTCAAGCGCACTTGATACATATTTTATTTTATTATGGTATTCCTTTGTGTTTTATCTATATAGCAGTTTCTATATATCTGACCAGCGTCTTAGTCTCCGCATTAAAGGGTTCTCTTAATATTTCAGCCGTTTTCATTATTGTTATCATTAGGGCTATGACAGCAGCATATTTTTTTCATTGTTTTGACTCTCGAGTATATATCCGACACAGTTAATCAACCGAGAATCACATCACTCTATATAAAAGCCTATAAGATATCAACATACATACTAGAGAGTCAAAACAATGAAAAGAATATGCTGTTGTCCTAGCCCTAGTTATCACTGTCTCTTCTCAGCCATCCATCTGTTTCCAATTTCTTATTCTTTTATTTTTAAAGATTTTCAGTATTTTCAGCATCCTACTATTGGTGGTGTTATCTTGACTTTCTTCATCTACCAGATCCCATTGAACACTCTGGTCGGTTCAGTGTATTTGCTCTGCTTTCCTGTCTCCTTGATCTTCACTCTGTGATATGCTGGATCGGCAAAGTCTACAATCTGGCAGGACTTTTCCTTCTTGCTAACTATCATGCCATCCGGTTTTCTTACTTGAATGGGTTTATCCGCTTGTATATCCATGTCTCATAGGATTTGTTGTTTTTAATTTTCAAGTACTGCTGCCGGTTTATGCTTGTATCATTTTTCTGGGTATTCAAGATGTAACTGTCTGCAAAATCTCCAGTGCATTGCCTTCCTCACTTTCTGTTCTTATTTTTATATACTTTTCCGTACTAGTTTGCTGCATTCGCTTATTATATGGTTTATTGTTTTGTCGCTTTGTCCACAGTATCTGCATTTACTGTTCGCTCGTGTCAGTCGATCCTTGCTTTGATGTGATTGGTTCTAATTGCATTATCTTGTGCAGCTGTTATTAGGGATCCAATTTCTCTGTTTAGGTTTCCTTTTTGTAGCCATGTCCAAGTGTTCTCGTAGGTCTCATCTTTTCTCATCCTTATGTAGTGCAGCTGTTTCTCTTCCAGTTTTTCCTTGCCTCGTCTTATCCATTCTCCCTTCTTTTATGTCTTGGTCGTTTTTTTTTCACTGTCTCTTGCTGCAGTAATTATTTACTGGTTATTATTATTGGCTCACAAAGAAACTTTCACACAGGTCATTAAAGATCTCTCCCTGAAAACAGCCTGTGGTGTTCCCTGGAAGCTGAGTGATAACAAGTCTCCCCAGTTTTCCAGTACTCTCCATCTCTTTCGATAACATTTGCAAATAAATTTGCATTATCGCAACAGCTGTTTGCCATTTATTTCTCGTTGGCAGCAACTATTCATCTTTGCTGGGATTTGAGTGGCAATAAGCCTCCCCAAGATCCCAGTTCTCTCCACACTTATTCGGCTGAGGTCTGGTCAGTTCATCAGTCTTTCCTTCCTCCTTGACTCTACTTGGTTATTTGGTCTCGATCTTTGGGAGGGGCAGTGATGTGGCAAGGGGGGTTAGGTTGGGTTATAGAACTTATAGATATGCGGCTTCAGTGTTCTTGGTTCAATGTAGTGTTTCATGTTTTGCCTTTGCAGCCGTTTGTCTGGCCCGCACTTGTTGCTTCTGTTTGTTAGCATTCCACACTCAAGGGTTTTTGCTTAATATTTCAGCCCTTTTCATTATTGTTGTTCGTTGTATTTTTCCAGTCATTCCTCTGCTTCCAATTTCTCCCATTCTTTTTTCAAAGTTTTTCAGGATTGTTCCTAGTGCTCCTACTACTATAGGTATTGTTTTGATTTTCTTCATCTTCCATATCCCTTTCAGTTCTCTGGCTAGCTATGTGCAATCATCATCATCATCATCATCATCATCATCATCATCATCATCATCATCATCATCATCATCATCATCATTTTGTGTCTGGCTATTGGTGATTTTATTCTGATAGGCGGATCATGGCAAATAGCAACTTGTTTGCTCAATCTTTCATCACATTCCGCAAGATTCTGACGAAACCCAACAAGGCAGTCATTTGAAGTTCTCCAACATCGCAATGGATCCCAATTTTCTCAATTCACTTGTCAAATACTTTTGTTACACCCCCAGAGCTCCCAACGCAATAGGTACAACTTATACCTTTTTCAACTTCCACAAACTTTCTACCCCCCTTTTCAAGTCTTGGTATTTTTCTACCCTTTCCTTTTTTTTCTTCTTCACATTCGCATCAGCTAGCACTGCTATGCCAATGATTCTTCCTATTTAATTGCCTTTCCACGAGGGCAGAGCTAGACACAAAGTCGGGTTTTAATGTGAAGAAAACCCAGCTCCTCCAAAAGGAGCACTCTGAATAAGAACGAAAATAAAAATTGTCTCAGTCATTAAGGATTTTTCATCCACTGACAGAGGACAGAAAAGATGAAATGTAGCATCAGAACAGATACTGCACTGTGATATTGTCCCGAATGCCAAGTATCAATGATTATTGCATTGTGTTCCTTGTTTATCAACAAAACTAAATCTGGTCTCCTTTCTTCTTCTTCTTCTTCTTCTTCTTCTTCTTCTTATTATTATTATTATTATAATTAGTACTAGTATTAGTTGTAGTATTGTTGTTGTTGGTGACGGTGGTGATGCTGGTGATGGATAAAACTTTTGCATATGACTCAGCACTGCCTGGTCTGCATGGAGTCTTCCTCGTCGTTAGCAGTTATTTAATTTACCTGCTGGGTTGCAAGTGTTACCCCCGACACCGAGAGCAGAAAAGCTCAATGGTTGCATATCTATCTTTCTATAGAGATCTTCCCTCTCTTTTTTACCTTCTCTCTTCATTCCCCCCATCTTTAATTTACACTCATCTCCCCCTTTTCTTTCTCTCATTTTTATCCTCACCCCCTCCAACTCTCTTTCACTTCCCTTATTCTTTCTTTTATAAACTTTATCTCTCCCCCTCACACATTTAGTTCCTCCATCTCTCTTCAAGTTACCTACTTAAATGTATTTATCTTTCTTTCCGTTCCTTCACTCTCTTTCCCCTCCCCTTCTCTCTATCATGCACCTTCCCACACACTATATTTGTTTCATTCATGTGTTGCGAGCTTTTAGTCGATTTCAGCAATGTTACCGCTTTATTTTTTCTTCTCGGTACAAAGCATCACATCATTGCAACAGCGACATTATATTATGATAATGATATTCGAAAATGAGGTTACACCAAAGGGAGCACACTCTCATTTGTTTTTTTTTTCTGATAAATAAGCTGGACACAGTGAACATAGAGGGGGCATTTTCAATTTGTGATTATCAAGCTTTTCCTTTTTATGATTGGCCGATTTGTCTAGAGCAACGTCTGATAGACAAACTTATCCTAAACCTTAGTTTCGTTGTCGACTTCAATATCTGTGACGTCATGCATCATCGAATGTCGTCTCTTTGTTTTAGTATTCTACTTTAATCTCTTCCTGTTCATCTTCCAGGGGTGGGGTTTGGCTTATTTCTTTAACTTTGTGTCATGTCGATCTGTACTTAGTTCGATCCTGTTCAAAATTAACTCTAGCAAATGTACTCGCTATCTAATAGCGTTAATGTCAGTTATCACTAGGACAATGTTCGAATCATCTTATTTTCTCCGATAAATAGCGCAAAACACGCGCCTTATTTTCATAAAAAAAGCGTCATACCTATATGGATTTTCTTAATTTTTGTCAAGTTTAGGGTAAGAAATTAAGGTTTAGAACTTATACTACGAGAGCTGCTGTTTTCGAAATTCCTTCCATGACCGACTTTCAAATTAGAAGAAAACTGAGTAGTAGGCTAATTGTGAGGAGTGGAGCTGGGGGGTACTTAACTCTTTATGACCTGTTGTAAATAAATCATTATAACGGCATAAATACAGTGGCAATTGATTCAAACACGCCTTGTACGCATTTAGTATCTGGGTAGATGCCAGATATCTCTAGATTGCAACTGTCCATTGCTTACATTCAGTATACCGCCATCTAAAGTCTATATATTAATGCGATAGCGTTTGTGTTATTGTGTTTCACGTTTTTTTTCTTCGAGTGACTGTTGTTTAATATGTATAGTCTTCCATTTCTTGTAATAAATTATTTTAACAAAACTCCTTCATAAGTTTTGGTTTCGGTTTCGATTACAGCTGATGGCACTCGAGTCATCTATTTTTTATAAATAATTTTACTAAGAATTTTTCATAAGTGTTGGTTTCGGTTTCAATTATTTTTGAAGGAACCCAAGTTATATATATATATATATATATATATATATATATATATATATATATATATATATATAAAAACAAAAGACTAATACTATATATATATATATAAACAAAAGACTAAAAGTATATGCATTTTTACTTTAAGGTATGTAGCTTTCAGTTCAATAAAATGTCAATAATTTCAATACTGTATACCTACTTTTGCACCCCCCCCTGTATATATATACAAGGGGGTGCAAAAGTATATATATATATATATATATATATATATATATATATATATATATATATATACTTTTGCACCCCCTTGTATATATATATATATATATATATATATATATATACTTTTGCACCCCCCTGTATATATATACAGGGGGGTTCAAAAGTAGGTATACAGTATTGAAATTATTGACATTTTATTGAACTGAAAGCTACATACCTTAAAGTAAAAATGCATATACTTTTAGCCTTTTGTTTTTATTAATTAAATTTCCTTTCCATTAAAGTGCATGTACTTTGAATCATTTATTTTTATTTTTTCGGTTAAATTGGCAATTTAACCATGGCCGGTAATTTGACTGACGAACAGCGAAAATGGATATTAAAACAATACTGGAAGACAGAAAATAGTGAACGCGTAAGAGAACAGTGGGTCAAAACCTTTGCAACACCTCTCCCAACAAGGCTCACGGTTTATCGACTGCGTGACAAATTTGAACAGCCAGGGAGTATCCACAATGCACCGAGAAGTGGCCGACCAATTACTATGACCACACAAGAAAATGGATTCAAAGTTGCTCAGGCATTCACTCAGAGCCCACAGAAATCGAAATACAGAGCCTCATCTGAACTTGGTATTGAGCGTAGATCATTGGGGCGCCTGATGAATCGTGCCGGTCTAAAGATGTACACGCCTCGATTGATACATGGTTTATTGGAAGATGACTCGGATCGTCGTTTACAATTTTCTGAAAACATCCTGAGCGAGGAACTTGAAGGAAACGGTATTCTAAATAAAATTGTATGGTCTGACGAAGCAAACTCTAAATTATCAGGTGCCGTTAATCGACACAATTGCGTTTATTATGCAACCGAAAACCCTCGCATCACTATTGAAAAACAACTAAATCAACCCGGGGTAACAGTATGGGCCGGGCTGTCTTGCAAAGGTGTTGTTGGCCCCATTATTCTTCACACAAGCATTGATCAAACTGTGTACTTAAACATGTTGCAGGATACAATAATACCCCAAGTACGTGAACAATACCAAAATGATGACTTTTATTTTCAATAAGACGGGGCCCCACCTCATTTTGCACTCACTGTGCGAGCACTACTTGACTTAAAATTTCCCAACAGATGGATTGGACGCCGTGGCACCATCGACTGGCCACCACGCTCGCCAAATTTAACTCCTATGGATTTTTTTGGGGGGGCACAGTAAAAGATAAGGTTTTTGCATGCAAGCCTAGCACTGTCGAAAACATGATTCAGTTCATTTTGGAAGCTTGTCAGGAAATTGATGCTGATAAAGATCTTTGTTCTAGAGTGTGCATGAGTATTCGTTCTCGATTAGAGGAATGTGTTAACGCTGACGGCAAGCAATTTGAATACCTGCGGAAATAGGGCTTCCTATTACATGTGTTTCTTATTATACGTGCTAATTATTACTTGTTTATGCAACATTTGTTTGTCTGTATAATAAATGTCTTAAACTTTATACGTTTTTTTCTTTTTTTGACCATTGTATACCTACTTTTGCACCCCCCTGTATATATATATATATATATATATATATATATATATATATATATATATATATATATATATATATATTCTTCATAAGTTTGGGCTTCGGTTTCGATTCAAGGTGATGCATCCAAGTCATATGGATATATATTTTTTTAAATCAAATCTTTATAATATATAAGAATCGATAGTACATTAACTCTATAATAATATATACGAAATGTAGATTATGCCTTCATGAAAAATTTGCTATCCTGTATTTTAAAGAACCCCAGCATCTATTAAACTGTAGGAGAGAAATAGCGAACAACTGTGTTCACAGGATAAAATTTACTCTAGGATAAGTAAAGAAAAGAGATAATATAAGGAATCGGTTTTGGCATCGGAAAGTAGGCTCACATTTTTCCGATTCCGATACCGATTCTGATACCTCAAAAAGCTCCGATTTTTCCGATTCCGGATTCCGATTCCTATTGCTTGTTCCAACGCTAACACACACAATACCTATATATATATATATATATATATATATATATATATATGGAACTTACCTGTTGGATTGGAAGTTTTTAATTCGACCGTGTTTGGATTTCACCATTCTTGGATTTTTTACCTTCACCGGACTATCCATTCATGTGAAATCTCTTTATCATTTTTCTTTTACCTCCTATTCCCCTTACCTCACCTTTTTTTTATCAAGTAAGATATGTGACTTACTTGTTGTTTAATTAAATACTTTTACATGAAAAATCCGATCCCGCGTTTTGCTAATTCCTAATATCTGATGAGAAGGAGAGTATTTCTTCGAAACTCCGCGGATTAAGGACTATCCACTTATCTTGTGCTTCCTTTTTAAAATTAAATATGTTTTTAACTCTTTTTCAATATGTCTTTTAACATGTTTTATTAATCATTTGTTCATATATATATATATATATATATATATATATATATATATATATATAACACAGAATTCACCGAAAGACTAAAATAATCCGGACACACCGGAATATTTTATAACTTTCGTCCTCATACGGTCTTGCTGTGAAAAACCTATTTCTATTCGATCTCAAGCAAATTGCCTTTACAACAAAATTATTAGAAAAAGACCAAAATATCTCAAACAAAAATTGTTGAATAACCTTTATAAAAGAAGCCAGTCTTTTAGCGAACGGCGTTCGCATTTCTAAAGGTAAGTTCGACTCTGCGAATCAACTTTAAAATAAGATCAGACGCAGGTGCGCGTGATATAAATTGTGCGCCAATCATGGGAATGGTAGCAGGTGCGAACGACGCGGCAATTTATATGACCCATAAATAAATAAACAAATTCTTAAAAAAAAAACTCTTTTAAACGTGTGAACGAGATTGGTATCAGGATTCTTGTCTCTTTTGCCAGATAATTAAGACGATAACCAGGATAGCACAAATAGAAATGCGATCATATATGAAAATGGTGATCAGTTTGCTTGTGGAAAAGTGATTCTAACGGAATGTCACGAATAGAATTTCCTGTATTTACAGTTCATACAAAAATATGAAATGCTTTCTGATTTTTTAAAAGATATTTTAAAAATAATTAAACGATAATAGAAAGTGCAAGTACGTGTTGATCATTTGAGTTAGGATTTCAAATATAAACGATTCTAATATACAAAATGACCAGGCCGGCGGCGGGATGTTACAATAGGGATAAAAAGAACACACGTGTTCAGAGAAGGATGTATACAAGACGGTGAGGATTCGAGACGTATTAAAGGAACGAGAGAACAGAAATAGATGTCTTGCACACGTGGCCCAAGAGCTACAGGAAAAGACGTGTCTTAAATATGGTCGGACAAAGATAGAATACCACGTGGTCGAAACAGCAGAGTCTTGTAAAGCACACTGGAGTACGAGAAAACTTTTGAACAAAAGACAAGGCGTTATTCTGGAAGTACCTGTAAATAAATGTCTGTTGTTTCAACTGAAAGAAAAAACGTGTAAAAGGAAAAGAGAGAGAGAGTTCAATTCCACAAGAGGAGACTTATCTTGATAATGCCAAGCTCCACAATTATTATTGGAGCTTATACAATAGGACAACAAGAATATGAAATGAAGTCACAAAACTATATATTGGTAGATATAGAGCGGATCATTTATTGAATAATGGAATAAATATATTGGTAGATTTTACAACCTTGCATACCTCCCCCCAATTATAAGCGATTTTGTAGCCGCCATTTGCCGTTGCACCAGTCAACTCGATAGAAAATAGACACCCCACAAACCGTTAAAATAAATTACCACGCAGCAACAATACACCCCTAATTTAACCCTAATACATACACCCCTTAATCTCAACCCTATATTAAAGACCATATATAACCTTATATATCATACTATATATAACAAGATTCTCCTTATTTATTTAGAATTCAATAAAGCTTCCCCCAACTTTCTATAATTCCTCTTTATTTTTTTGGTCCCTAATGAACACTACGCTGGACGCCGAATCTTCCCCATGCTACCTAGCACCTTCGCTACTCTTCTGATGAGAAGCATTAGGCTTCGAAATGCCCTGGCATAAAGAGTCCCTTCTATTTCCCAAATTTTGCTTGTATTCCATTATTCAATAAATGATCCATTCTATATCTACCTATATATAGTTTTGTGACTTCATTTCATACTCTTTTTGTTCTCTCTCTCTCTCTCTCTCTCTCTCTCTCTATATATATATATATATATATATATATATATATATATATAAAAGTGAAAGTGTCTGTCTGTGTATCTGTGTATCTGTGTGTATGCGTGTGTACACTTCCCTAGGTAATAACTCTGTCAATTTTTAGTCTACAGACTCGAAATTTAATATACAAGGTACTGAGATTTGGGAAAATCAATGTGATCGGTGTTCGACAAGAAATTTGGCTCGTAAGGAACTGATCTAATTGGCCTTTTCCTTTTATATGATTTTTTCCAATAAATTAAGTTAAACCAATTACCGCCCTTAGACTCGTAAATCAAATAATAAATAAAGCCATGACAATTATCTCCCCTTAAAAACTTGCAAAAAAAAAATACTCTCTCTCTATAGATATTAACTGTAGCGTCTCTAAATCAAAATACGCTAACGGAAACAATTTACTGCACGAGCGTCGCCCTTTTTAAAATTCATCATTCAATAAAATAAAAAGCTATAGCAAACATCTAAATGACTACTTTAAATACAGTTCCTGATTTCAAAAAAAGAAAAACCAACAGGTAATTATATATCTATATATTTTTAAATCAAATTTATTATGTAAATTCAAAATATATAAATATATATATTTTTTCTACTCATTTCTATCTCTAACCTATACCAATTTTCTTATTAATTTTCTTATAAATTTTAAATCCAAACCTTTTACTTCAATTTTTCAGATTCATCTGCCTTACTGTTAATGCTAGGTTTATTTTTGGTGTCTTTTCAATTCAATAGAAATCCTCCTAAATTTGCTGATGAGGAGACCGTGCTTACCAAAAAAACTATGTATAATTGTTCTACGTGACTTCATGTATACCACAAATAAAAAGCACGGATTTCCGAAACGATCGTACAGATAATTGACTTTGTTGTTGTTCCTTCTTATGAAACTGATTTTTAATTTAATTAAATTTTGATTTTTTAATTAAAAATTTTTTTTAAAACTTTTAAATTATAGATCACATTACTTAATATTGAATTAGCTCTAGTACATTTAACTATCGAGCTTATTATATATCTAAATTACAACGAGCATTTCCTGTATTTTAATTAAACTAGTAATTTCACTATTACATTAAAATACACTTAGCTCTTTAGACTATTATTCTAATCTCCTTTAAATTATTAGCTCCCTATAACAGGTTGAGTTTATATACGTAATTGTAGATATGTTTCATAAGAAGGACATACAATTATCAACTAAATGCATCCCCATACCCCCTAAAGACACCTTTATAACCAGCTTAATTACAAGTATAAATACATTTATAAGGAACTTGAGATGGAAAGCCTACCATTTTGATAATTACCAAAGTGAAACCACAGAACCAATACACCACCAACCTGGAGAAATAAAAGAAACCATCCTCAGACAAGACAATGAAGAAAGAAAAGCAGCGAAATACTACAGACTAAAAACATACAAAAACCCTAAGAGAAACATAGACACTGAAAATTTTGAAAATGACTTAATCAACCTGATTAAAAATATTAAATTTAAGAAAAATAAAAAATATATCACTCCAACACTTAAAAAAATAAATAAATTTTCAAAATCTATTTCTACAAGCCACCAAAATAAACTCATAGTACCGGCAGATAAAACTGGAAATTTCTACACAATGGACTATATACAATATAAAAATCTAATATATAAAGAACTTAATAAAAATTATAAAACTACTAATAAATCAGCACTAAATAAAATAAATAATGATGCAAAAAACATTTTAACTAAACTTAAAATAGATAAATATACAGAAATAACGGTACCAGGTACCCCGAGATTTACTTTCAAAGACCACAAACACAGCTTCAATATTAACCCTACTATTAGACTCATTTGCCCCTCGAAATCAGATATAGGACTGGTTAGTAAAAAAATATTAGATAGAATTATCCCCAAAATTAAATCCATAATAAAATACCCACTATGGCAATCTTCAAACCAAGTAATCGACTGGTTTTCTAATATTCAAAATAAAAATAATATTAAATTTCTTTCTTTTGACATTGAATCATATTACCAATCTATATCACCTATCCTACTTAATAAATCTCTATTAATGGCACGAAAATTAACTAATATAACTCAAGACGAAACTAAACTAATACTTATAGCTAGACAGTCTTTAATAACATTTGATAATAAATATTGGACCAGGAAAAATACCCCTAACCACTTCAACATTTTAATGGGATCGACGGACTCGACTCAGGTCACTGATCTAGTTGGCCTTTTCCTTTTAAATGAAATACATTGTATACTTCATAAACAATTCAAACTTGAAGGAGGGCTATATAGAGATGATGCACTTTTCATAACGAATTCTACTAATAAAAATTATGAAAATGCAATTAAAGCTCTACATAAATTATTTAAAAATTATGGACTTAGTATAAAAATCGACCCTAATAAAAAAATTGTTAATTTCTTAGACATAACCTTAAATCTTGAAAATTCTACCTTTGAACCATACCATAAACCTAACCAATCACTTCTATATGTCCACAATCAATCAAACCACCCTAAATCAATATTAAAATCAATAGTTCCCAATATCGCTCTAAGAATTTCTAGACTGTCTTCTACTAAATCAATATTTACCAAAAATGAAAAATACTATAATGAAGCCCTTAAAAACTCTGGATATAATTCACAAATTAAATTCATAAATGAAAATGATAGAAACATAAACTGCATTAAAAATAAACCTATTAAGAGCGTAATAACATATAATATGGCAATGTCTTCCCGTATACGAGTTAAGAAAAATAACCAGGAGACAAAAAAAGATAAAACCAAACTACAAATATTAGATAATAATATAAATAAACAACAAACTAAAACCCGCAAACGTAAGAATAGACACAAGGAGATCCTATGGTTCAACCCCCCGTATTCCAAAAACCTAGAAACAAACATAGCTAGAGAATTTTTTAAAATATTAGATAAGAACTTTAAAGCCCCCCATAGATATAATAAGATTTTCAATAAGAACACAATTAAAGTCTCTTACTCTACTATGCCCAACCTTCATCAGAAAATAATTAGCTCTAATAATAATAAAATTAATAAACTACAAAATGCAACTATACAAAATACATCGGACTGTAACTGTAGAAGAAAAAATAAATGTCCCCTACAAGGCTCATGTAAAATTAAAAATGTTATCTATAGCTGCACAGTATCAAAAACTCCAAATATACAAGAACCTATCAACAGCCATAACTCAACTACCAGATTAAATAATAACACCAACTTAAATCAATCTACCGATCAATTATTAACCAACCCACCACATTATAATCCAACAATAGACCTAACGGAAAATAATCATAATAATCAAGAGGTAATATATATTGGTTCCACATCTGGCCCAATAAAACATAGAATTTCAACGCACAAACATTCTTTTAAAAATAACTCTCTATCAAACCAAACTACTCTATCCAACTATATTTGGCAACTAAAAAATAGCAATATTTCTTTCAACTTAAAATGGAAAATAATTGAGACTTGCAAATCATATAAACCAGGAGATAAATTTTGTACATTATGTACAAAAGAAACCCTAAAAATTTTAAAATATGAAGATATAAAAAGCACAACCAAACTAGTAAATTCAAGACACGAGATTCTATCGTGTAATCATAAACGTTGGTTTAAATTTAATAAATATAAACCACCTTAAATCATTAAAAATTACTCATTAGTAAAAAAAGATTTTTTTTTCCAATAAATTAAGTTAAACCAATTACCGCCCTTAGACTCGTAAATCAAATAATAAATAAAGCCATGACAATTATCTCCCCTTAAAAACTTGCAAAAAAAAAAAAAATACTCTCTCTCTATAGATATTAACTGTAGCGTCTCTAAATCAAAATACGCTAACGGAAACAATTTACTGCACGAGCGTCGCCCTTTTTAAAATTCATCATTCAATAAAATAAAAAGCTATAGCAAACATCTAAATGACTACTTTAAATACAGTTCCTGATTTCAAAAAAAGAAAAACCAACAGGTAATTATATATCTATATATTTTTAAATCAAATTTATTATGTAAATTCAAAATATATAAATATATATATTTTTTCTACTCATTTCTATCTCTAACCTATACCAATTTTCTTATTAATTTTCTTATAAATTTTAAATCCAAACCTTTTACTTCAATTTTTCAGATTCATCTGCCTTACTGTTAATGCTAGGTTTATTTTTGGTGTCTTTTCAATTCAATAGAAATCCTCCTAAATTTGCTGATGAGGAGACCGTGCTTACCAAAAAAACTATGTATAATTGTTCTACGTGACTTCATGTATACCACAAATAAAAAGCACGGATTTCCGAAACGATCGTACAGATAATTGACTTTGTTGTTGTTCCTTCTTATGAAACTGATTTTTAATTTAATTAAATTTTGATTTTTTAATTTAAAATTTTTTTTAAAACTTTTAAATTATAGATCACATTACTTAATATTGAATTAGCTCTAGTACATTTAACTATCGAGCTTATTATATATCTAAATTACAACGAGCATTTCCTGTATTTTAATTAAACTAGTAATTTCACTATTACATTAAAATACACTTAGCTCTTTAGACTATTATTCTAATCTCCTTTAAATTATTAGCTCCCTATAACAGGTTGAGTTTATATACGTAATTGTAGATATGTTTCATAAGAAGGACATACAATTATCAACTAAATGCATCCCCATACCCCCTAAAGACACCTTTATAACCAGCTTAATTACAAGTATAAATACATTTATAAGGAACTTGAGATGGAAAGCCTACCATTTTGATAATTACCAAAGTGAAACCACAGAACCAATACACCACCAACCTGGAGAAATAAAAGAAACCATCCTCAGACAAGACAATGAAGAAAGAAAAGCAGCGAAATACTACAGACTAAAAACATACAAAAACCCTAAGAGAAACATAGACACTGAAAATTTTGAAAATGACTTAATCAACCTGATTAAAAATATTAAATTTAAGAAAAATAAAAAATATATCACTCCAACACTTAAAAAAATAAATAAATTTTCAAAATCTATTTCTACAAGCCACCAAAATAAACTCATAGTACCGGCAGATAAAACTGGAAATTTCTACACAATGGACTATATACAATATAAAAATCTAATATATAAAGAACTTAATAAAAATTATAAAACTACTAATAAATCAGCACTAAATAAAATAAATAATGATGCAAAAAACATTTTAACTAAACTTAAAATAGATAAATATACAGAAATAACGGTACCAGGTACCCCGAGATTTACTTTCAAAGACCACAAACACAGCTTCAATATTAACCCTACTATTAGACTCATTTGCCCCTCGAAATCAGATATAGGACTGGTTAGTAAAAAAATATTAGATAGAATTATCCCCAAAATTAAATCCATAATAAAATACCCACTATGGCAATCTTCAAACCAAGTAATCGACTGGTTTTCTAATATTCAAAATAAAAATAATATTAAATTTCTTTCTTTTGACATTGAATCATATTACCAATCTATATCACCTATCCTACTTAATAAATCTCTATTAATGGCACGAAAATTAACTAATATAACTCAAGACGAAACTAAACTAATACTTATAGCTAGACAGTCTTTAATAACATTTGATAATAAATATTGGACCAGGAAAAATACCCCTAACCACTTCAACATTTTAATGGGATCAACGGACTCGACTCAGGTCACTGATCTAGTTGGCCTTTTCCTTTTAAATGAAATACATTGTATACTTCATAAACAATTCAAACTTGAAGGAGGGCTATATAGAGATGATGCACTTTTCATAACGAATTCTACTAATAAAAATTATGAAAATGCAATTAAAGCTCTACATAAATTATTTAAAAATTATGGACTTAGTATAAAAATCGACCCTAATAAAAAAATTGTTAATTTCTTAGACATAACCTTAAATCTTGAAAATTCTACCTTTGAACCATACCATAAACCTAACCAATCACTTCTATATGTCCACAATCAATCAAACCACCCTAAATCAATATTAAAATCAATAGTTCCCAATATCGCTCTAAGAATTTCTAGACTGTCTTCTACTAAATCAATATTTACCAAAAATGAAAAATACTATAATGAAGCCCTTAAAAACTCTGGATATAATTCACAAATTAAATTCATAAATGAAAATGATAGAAACATAAACTGCATTAAAAATAAACCTATTAAGAGCGTAATAACATATAATATGGCAATGTCTTCCCGTATACGAGTTAAGAAAAATAACCAGGAGACAAAAAAAGATAAAACCAAACTACAAATATTAGATAATAATATAAATAAACAACAAACTAAAACCCGCAAACGTAAGAATAGACACAAGGAGATCCTATGGTTCAACCCCCCGTATTCCAAAAACCTAGAAACAAACATAGCTAGAGAATTTTTTAAAATATTAGATAAGAACTTTAAAGCCCCCCATAGATATAATAAGATTTTCAATAAGAACACAATTAAAGTCTCTTACTCTACTATGCCCAACCTTCATCAGAAAATAATTAGCTCTAATAATAATAAAATTAATAAACTACAAAATGCAACTATACAAAATACATCGGACTGTAACTGTAGAAGAAAAAATAAATGTCCCCTACAAGGCTCATGTAAAATTAAAAATGTTATCTATAGCTGCACAGTATCAAAAACTCCAAATATACAAGAACCTATCAACAGCCATAACTCAACTACCAGATTAAATAATAACACCAACTTAAATCAATCTACCGATCAATTATTAACCAACCCACCACATTATAATCCAACAATAGACCTAACGGAAAATAATCATAATAATCAAGAGGTAATATATATTGGTTCCACATCTGGCCCAATAAAACAGAATTTCAACGCACAAACATTCTTTTAAAAATAACTCTCTATCAAACCAAACTACTCTATCCAACTATATTTGGCAACTAAAAAATAGCAATATTTCTTTCAACTTAAAATGGAAAATAATTGAGACTTGCAAATCATATAAACCAGGAGATAAATTTTGTACATTATGTACAAAAGAAACCCTAAAAATTTTAAAATATGAAGATATAAAAAGCACAACCAAACTAGTAAATTCAAGACACGAGATTCTATCGTGTAATCATAAACGTTGGTTTAAATTTAATAAATATAAACCACCTTAAATCATTAAAAATTACTCATTAGTAAAAAAAGATTTTTTTTTCCAATAAATTAAGTTAAACCAATTACCGCCCTTAGACTCGTAAATCAAATAATAAATAAAGCCATGACAATTATCTCCCCTTAAAAACTTGCAAAAAAAAAAAAAATACTCTCTCTCTATAGATATTAACTGTAGCGTCTCTAAATCAAAATACGCTAACGGAAACAATTTACTGCACGAGCGTCGCCCTTTTTAAAATTCATCATTCAATAAAATAAAAAGCTATAGCAAACATCTAAATGACTACTTTAAATACAGTTCCTGATTTCAAAAAAAGAAAAACCAACAGGTAATTATATATCTATATATTTTTAAATCAAATTTATTATGTAAATTCAAAATATATAAATATATATATTTTTTCTACTCATTTCTATCTCTAACCTATACCAATTTTCTTATTAATTTTCTTATAAATTTTAAATCCAAACCTTTTACTTCAATTTTTCAGATTCATCTGCCTTACTGTTAATGCTAGGTTTATTTTTGGTGTCTTTTCAATTCAATAGAAATCCTCCTAAATTTGCTGATGAGGAGACCGTGCTTACCAAAAAAACTATGTATAATTGTTCTACGTGACTTCATGTATACCACAAATAAAAAGCACGGATTTCCGAAACGATCGTACAGATAATTGACTTTGTTGTTGTTCCTTCTTATGAAACTGATTTTTAATTTAATTAAATTTTGATTTTTTAATTTAAAATTTTTTTTAAAACTTTTAAATTATAGATCACATTACTTAATATTGAATTAGCTCTAGTACATTTAACTATCGAGCTTATTATATATCTGAATTACAACGAGCATTTCCTGTATTTTAATTAAACTAGTAATTTCACTATTACATTAAAATACACTTAGCTCTTTAGACTATTATTCTAATCTCCTTTAAATTATATATATATATATATATATATATATATAAATTTCCATCTCTCTCTCTCTCTCTCTCTCTCTCTCTCTCTCTCCCTCCCTTTATATATATATATATATATATATATATATATATATATATTATATATATATATATATAGGGATGGTCCGAATTGCATGTTGTATCCACGTGTATTCCTTTTTAATATATTAAAATATGTATGAATAAAAAATCAATACGAAAAATATATAAATGTATTTTTTCTGTATTTATTTCCTGTGTGTTGACGTGTAGGAATACAAAAAGTATTTAAAAAAAAAACAAAAACAAGAATGATTCCTTCAAAAGCACATAATTTTCGACCGATCCTTCGATCTTCCTCAGTGTGATGTTGATACACTTTATTAATTACATTTCATTATAAACGATAGAAAACAGTTATGAGAAGTTCAATTTGTTTTTTAATTGAAGTGGCCAAAACCGTGGGGCAAAGAAAATATATTTAAAAAATAATAACATTGAAACATCAAAATAAAAAACCTTGACACCTCAAAAGCATGTGGACCAGATCTTATCCCAGCTGTGCTATTAAAAAAGTGCTCAGCCGAAGTAGCTCCAGTTCTCTCCAAACTCTACAACAAATGTCTTAATGAAGCTTGCTTTCCGGGCTGTTGGAAAACTGCTTCTGTTGTACCAGTATTCAAGAATTCTGGCGAAAGGACAGACCCATCAAATTATCGCCCCATTAGCCTCCTCCCACTTTTTGCCAAAATATTTGAGACCATAATTAACCATGCTCTAGTCCATCATCTTACAGATGCTAAACTACTGACTGACAAACAATATGGATTTAGACAAGCCCGTTCCACAGCAGACATCCTCACTGTGATCTCTGAACGTATATACCATTCACTGGACAAAGCGGGGGAAGGCAGAGCGGTAGCTCTAGATATATCTAAGGCTTTTGACAGGGTATGGCATGAGGGTCTCCTCAGTAAAATCAGATCATACGGTATCACTGGTAGAATACTTAACATAATTAAATCCTTCTTAGATAAGAGAAAAATCCAGGTAGTCCTCGACGGTCGCACATCTAAACAATATGATATAAATGCGGGAGTGCCCCAGGGTTCTATCCTTGGACCTCTATTGTTCCTGATATTCATAAATGACCTCCCCGACAACATTGCCTGTGAGATGGGTATATATGCTGATGACACTACACTCTATGGCAGACACGACAGGAAGACGAATGAACACATTTCTAAAGAAATGGCAGAAACACTAGAGGAAGACCTCCACTCTGTAGTGGAATGGGGACGAAAGTGGTTGGTCGCGTTCAATGCTGCCAAGACTAAACTAGTTTCATTCAATAATTACAAGAAACCCTCTCTACCACCCATAGCAATGGCCAACGACTCTTTATCTGAGAGTCCATCTTTCAAACTCCTTGGCCTAACGTTCACAGGAAACATGAGTTGGAACAATTACATTGAAGGCATTGCCAGGGCCGCTGCAAGAAAGGTAGGCCCTCTCTACCGTGCTAGAAAACTACTAACACCCGAAAGTATCCTGTACCTCTATAAGGCCACCATTCGCCCATGTATGGAGTATTGCTGCCACATCTGGGCTGGTGCATCTGCTACTAGTCTCTCGCTCCTTGACAAGGTTCAAAAGAGAGTCGCAAACCTGATACGCCCTGAACTGGCATCTAAGCTTCAGCCTCTGTCCCATCGACGAAATGTTGCATCCCTCTGCCTTTTCTACAAGTATTTTAGTGGTGAATGCTCTGACGAACTGCAATCACTTGTGCCCCCACGACGTGAGCACCCTCGACAAACCCGACAGGCTACTAGATCCCACCCCCACACTGTAGAGGTCCCTAGATGTAAAAGATCTTTTTACTCCAATAGTTTCTTCCCCAGAACCGCAAGACTCTGGAATTCTATTCCAGGTCCCTGCTTCCCCAACAGTACTGACATGCAGAAGTTCAAGTGTAACGTGAACCGACACCTTGCTGCCCAAATCCCTACATAGTACCCCATTAGTTGTTGCCCCTGATAGTAGCCCCCTACACCAAAGTGGCAATTTGCCTTGTTTGGGGTGAAAATGTAAAAAAAAATAAAAAATAAAAAAATAATGGTGGACACACATTTGATATCTTATGAACAAGCCTTTATTTTCTATAATTGTAGCTCACCTTCTATCACAAGATTAAATGAGATGGCGACATTGATCACGTGATACATTCGCCCATTCTTTAAGTTTTAGCCACAAATTTTCAGTTTTTATAGGGTTTCTTGCACTCAGATGGTTCCCAAAAGTAGACGATAGGTTTTCGATGGGATTTAGGCTCGGACTTTGAGGAAGTCAATCGAAAATATCCATTACATGCTTAGCCTTGTGGCAGGGGGCGCTATCCTGCATGGAAATAGGTTTTTCACACTCAGAATTTCGAAGTATATGGATGACACGATCTTCTTTATTGTTCCATTAACTCTAGAGTTTAGACAGACCAGATCAGTTGTTCCTCCCCCCCCCCAAATCGTTCCAAACTCCATTACGCTACCCCCACCAAACTTAACCGTTTTCCTCGTGCATTTTTTTTATTAAATCTTTCGCCGTCAAAGCTCCTTATAAATTTCTTCCCATCAGATCATTAAACTTACTTTCATCAGGAAAAGAATACATTTCGCCACTGATCATCTGTCCACAACACATGCTCTTGAGCAAAGCTTAATCTGAGTTTCTTGTTCCTCTTGTTTATCTACGGTTTCTAAGCTGGTAATCTCGCAAACATCAATTTTATTCAGGCGTCTTCATACTGTTTTACGAGACGCTTTGATGGCATGATAGGCATATAGTTCACGTCTGAAGCCTATCGTTCAGTACCACCTTTTTAATCAATTGCTCATCTTCTAGGAGAAGTTATTCAAGAGTTGCCATTTTTCTTCGGTGGTAGAATTTTCCCAGTATTTTAAAACCCTTTATAACTCTCCCAACGGTACTTTTTGACAGCTTTCAGTCATCAGCTATCTTCCGTATTGAATAGTTTGCCTCATAAGGCTTAATAACTGATTTTTTTGACAGAAGCATCAATTTTAGGTGTCATAATGATGGTGGAACCGGCGGCAATGATTACAAAGTGACGTAATCGACTAATTCGTCATTTTCGTACTTAGAAAAGTGGAAAAACTGACCACAGTCCACAATAAATTATTTTCTTTGCTTTGTCCCACGGTTTTAGCCACTTTAATTTCAAAAAGAAAAAAAATTGAAATTCTCATAACTTTTTTCTCTCCTTTATAATGAAGTGTAATTAATACAGTGTATCAACTTATGAGATATGTTAAATGTTTGTCAGATAAGTTGTAATCCCCCGAATGTTCAGCAGATTTTTGGCCGCTAGTGTTTATATCATTTAATGAAACACACTAGAATCTACAGTAAGCGGTTGAAAAAAAAATGTACGTGTGTGTGTGTGTGCGTGTGCGTGCGTGTGTGTGTGTGTGTGTGTGTGTGTGTGTGTGCGTGTAGATAATTCAGACAAGCAGTCTGTCCTTTCACTCCGTCTCGTACCTAAAACAATAATAAATTTATGATTCCAAGTTTTGGTGAGAAATTTCCACTTATCAGTTTACATCTGTTTATCTGTCTCCAGGTGTGTATGTACATACATCTATAAACGTGTGTGTGTGTATTCTATTTATAAGAATTTCTCTCTCTTTCTCTTTCTCTCTCTCTCTCTCTCTCTCTCTCCGTATATATATACATACATATATATTGTAATATATATTATATTTACAAAAAAATTTATGTAAATATTTTCAGTATTTACGTCGATAGTGCTCAATACACAAGTATATATATATATATATATATATATATATATATATATATATATATATATATTCAAGCAAATATTATTAAGTGAAACGGAGACTGTTTTATGATTCTTTTTTTTATTAGTTTTTCGATTTTCTGTCTAATCTTTTTTATATAAAAATCAAAAATATTAATAAAAGTTCCATAGTTTTTGCTGTCACGAGCGCTTCGGATTCGTCCACGAGTCATCTTCAGATGTTGAAGTAAAAACGAAAATGAGAATTAAGAGTGAAAACTAAAATATACAGTAAACGTCGTCAGGCGATAAGTTAAAATATATAGAGTCGATGAAGAGTCGATTAAAAATATAGGTCGATTAAAAATATAGGTCGATTAAAAATTTGCATATTAAAATCAGCAAGTTCGTGGACACCGTTAACATATGTATATATAAGAATTTCCATTCTTTATTTATAGAAAATTTTATGCAAATATTTTCAGTATTTACCTCGACAGTGTTTGATACGCAAGTATATATATATATATATATATATATATATATATATATATATATATATATATATATATATAAGCGAGCATTAAACACATCAACGAATACGGCCGCCGCGTATACCTTTCGGTATATCAATAAGGAGAAACCACGCATCTTTGTTATATGGGATTACTGCCTTCTCCCCTGGACCAATATTCTCCCTACTTGTAAATAAAATCCCGGAGGACATTATACTCCTTCCGATAATGGACTGCCCAGGTTGTATGAAATTCCCTTTTCCAATAATTATTTTCATATAACTATCATTCACCACTCAAAAAAACTATTTTCAGTATTTGTGCTGAAAAGCAAAATAAGTGTCTGTTCACAGCTGAACATTTTGCTAACCGCATTTCATTTCCTCTGATGATATGAGCCTTTATCGAAAACCCATGGATTAAGGAAATCAACATAACCCCTTCTATATATTCCTTTTGTCAAACAATAAATTCTTAACTCGAAACATGTGTCGATATTTTGAGTTTCAGAATTTTAATTTAACAATTATATATATATATATATATATATATATATATATATATATATAGATTTTGCGGACACAAAATTTTATTATGGCTATGTAAAAACCAATTTTAAACCTGCTCGAAATCATTTTATATTTTAGATTGACATTACAAAATGAATACGCCAGATGACCGATTTCGAAGCTCGCTCAACAGAGCTAAAATTCAGCTTAAAAAGAAAAAAAAAAGGAGGAACAATGACTCGGAGAAGAAAAACAAGTGAAAAAAGGGGAAAATAATTATTAAATAGAAATTAGATTAAGCGCTGAAAGATTCTCGTTTTGTTTGCAGAGACGTTACCAGAGTCTTAATATATATAGTTTCTAGAATTTTGAGATGGTAGAGAGAGTACGACTTGCTAAGGATGGAAAAAAAGTCGGCACTAAAATTCGAAGTGCAAATACGATTATTTATAAGATGCTCTATTATAGATGAGCCATGGCTATTGCTCAAAACGTTCGAAGGTAAATAGTTTCCATCCCGAATTTTGGATGGGACGTGTTGTTTTATCCTATTATCTAATCTCTGAGACGTTCGCCTGACGTAGCGCATACCGCAGCTACATTTGCATAACTAAATAATGGAATTTTTAGGATGATAGCCTATCGAATCTTTATGAGAATGAAATGCAGAAAATTCTGTGCAGCTTAATTGCCGTATTGTTAGGGACTTACCCCTATTACCCGGAACAATAAACTATTCCATGACGTCACTTCAATCCATGACGCCACTTCCGAGTACGAGAGTCTGACACAGACACGCGTAACGAATGGTCGTTCACAACTAGCCCTGCCATCAGTAACGATAGTTCAATTACGTCTTTTATCTATTTTTGTAACACATATTTATTAAATCGTTACTGTCTATATATCTACCTCTATCTCTACTATTATATAAAAAGAACTTTGTGTGTGTGTGTGGGGGGTGAATTCGTTCTCTATGGACACGAAAACGGCTGGACCGATGTTTATTAAATTTTACACGACGTACTTTATATAGCTGGCAGTGTTCTTGGATAGATTTTGTATCGGAATGTCTTCGATAATCGAAATAATCCGATGAGAGAAGAAACAGGCGATTTTAATATTAGTTGACAAGTGCATTTGAGAAGTTTTATTTCTACACAAGCCGAAAAGTCCAACCTAAAAAATCAACAGTAGATTTGTTGACATAACCGGTGCGCGTCTCAAATGGATGTTTCTGTTTTAAGCACAAGTGCACAATAATACTTGACTTTTTATTTTAAACTTAAATTCAAGCCATTATCACCGCACAAGCAGTAAGTCCCTACATATGAATTCAACAGTAAGTTCATTGATATAACAGAGGTGCCCTCGATATTAATGTTTCTGTTTCGAGCGCAATTGAAGCATGGTATTTAACTTTTGCGTTTTAAACTTTAATTCAAGCCGTTATATATAAAAATAATTTTACGAAATTAACAGTAGTTCTCTACAGTGCAATGCCGACCATAATATATTGTGACATTAATCACTGCGGGAGGCATGCAAAACTTCCTACTGGTGCACCGCGATGAGTCCCCAACTAGAGCAGGCAATCAATTTATTTGATTGAAAAATGGTCGATTTCACCAATTTTGATGACAATAAAAATATTGGAGTTTGAAACATTCGTCGATCATCAATAAATCACGGAAAACGTCGGATCTCCCTTTTTACCGTTTATCATAACATTAAACTAAAAATATATATAACATATATATGTTGTATCTATTTAAAAAAAAATAATTATTATTACATTTTATCCTATTCCACCATTCTCATTTCCTATGTAAATGTTATTAAGCCAGTTTTACTATATTTTAATTTTTTATGCTTCTGATCCTTCTCCTCTTCTACTGAGAAGCATTTAGCTTCGAAATGCTATGGTCTAAAGAGTTTTTATTCTTAATTTTTTAATTAACTTTTCCTTATTATTCTGGTGATATAATAAAGTTATATATACATTATATTCCTCATCTTTCATTTTAATATTATATATATATATATATATATATATATATATATATATATATATATATATAAAGAGTGTAGCCATCAACAATTTTAGGGTTTTCAGACTTTTATCATATTTTTAATCTTTTAAAATTAAAATATGATAAAAGTCTGAAAAACCTACAATTGTTGATGGCTACACTCTTTTAAATATACATTTTTTTCTCTCGCTAGATCTACACAACCGTTACTTTATATATATATATACATATATATATATATATATATATATATATATATATATATATATATATATATATATGCATATATATATATTATTGATGGGACGATTCCATTATGTTTCCCGATTCCGATACAATTACCGATTCCATACTAAATTCCCGATTCCGATACGATTACCGATTCCGATTCTTTATAAAGCTCTAAATATTTAATTATGAAATTGGTATTTTGTCCCGATTACTGTAAAAACAGATCTTCAATGTGCATATATTTTTTCTTAAATGTAAAAACACACTTTTCAGGGAGGGGGAGATCTATTGATTTTAGTTTTACTGGAACTTGAAAATCTATAAATGTTTATTATTTTATTATCACTACCAGCAATTAAAATTTTCTTAAACCAAATCAAAATCAGAAAATACAATTTAAAGGAATCGTCTTGGAATCGGAAAATAGGCACAACTTTTTCCGATTCCGATACCGATTCCGATATCCCAGAAAGTTACGATTTTTTCGATTCTCGATTCCGATTAATCGTCCCAACACACACACACACACACACACACACACACACACACACACACACACACACACACACACACACACGATCGCACACGCGCACACTCATACGCACGCACGCACACACACGCACCCATGCACACACGCACGCCGCACGCACACGCACACACACACGCGCGCGCATACACACACACGCGCACACACACACACACACACACACACACACACACACACACACACACACACACATATATATATATATATATATATATAAAAGTGATTTCATTCATCAATACGTGGTTCTACTGTTATTAGAATTGGTTATGTTTGCAATATTTAGCTAAGGAAGTGCTCAATATAATCATAATTGTATAACTGTTCTACTTTACTTCTGGTGCGTTTTTAATGTAAAACTAAATATATATTCGAGACCAATTGAGACCTCTGTTCTTTCTTCTTTTGTGAAACCACAGGACAACACTTTATATTTTTAAATTATAAATTTATTTCAGCTATTTCAAATGGTCTTTACAAGAGTCTGCATTTCTCAGTTCTGTTACGTCATCATTCAAACATCATACGTATCTCATACGTGTGACTTTTCCACGTCTTCCTGGCCAAGGTTATTTTGTTTATTTAACATAACTAATTATTATTATTATTAACTAGTTATTTTGTTATTAACTAGTTATTTTGTTTATATTTAACTTAGCTAATTTATGTAAACATCTTCCGCTTTAACTCATTGCTACACTTAATTTTATTAACAATAAATAACTCCCAATATAAACTATTTAAAGAATATCATTGAATAGATAGGTAAATAGATAGATAGACAGATAGATCCATAATACTTTAAACAATGTTACGTATCTTACATTTATTTCGATACAGCGCCTCATATGGTTTGACTATTAAACAAATCTTTTAACCAAATTCTTCCACCTTTTACCGGCGAATGTTCAATTTCGACAAACGCTATTTTTGCGACGACCCGAGCTAACATAAAAAAAAGCCATTTCCGGTCGCCATCAACGCGATATCTCACACGCGAATCTCGCACGTCGTCTCACATAACGATGAGATGAAAACAATACATAAACTATATATATAAAAAAAAAAAACGAAACGCTATGATTTCAATAATGGGGAAATAAAAATAAAAGCGAAACAACGAAACCGCAACCAATGGAGGCTTCTGTTAAAAGGATTCCTTCCTTACTTTCCAAGTCATGTTTGTTGAAATAATTAAATAAGGAAGAATGAATATATTGTTTTAAAAGCGAGAATTTCATGTTTTATAAATGTGTTTGCAAAAAAAAAAAAAAAAAAAGATTGAAATAATTTTTCTTACGATGTGTTTAATAATGTGAAAGGTTGAGTGTATTGAAAATATAAAAAATATCGATCTAAAAAAGTCTCTGTACCTGATATATATATATATATATATATATATATATATATATATATATATATATATATATATAATAGTTCTCGTCAGAGATGGCTCCTGTCGCCGGGTCCAAACCTATCGACTGGTGTTAATCGTGATAGCATGCACTGATGATTCCCGAAAGGATGAAACACTAGTGTCTGTATGTATTTTATAATGATCATAGTAAATAATTATATATATATATATATATATATATATATATATATATATATATATATATATATATGATTGTTGAGCTGGATTAAATCCGACGATATGAAATAAAATGGAGGTGGAAGGACCTGGATACTCAACGATTTATGCGGGCTTCTTCAAGAGGGATGGTCATTGACCATCCCTCTTGAAGAAGCCCGCATAAATCGGGCGAAACGTTGAGTATCCAGGTCCTTCCACCTCCATTTTATTTCATATATATATATATATATATATATATATATATAATACGCATCAGGTGCGCTTGTAAGTCAAACGCAATATTACAAAAATAAACAAATATTTTACTTATTTGAAATTTATTTCTTGCCATGTTAAGTTGGAGAAATAAAAGTCAGTAATAATGATTCGCGCTTTGTCTCTCGGTGGTTGCATTTTGAAATGCGAGCACGATGCGTTGGCTACGCGAGACTAACTCACGCTTCTGACATGTATATGCATAGGCGGCAAAAAGAAAATCCGCACTTTTAATTTTTTTTTAAATTGCAAATTAAAGCTAAATTTAATGTAACTGTTCAAACAAACTATACGTCATTTGGTTGGCTTTTTATTCTCCTATAATTTTACCTGTTCATATTTGACTTTTAATTGAAGTATTCTAGTGTTCACGTCAATTTAAAAAAATAACTTTAAGTCCGCACAATGGAAAATTGTTTAAATGTAACATTAGAACATTAATGCAACACAAATACAACAGGAACACAATGAACTAGTTAATATTTAGTAACATAGCCCTTCTTCAACTTAACAGCCGGCAATCTTTTGGGAATTCCTTGAATTAGACAGCAGAAATACTCCGGGGGAAAGGGCATCCCACTTTTCTTTAATTTTTGTCCAAAGTTCTTCCAAATTTGAAATTTTACCATTGCATAGCTGTTGCTTGATGTAATACCCTACTTTTACGATAGGATTGAGGTCTGGAGATTGTGCCGGCCAATCAAAACATGGAATATCATACACTTTCAGCAACCTCTTGACATTGCCAGCTGTGTGAATGGGAGCATTATCCTGCATGAAGATGGGATTATCATCCAAATTCTAACCAAAGTAGGGTAGAAAATTCTCAGTCAACATATTAATGTACTTGATCGAATTAATTCAACCTTGAAAGCGAACTGGACCATTGGTACTAATAATGCCCCAGATCAAAACTGAACCTCCAACACCTTGCAGCGTTGAAACTGAGCACCTAGGATTAAATTCTTAGTCTTTCTTCCGACGGACATACTGCACTGCCTAGCCTATTGAACTTGCTTTCGTCGCTAAAAAGCACCTTTGACCAATATGAAGAGTCATGATCTTCATTGCATCTGACGAAATCCAGACGGAGCTTTCTGTTCTTTACAGAAATCATTGGCTTGCATCTTGCAACATACCCTCGCAAATTAAATTCTTTTAATCTGTTCTTGACAGTAGAAAGATAGCACTTTTTAACAAGATTGCACTGTTGTTGGATTTGAGGAGTCGTTTCCAATCTGTTTCTTAGGCTGTGGATCTTGATAGCATTGTCTTCCCTGTAAGAAGTAACTCTAGTATGACCAGATTTAGGGGCATCACGAACACTTTTGCCCAGTCTTTTGGAGGATATTTTAAACTGATTATGGGGCGATAATTTAAGCTGGTTTTAAGCGAATTTGTTGCTGCGGACTTTTTTGCCTCCTCAATTTGAAGTTATTTTTTTAACTGAACACTAGAATATTTCAATTAAAAGTCAAATTTGAACAGGTTTAAATTATAAAAGAATAAAAGGCGAATCAAATGAGGCATAGATTGTTTAAGCAGTTACATTAAATTTATCTTAAAAAAATGACAAGTGCGGACTTTCTTTTTTGCCGGCAATATATATATATATATATATATATATATATATATATATATATATATAAATGAAAACAATAGGAGTGGGAAATTAAGTCACAGAACTATATATTGGTGGATATAGATTGGTCCATTTATTCAATAAAGGAATACAATCGATTAGTTGGGGGATAGAAGGCATTCATCAGAAGAGTAAAGAAGATGCTAGGTAACATAGTGGGGATGCGGCGTCTAGCCTTGGATTCAGTTCAGAATTTATTGTGAGTCGATTTATGTTTAATGATATTTCGCTTGTCCTTCCTTCATGAGTTACGCTTTGAGAATTTCAATTTACTGTTTCCCATTTACTGTTTTCCCACACTAACATCAAACTGTGCAGTTATTGTTCTATAAACACACGACAGTCCTTATCCATGAAATTCTTTATTTGGCCAATCAACACTGGTGTTCTGACTTCATTACTACTGCCACACCTGTCACCATCTCTCACAAACTCCCTGCGCTCCTTGAATCTCTTATGCCACTCAAAAGCTGATGCTTCATTTATGCAAGATTTTCCAAAACAGTCTGAAGCATTCCATACGTTTCTGTGGCATTTTTCTAAGTTTAAAACAGAATTTTATTGCATATCATTTTTCTTACGTTCAAATTGCATTTTTGAAATTCACCAGCCGTGAAAAGCGGGCTTTAGCAGGATGTATTCCAATTCCTACCGTAGCTGTTCTACGGAACCTGAAATCGTAAAAATTAGTCAGTAATCTCATAAAAGCAATAATATACTAAATTTTCAAGAGTTTACAACAATTTAAAATTCTTGTACAAAAACAGTTGGGAAACTTGACCTTATTTATTTTTACATTAATATTAAGATATTACATTCATGAGTATTTTAGTCAGCTACGTATAAAAAAATATAGAGAGTTCGACAGACGATGTGGCTTTTATAAAAGTCAAGTCCTCTATCCAGTCATGGCTGACGGAACAAGAGCATGCTAATTATTCTGATAATCCAGTATTCCAAAACAACCAACGAGAGCGGTGGAAAGTAACACTTAGGGAGCGATCAGTATTTTTAGAACGAAAAATATATAAACTAATGTGAAAATGTTTGTAGATAAGGAACAAATACGCACGGTCGTTGGGCCAAACTTGAGACAGATATTGAGAAGTTCCCGGTTATGATGCGTTTTTTTTTGAGGAGATAATAATTAAAGAAAAATGTTTTGCTAGGACGATAATGCAAGACGTAGTTTGGATTGTGGCTGTCGTAGGAATAAATATATTATTTTATTATAATGGATGAATGCGACTACAAATATGCGCAAAACCTACATAAGGCAGTGGATAATAGTCCAATCATAGTGAATTTATATGTGGCGTCTGCGTTTGCCAAGCTATGATGTTTTTATCTCTAGGGAAATATTAATATAGAGATTATATATATAAGGGGGCGCCGTGATTAAAAATGTAATGCACTAATTAACTTCTTTTATATTTTCCCCTTTTAATTGTCTTTTTGGTTGCAATGTACTGCATCTGCTTTTATCACCATACTTCATCAACACCCGATTATCAATCGTTCTTCGATGGAGACGTAAATGACACATCTGAAACTTTCGTGCGAATGATCTTCATCTTTTATGAATTATCACAACTGATGGGTCAGACGCCAGGCGGAAAACGATGGAAAAATACGATAAAAACTTATTTCAATTTACGAATACACACACCGTCGAAATCGTTTCTTCGTGACTTGAATAATAACAAACGATTTAAAACAGCGCAGTAAGACTGTTCGTATTGTTTTGATTCTTTGAATTTTTTTATTTGAGGTTAACCAATTATCAAGACCAAGAAGCCACTCTAGGATAGATTTGAATAAGTCTTATATACTTTTTTTTAACAGTGGAGTAACCACTTATCAAGCCCCGGTGTCCACTCGAGGATAAAGGTTATTGAGTGCACGGAAGTCAATGGGAAAATATCGTAGTAATCGTTAGTAGTAGAAATTTGGTAAATTGGATAACTTAAGGGGACGGTTTATCAAGAATTTGTTTACATTGGACTTGAAGACAACCATATTGTAGTCAGTTAGAAAGCTGACAAACGGAAGAGAGTTCAACAGGTTTGCAGTTCTAAGAAATAAACTTTGTTCATGGAATTTACGTTTAGGTTTAGACAAAGATAAAGAGTGGAGAAAATTATTGATAGTGGTTTCAGATAGACGAGTCTTTCTCGTGAAAGTTTCGCGAGGAAGGATCATAGATTAAAGCTCAGACGAGCACTTGGTAAGAAGAAAATTCCCTGATGATCAGTAATACTGGAAATTGGAAGAAATTAATTGTTTAGGAGGACGGGTAAGCATAAACTTATTTACGTAGAACTTGAAAACGACTGTTATAGTCATCCAAAAAGTAGTCCCATAATATTTTGTTCCACCGACGGATAGGTCGAGGCAACAAACTCTCCTCATGGAATTTTCATTAGTTTTAGGCACAGATAGAGTGTAAGAGAAATTGTTGACAGTTGTTGTAGCCATACGAGTACCTAAAATAGAAGAGATACACCATACGGATAATGTTTTTTTAATATTTAGATGAGGATTGATAATTTGTATCATTTTCATTAATCGGACTACTGTTTTCACATTCAGTGTTATTTTCACAAGCGTTCGCCCGATATAACCTGTGACCTGCTTCATAATTATCTTATCAAACTCGTTACTCTTTCTCTTAAACTTGGAAATCTGTACGGAATTTGAAATGGAATCCTTTATTTGATTCAAACGCGATAGCATGCTCAGATTCCATTAGCTAAGAACGGGTAGGAGTCTTAAGTATCGTTGGGATTACAGACTGAACCTTTAACCTCAGTATAAACCTTTAACCTCAGTATAAACCTTTAACCTCAGTATAAACCTTTAATCTCAGTATAAACCTTTAATCTCAGTATAAACCTTTAACCTCTTAGCATAACGGAAAAAATAGGTTCTAAGTGACATTCTTACGGTTTGGGACTATTTAAAAAAATAATAATTTTAACGTTGTAGGATTTAACGATATATATTAGTTGCCAGGCAATGCCACAGGGGAGACAACCAAGCAAAAAAAAAAATATATATATTAGATTTGGTTAGAATGTGACAAAGCTTATGAATTTAATTAACTTATTAATTTATTATTCGAGAGTAGAAAGTGGTTTACTTTTGACATCCTCGAAACGCTTGTTTTCCTTATTTTATCTTTTAGTTCACATTCTATGATTAATATATCTGACAAAAGTGGAAAAATTGTTGTTTTCTTGATGTATATAATACGTATCGTTGGCTTGTTTTTGACCTTATATTGTTTTTTAGCTCCTTATATCAAATGGCTTCATGCCTTGTCTGGAGCAGTTTCCATCAGAAAAGAAGAAAAGTATTTTAAGTTACCCTGTGCAAGAAATCAATATTTTCGGGAAAATAATTGGTACTAGTGCACTTATTGATCCATGCTGAAATAATAACGTTATTATTTAGAAAGCCAGTCTTAAAATGGGGAAGGGGAGGGTGTTTTGTACCTATTCTGTACTTTAACCTTACAATTTAATAAAAACAGATATCATAAAACTTTAATTAATTAATTAAAACTTTAATTAAGTAGACTTGAAAATACTATTTAAAAAATAGCGCGGATCAATAAGTGCACTATCACCAAAAAGTTATTAGGAAAAAAAAACGATCACCCCGCCCGTAAAGTCGATAAAACAAGAACTGTTAATCTTAGTTTTTTTTTTTACAACGTTTTTGGTCGATGTAACCTCCGACCATCTTCAGGTGAATTTACGTTAGAAATTTCGTTGGGAAAGCAAATAAACCAAACATTTTCTCACTATTCATCAATAACATCCAGCACCTGAAGATGGCTGAAGGTTACATCGTCCGAAACGTTGTAAAATAACAACAACAAAACAACCAAGATGAGAATCAAAGTCCAAATAATACAAAAGAATAATTATAAATCCTCATCTAAAAATACATATTCATCATATTAAGAACTGCTGAATATTCCTGAATCAAATATGGCGGAAAGTTTATATAAAACATGAATGGATTGTAAAAAATATAATTTATGAATGGATTGCTAAAAATACAATTTTACTATCAATTCTATGGGTGGCATTTTTTTTTGGGGGGGGTCACTTTGTATATAGATTATAGCGTTGTTTGGTTGTTTGTATAGTTCGACTTATTCATTACGGGCAAATGTGATTTATTAAAATTTATTGTTCTCAAAGTTTAAGATTTTGTAGGACGATTGTGTCCTCTTCTTCCCAGGATATAATTTATTCGAATGCCATCAATCTGTCGCCATTAACATCCGTTTTCTGTGTTATGTTCCGTCTTGATTCGGGTTGAGTTATCTCCCTTTTTTATTGTTTTTTTTTCTGATCCCTTCCTGGCGAGTCGGGATAGAGTCACATCCGCTTCCGGAATATTAATCATAAGGTCAAATACAATAATGATAATTTTGTTCCGGTCTTTTGTAACCCTGGACCCTACGAGAAAAAAAGTGAGGAAATGGAAAATTTATACTAAAATGACAACAATTATATCGAAAGTATTATCGGATTTTTAGAATTCTATATTTATATATGTTTTTATTTATTCAGACATGTACCAACCTGTGACACTGACTTGACGATGTTTCAATAGCTAGCTATTAAAAACTAAACTTTGATCAAGCGCAGTTTGTTACGTACACACACACACACACACATACACACACACACACACACACACACACACACACACACACACACACATATATATAAGTTTAATGGTTAAAGTTAAATTCTGAAAGTCAAAATATGAACACATATATTCGAGTTAAGAATTTATTTTTTCATTTCACTTGATCTTTAATCTGTGACTTATCTCGCTTTCTATATATATATATATGTGTGTGTGTATATATATATAAATATATATAAATATATATATATATATATATATATATATATATATATATATATATATTCACCAGTGGTGAAAATACCGGACTAGAGTGCTCAATGTGTAGTCAGAGCAGTATATAGGCAATTTATTACTGTGAGTCCAGA
>NC_136497.1:142342977-142395477 GCF_053919585.1 Euprymna scolopes | reverse complement strand
GACAACGCGGCTGTGCCAAGTTCAAATTTAGTTTGTTCCATGGAAGCACTTTCACTTAAAATGTTGGCTAGATTCATGTTTCCTCCCGTAAATACTGCGTCAATAGAAATAAATGTAACTAAAAGAACACCAGGGAAACAATATAATCATCTGATTCATAATAATGGAGAGTTAATGACGTCACAAAACGATGACGTCACAATACGATGACGTCACAATGTATTTATTGGAAGATGGTAACAATTAGAAGAAAAGAATGGAAGAGAAGAAAAGAAAACGAGAATGAAATAAAAAAAAAGAAGAAAAATGAAGAAATAAAAAATCAACGAAATTAAACAAAGAAGTAATGGAGACTCAAAGTTAAAAGAGAGAAAGAGAAGGTAAGACATCATAAGTAAAGTAAAGCAGAAAGAAAGAAAAAAATAAGTAAAGAAACTAAATATAAGAAGAAAGAAAAGAAAAGAAAAGAACAGAAGAACAAACAAAAAAAAAACAACAAAAAAACAAAATGGCGAAATCTCGCGTGAATTAAACGTGATTGCCACACAATTCAGCGGCCACGAGTAAAAGAAGAAAAAAAAAAACATGGATTCCTTTATTTAATATTTTCCCTTTTTTATGCTTCATTTTATCATTCTTGTATTCCCATGAGTTTTCTCCTGCACGTATTTTTTCTCAAACCGATCGTAATTATGCGAAACCTCGTTCGATTTCCATCCGTA
Organism: Euprymna scolopes; assembly: GCF_053919585.1. Taxonomy (NCBI): domain Eukaryota; kingdom Metazoa; phylum Mollusca; class Cephalopoda; order Sepiida; family Sepiolidae; genus Euprymna; species Euprymna scolopes. The sequence goes on along the minus strand of NC_136497.1, from coordinate 142,394,755 downwards.
TCCGTTTCGTTCTGCAGGAGACACCATGTTAATCTCGCCTATCAATGATAAGAGTTTCAACCTCAAAACAACCATTCTAAAAAATCCTTTCTTTCACTTTTTCTCTCTTGTAACTCTAATTCCGTCCTTCTAACTCTAAACAGGGCTCTGTCGGTCTGCCAGATCATACATCAATTAGTCTGTCACACGGAATTTTTGGATATACTCTTTTGTTGCTTAGCTGATGTGTTTTCTAAAGTGCGTCCACTTCACTTTTACTGGTTTAATTTCTTGTAGTTACAGTCGTGATGTGGTAGGTGTATCAGAATTTTGGGGGAAGTCGCCATTGCTAACAATTGATTAAAATAGACTCTACATGTGTTCAAGCTTATAACAATATGGAAATGTAATTTCAAACCCTAATTTTTATTTCAATAAAATGAGCAAAGACCAAATTTTAAAATCATAAAAGGTTTAATCGAGAAATATACAAAATTTTTTTTGTTTTTTCATCGTTTTCCTGTGAAAAAGATGTCACGAAAATCAACAAATTTAACCTTACGGAAAACTAATAAAAATATATAACTGCCAAAAAGTCAATTACCTGTTCAAAATTGCTAAGCTATGACTGTCTCTAATCTTTATGTCTAAGAATTTGTCCATATTAATATTTTATATTCCATATGTTTTTTAAATAAAAGGATTTTTAAACAGATATTCGATTGTAACGATATGAATAAACAAACATTTAATGTGATAATAACGAACAAAAACATTTTTTTTTACTATATTAAGTTTTGCATAAAATAAATGAATGTTTATGTATATGCAATAAATATTAAAAGAAAACTTTAGAAATGAAATTTTCCTATTTTTCAATGTAACTAAGTTTTTACTCAAATTAATTCTTCACAGATATGAGCAATTAAGCAAAAAGATAAAGAAATTCAATTAAAATTTATTGAAATGAGAAAAAAACAAAATTGATTTTTTTTAAATCAAGAAAAGAAAATGAAGTTTGAAAATGCCTTTAAAACAAGAAAATAATTAAAACTTTCCAGGAGACATTTGGAATGCGGAATAAAATGTTAATTTTTTTTTTAAAACAAGAAAATAAGAAAATCTTTCTTGGAAATATTTAAAGTCCAGGATAGAAAGTTTTCAATATATTTTTTTAACAAGAAAATGAAAAAAATTCCAGTGTACATTTAAAAAAGTCTACTTATTTACAATGCCTACCAACGGGACAGAGTTAGACACCAGGGTCGTTTTTGTAACGTGGTGAAAAGGTACAAAAATTTAAAATTGTCTCAGTCGTGAAGGATTTCTCCTCCATATGGCATCAATCCTTATCTCCGTTGTGTACTGTTGACACTTTTCATTTCAAATCCTTATGCGCTACTATACTTGAAAACTGGTAATCTTTCAATTTTCGATTTTGACCGATCACAGATTAATCGCTTCACCAAATTGCCATTTTTTTAATATCTGAAAGAAATACCTGAATTTTTGATTTAATATATCACAATTCTTCATTATCGAAAAAAAGAAAACAATGAATGAAACATAAAAATATATCCTGAGCGTCCAATATTGACTGGAAAATTCCAAACAAAAAATAAGCTTCCACTTAAAAAAAAAAAAATCAACGTGGTAAAAAAAAGGATTTACGCTTTGGACTTTACAGGTAAATTTGCACATAATTCTTTTTTTTGTTTTAAACTTGTATATTATATTTATTGATCTTTTATAAATTAATTATTAAAATTTAAGTAGACATTTCAAAATGGGGGGATTTAAAAACGTTTGTCTAAAATTTTATATTCAGTTTATTGGAAAGAGCATAAAATTTTACATTGACCCTGAAAAAATCGTAAAAATTGAACCATTAGAAAATTTTGATAGATTTTTAAATTTAAAAATTGAAAAATAATTAACACGTACAATTCAATTGATTTCATTTCGTAAAAAAATGGCTGCCTGAACGCACGCAGGCACTTTGTAAACACTGTTTTTTAAAAATGAAAAATAATATTTCTATTATTTTTTAAACAACTTAAATAGTTTATTTTGGAAGTATATTCCATAAAAAAAATAGACAACCCACTTTAAAAAGAGGAATTATGTGTTTTTTATATTTTATTCGCAGTTTTGTGTTAGGGATGTCAAAAATTCCCCCAAAATTCTGATACACCTAATGCAGCACTAGCATTTCGTGAAAATAGTGAATAATTCAACCCCATCTTTCCAAGCTTATAACTCCTCGAAAAATGTAATTCAAGCCCTAATTTTTTTTTCAATTAAAGGAGCAAGGAGCAAGGTTTCATAAAAAAAACGCGTGGTTTTTTTTCAAGAAGGTTTTAAACTTCGGACTTTACAGGTAAATTTCTAAAAACAGTACTTTTTTTTGTTTTAAATTTGAATATATTATTTATTGACCTTTTCTCTTCAATTTGTGATATATAAGACTTTGGTATATAAATCAATTATTTACTTTTTAATAGACATTTCAAAATGGGAGGCGTGAATTATTTGACCCCCTGTCTTTCCAAGCTTATAACTCCTCGAAAAATGTAATTCAAGCCCTAATTTTTTTCAATTAAAGGAGCAAGGACCAAGGTTCCATTAAAAAACAACAACAAAAAAAAAAAAACAACAACAAATAACGTGGTTTATAAAAAAGGTTTTCAACTTCAAACTTTACAGGTAAAATTCTAAAAAACACTACGTTTTTTTTGTTCTAAATTTGAATATATTATTTATTGACCTTTTCTCTTCAATTTGTGAGTAAATTAATTATTTACTTTTCGGTGAGTAAATTAATTATTTACTTTTTAATAGACACTTGAAAATGGGGGGGGTGAATTAAAAAAACCGTTTGTCTAAAATATATTCGGTTTATTGGAAAGAACATAAAATTTCACATTGACCTTGAAAATATCGTAAAAATTGAATCAATAGAAAAACTTTGATAGATTTTTAAAGTTTAAAAATTGAAAAATATTGAGTTCGGAAAATTCATTACTGTTTTAAAAAAAACATTTCTATTACTTTTTCTACAACTTTAATAGTTTATTTTGGAAGTATAATCCATAAAGAAAATAAACAACCCATTTTTAACAGAGAAATTACGAGATTTTTATATTTTATTTGCAGTTTCGTGTAAGGGGTTTCAAAAATTCCTACAAAAATTCTGATACACCTAATGCAGCACTGCTTTATCTGCTCCTTACTGTCCAACAAAAAAAAAAAATTCTCGTCGAATACATAATTCAAAGGACTGCATGTAAAAGCGGGAAAAATTGTTGTACATGATCACATGCTTTGAAGACAAGCAAAGAAAAAAATCCCTAAACAATACCATTTATACGTAATAATATACTTTGAATTAGGGCCATCCTTATTGGGAAGTTTGACAGCAAGATGTTAACTTACATGGGTGAGTATTGCAGATCGCCGAAGATGCCTCTAGCGCTGAATAGGCCTGCTTTAGAATCCCACCCCCCTCGACGATCTGGTTTGCCGGTGACTTGTCATAATGTGTACCTCCTATACCGAAATTTTTTGAACTCCAATTTATGGTTTCCCCTGCCAAACTTTCACGAGAAACACTTGTCCTGCTGAAAACGCTATCAATAATTTCCCCCACTCTTTATCCGTACCTTAACCTAAACGTAGATTTCGATGAACAAAGCTTATTTATTAGAACTGCACACCTGTGGAATTGTCTTCCGGTTCCCTGCTTTCCAGCTGATTATAATATGGTCGTCTTCAAGTCCAATGTAAACAAGTTCTCGATGAGCCGTCCCCTTAAGTAATCCAATTTACCAAATTTCCACTATAAACGATTCTTATAACATTGTCCCATTGATAACTGTACACTCTTTAACCCTTATCCTCGAGTGGCCTCTTGACATTGATAAGTCGTAACTCCTATGTAAAAAACAAAGTTTTAACAATTTATTATTGATTCTAATTGTATTTGACAATGCCATTAAAAAAATAGCAAAGTTCATGAATTGCAGAAATATCAGAAAAGTGATAAGTAAGGTTATCACAACAGCATATTCCTTTCATTATTTTGACTCTCGAGTATATATATATATATATATATATATATATATATATATATATATATATATATATATATATCAAATTAATAACTTGCTTTTTATATAGTGATATGGGTCTAGGTTGATTAACTGTGTCTAACTGTGTCGGATATATACTCGAGAGTCAAAATAATGATAAGAATGTTCTATTGTCGTAGTGATAAGTAAATGCAAAAAAAGAAAGAAAGAAAGAAAAAAAGACAAAAAAAAAAAGCGAAGAAAAGAAAAACGAAAAGAATTATGAAACTCGATTACCATCAGAACAACTGTTATGTAATGGATGTTATTTTAAAAGGTACCAAATATGAGAGTATGTTTCGTTGTTCTTATTTAGATGGCGACTTATATATTTGCTGTTGTTCGTGTTAGTAAGAGTCTTAGTGTGTTATCGAGACAGTCTTAGGGGTGTTCATGTGTTGATTGTTCATATTGTCTTAAGATGTTCATGTTTGTGGGTATAGCATATTGCAGACATAAACAGGTATATATTGTGAGAAAATAAAAATAAAAATAAAAAAAAGAAGATTGCTTATTTGGTGGCGCCGGCCTCGAGGGCGGAATTCTAATCTGAGTGGTTGAGAGAACGAGTCTCTTATAGACTTGGAGGAGTAGGGGGAGGCACTATTCTTCTGTTATAAAAGAATTGTGTCTCTGACTAGTACCAGTTCTGTTAATGACTTACTGGTGAACGGTTGGCACAAATTAGTTACTCGCTGCTCGCCGTACTACAAAACTTGTTACTCGACCCAGTAGGGGGGGTCGCATAGGGCATCCTTTGCAACCCCTCGGAGCTTACGCTATCACCGGGTAATCTACTTTACCCTCTAAATAGTTTTTTTTCCACATCTTGCAAAGGATTTGCTGCTTACTCTTTCGTCGGTTAACTACTGTCATGAACGTCACGAAAGAGCAGCTCCTACGCAGAAGGGAGTCATTGACTCAGAAGATTCAGGGACGACTGAAGATGTGTCGTGATGGAGTTAGGCCATCGGCGTACTCATTCTTAAGGACGGAGATTTAACAATTCATTGTTGAGTTAGAGACTTGTATCACACAGCTGGAGTTAGGCTCCTTTGATGAGAGTACACCTGCCGAGATTGAGGGTGCTTGTCTGCCTCAACTAAAGGATTATTATGAAGACTTGGGCGATTTGGATCAAGCATACCGACAGCCAGAGCCCAGCCCTTACTCGGAATCTGCCTTTGAGTTCTCAAGGGCTTCTGCAACTACCGGGAGAGGTTCTTCCTTCATTGTTAAACCCCCACGTATACAGATCACAGGGCCTACATTTAGCGGACAGGAAATGGAGTCCGACCGCATGAGTTTCAGAAACTTCTTGACTAGGTTTGAGAACTGCGTGATCGGCATGGCCAATGATGCCGAGAGGTTGAACTTCTTGAAGTGTTCACTCTCAGACAGAGCCTTGAGGCTGGTAAATCACCTGAGTTGCACTGACACCAATTACCAGCAAGCCATGGCTATACTGAAGAGGGAGTATCTGGACCTGGATGAAATCATTGACCAAATATTCCAGGATATTCTGGACTATGTACCAAAGAAAGGTGGAGCCCTTTTTGAGCTGGGGGACTTCGTTTCCAGGACGGCATCGCTGTTGGAAGAGCTGGGGAATTCCTTTTCGTGTGACTTTTCTGTGGACGATTCTGGCGGAGCCAGACTGATGGCTAAGATTCTATTTAGGAAATTTCCTCTCGAACTGAAAGGGGAGATAATAGCGCTAACAAATAGACGGGTGCCACCTTTGTCCTCCATACTGAGACTAACTGGAGAAGCAATAAAGAGATTGCAGATTAAGGGCGGTGTCTCCACTGCATTTACATCAACAGTAAGACAGAATACGTCTCAAAAGTTTGGTAGGGGGAACGCTATTACTCCTTCTTTTCATGTGGATGTGAACAATGCAACTTAAACCGGGTATTCCCGCACGTTGCCACCCATTCTCTCAGTTACATTCTCTTGTGGACCAAAGACAGTGTCAGTGATTTGCCTACTGGACACGGGCAGCGGGCGGACATATCTGGCGGCAGATGTACTGAGAACTTTGTGCCCAATCGAAACCCTTGGTGTCAATTGTCAGCTGAGATTGTCTACCTTTCTAGGTGAGTGTCAGCGTGGGTTCACAGAGGTAGTCCTGGGAGTTGATTTGGGTTCTGGAAGGACTGTGACATCTCCTGTCTTGGTAGCCGATGGCATGGACTTGTCGGTTCGAGTGGCCAACCTGGAATCTCTATTGCGTGTCTTTCAGGATGCAAAATATGCTTTGGCCGGCCAGTTTGAGACCGGAAAGGATTTAATACCGATCAAGGGAATAATTGGGTTAGACCTGATTGAACACCTGGACTCATTGAAGCTGATCCCGTGTTTGAATGGATGGGCCTTTGCAACCCCGCCTGGATTGGTCCCGTTTGGAGCAGTGGACTCTTTGTTCTTGGAAGATAAGCCCCTCTCTGAGGTTACTCACCTCTCGTTTAATTCGGTTATGGAACATACCCCCCAGGTCGATTCATCACATTTATGTTTTGTCCTTGAAACACAATCAACATACCTGAATCCCATGGCGGAGTGCTTTCCTGACAGTATGGTACAAAGAGGACTAGAACAAATGTTTACGTTGGAATCTCTGGGGCTTCCCAGTCAGGAGGACTTTTCTGATTACGATAAAGTGCAGATGAAGCGATTTGAGGAAACGGTAGAGCTTCGGGATGGAAGCTATTATGTGGAGCTCCCCTGGCATCACGATAGATTAGCCAGAGTCCCCTCTAATCATGCAACTTCCTTGCATGTTTTAGACCGGGTAGCAGGAAACTTGACTAAAAGAAAAATATATGATGAATATTTGGTGGTGTTTCGTCAGCAACAGGAGGACGGTATAATTGAAGAGATTTTTGTCTCCCCTCAGGAGTTCGACAAATATGTGTGGATACCACATAGACCAGTTTTCAAGTCGGACCCTACGGCAACTACCAGGATCAGACCAGTGTTCAACTGTAGTTTGAAGACAGGAGATGGATTATCGCTGAACGAAGCAGCATATTCTGGCGTTAACTTAACAGGGGACATCTTAAAGTTGTTGCTGGCCTTTAGAGCCAACAATTATGTGCTACTAGCAGACATTCGCCGAGCCTTCCTAATGATTCGGCTTAAGCTGGAGGCGGATAGGAACCGGTTTTGCTTTTTTCTTAAACAAGGAGATTGTTTGCGCTGCTTCCGCTATACCACCTTGATATTCGGGTTTACCTCCAGCCCATTTGTGTTGGGGTGCATCTTAAAATTGCATGCGGCAAAATACCCTCAGGATGCTTGCCGCAGAATGATGGAGGACCGGTTTTATGTGGATAACCTTGTGGCATCCGTGGCAGACGCGAGTGAGCTTACTACATTGTATTCCCTTGTTAGAGAGCGTTTGCTGGAAGGGGACTTTATTATCCAGTCATGCAACTCAAACAGTCAGGCGCTCCGCAATAGGATGAAGGAGGATGGTACTCTAAGTATCCATGAAGAGGAGTGGGAGAGAGTACTGGGCTACCGATACTCCCCACATTCGGAGGAGTTGTATGTCGCTCCGGTAAAGTGCAATCCTGACGTGACAACTAAGAGAGGTGTTCTTTCAGAGTCAGCTAAGGTCTTCGATCCGTTGTCCCTATGTCTCCCGGTTACTATCCGCAGTAGAGTGCTAATCAGGTCCATGTGGAAGAATGGTGTAGGTTGGGATGATCCACTCCAGCCAGCGATCTTGAGCGATTGGAGAGAACTAGCCAGGGACCTTTCAGGGTTGAGTGATTTCCGTTTTTTGCGCAAGGCGCTTATGGCAGGGCTGCCTGGATATATGTACCTGTTTTGCGACGCGTCCAAGGAAGCATATGGGTTTGCCGTGTATATCGTACAAAATGGTCGGTCATCCTTATTATTTGCGAAAGCTAAGGTGGCACCTATGAAGGACAAGACTTTGCCTGTGTTGGAACTAATGGCCGTTTTCCTCGCCTTCAAGTGTCTCCCCACAATCCTGGACAATTGTGAAGGATTTGTTCCCGAGAATTTGTGTATAGCCACGGATGCACAGGTGGTCTTGTCCTGGATTTTATCTCAAAACATGGCTAGCAAAAATGTTTTTGCAAAAAATAGACTTAAAGACATTCTGCAGATGAAAGTGGAGTTGGAGTCTCGCTATGGCTTGAAGACTCTCTTCAGATATGTTGATAGTACACTCAACCCGGCGAATTTGTTAACAAGAGGATTAACATTGAGAAAGTTCCAATCCAAGATGGAATTTTGGTGTTCAGGCCCTTCCTGGCTATGCGAAGGAATATCTCGATGGCCAGGACAGGATATGCCCTGTTTGAGTGAGATATGCCAGCGAATGACCCGCAGTTCAGCAAATTGTTCTTTGATCCATGATCAAGAGTACACTTCGGCCATACCTTTTCAGAGGTTTTCCTCATTCTCTGGTTTACTGACTGTTACTGCCTTGGTGTTTAAGTTCCTAGCCATCCGATTTATTCGACAATGGGACTACAACTCTAAGGCAGCGATCTACCTTATGAAGACAGTGCAACGGCAAGAATTTCCCGTGGAAGTGGAGTACCTAAAGGAGCCGAGTGGTAAACCCATGCCAGTTAGGGTTCGTGCTCTGGATCTTTTTCTGGACCCTGACGGTTTGATTCGATCTCGGGGAAGAATCAACCAATCTTCCCACTTTGGTTATGAAGTTAAAAACCCCATTCTGATAGGGAAATATCATCCTGTTACCAGACTCATCATTTTAGATTGTCATGAAAAGTGTTGCCACCTTGGAACTGGGTCAACTCTAGCGGAGTTGAGGCGAAGCGGTTATTGGGTCCCGCAGGGTCGACAAGCTGTGAATAAGGTACTGGCTGTTTGTGCCAGATGTAAACGTTATAATTTAACGCCAGTGACGCCGAATGCTGCTGCTGCCCTGCCGTCGCACCGTACCGATTTCAGAGTCCCCTATCAACACACTGGGATTGATTTTACTGGCCATCTTTGGGTGAGTGACGGGAAACGAGATACGAAAATGTACTTGCTCCTGTTCACTTGTTTGAATATCAGAGCAATACACATTGAAGTAGTTCCCAACATGAGCGTACCCTCTTTCTTCCAGGCACTGGTTCGATTTACTAACCGATATGGCGTTCCCGAAACCCTTTATAGTGACAACGCGAAAACGTTTATAGGAAGTGGAAAGATTTTCGATCGTCTCTCTCTTTTTACGGACTATCAAAGAAAATACGGTCCTTGTAAGTTAAAACTTAAAACCATTCCCTTGTTTTCTCCTTGGTATGGAGGAACATGGAAGCGATGTATCAAGACCACGAAGAATTGCCTATTTAAGATTCTTGGCAGGGGTAGATTGGATTACTTTACCCTTCTGACAGTGTTATCGGATATTCAGAGGTCTGTTAATAACCGGCCTCTTACTTACCAGGTGTCAGCCGACAAAAATGCTACTCCAATTACCCCTAATATGTTCCTTAAGCCCAATCAGAGCCCCGGGCTATTGATACGACTGGATAGAGAGGATAGAACAACCTTGTTGCCTCCCAGCAGGGAGAGGCTAATTCAAACCTTGGAACTTAGGGACCAATGTCTGACAGATTTCCACAAACTATGGTATGAGGAGTACCTGCTAGAGCTGGGAAGGAAGATTCCTGGTCGATCCCGACTCAGTACAAGAACCCGCCTCCAGAAGGATGATGTTGTGCTGATTAAGAGTCCTTTGAAACCCAGACCGTTTTGGGTCTTAGGAACTATTACTGAACTGATTCCAGGTCATGATGGTGTCGTTAGAGCAGCACGTGTACAAAAAGGGGAGAGCTTGGAGGAAGTACATTCCCTGAAACATCTGTACCCCTTAGAGCTTTCTAGGACTCCTGAAGGACCTCCTGTTGCGGAGGGAGGGGAGACGTTGGATTCATCCCCTAGTGTTGAAGAGCAGGTCTGGTTGTGTCCCCTGTGCAGCTCTCCGCAGCAGAATCAGAATATGATCGGGTGTGACTCGTGCGACGATTGGTACCATTTCCGATGTGTCGGTATCGACTCAGAACCTCCCAACAGGCAAAAGTGGTATTGCCCAGAATGTGCGCCCCTTAAAAAACGACGGGGTAGACCTAGCCTGCTGCCTGCTTGATTGATATCTGGACTGATCGACTACTGCTATATTGTACTAACAGTTGTTTTTTGATTAAGTATTTTGGTGGTCTGTCATTTTTATGTAACTTTTTCTTTTTCTTTTCTCTCTTCTACCTTTTGTTTTTTTTCTCGTTTTTGTCGGGAGTGTGTGAGAAAATAAAAATAAAAATAAAAATAAAAAAAGAAGATTGCTTACTTGGTGGCGCCGGCCTCGAGGGCGGAATTCTAATCTGAGTGGTTGAGAGAACGAGTCTCTTATAGACTTGGAGGAGTAGGGGGAGGCACTATTCTTCTGTTATAAAAGAATTGTGTCTCTGACTAGTACCAGTTCCGTTAATGACTTACTGGTGAACGGTTGGCACAAATTAGTTACTCGCTGCTCGCCGTACTACAAAACTTGTTACTCGACCCAGTAGGGGGGGTCGCATAGGGCATCCTTTGCAACCCCTCGGAGCTTACGCTATCACCGGGTAATCTACTTTACTCTCTAAATAGTTTTTTTTCCACAATATAAAGAGAGAGACAGTTCTGTATATATATATATATATATATATATATATATATATATATATATATATATATATATATATATATATATATATATATATATAATAGACAGTGTACATGTTACTACAAGAGAGGCTCCTGTAATTCAATGAGAGGAGATTTATGAATATCTTGATAGACAGACTGAGATTTGCGTTTGACATTTACGTTTGACAGTTGTACATATAATATAAACACGTTACCTTTCTCGTTGTAATGATGAACACAGAAAGACAGCAGTTATAAAACATGATGATCATTTATTCTTCAACCGGTCGGAAATGATTCTGTATTTGTTACATGGTTATTTCTAAACCCTCTCGCTTCCAGAGGGAGCCTTGACTCTAACGGAGAATCGGTCTGATCTCCTCCCTTTCTCCGATCTGACTCCCTTCTCTGGCTTCTCCTAACTCACGGATTCTGATTCTGACTTCTCTAACTAAATTCATAACTCATGGAGCCACTGCATGACCAGCAGGTGTCTCTGAGAACACACTGCGTGACATGCCTCCGTGTTTAAGCATGTATTGTTATTCACATGTTTCTTACAAAGCTGACCCACTAACCTAATTTTCGTAACCCACTTTACAAATAAAATTTTCCATTATCCGTTTTTAAATTCCTTATTTTAATTTTCATTTTTATAACAGAAACAAATTTCATCATTACATTCCTTTTTCAATAAACAGATATTTTGTGTGAGCTAAACAATGGCAATTCCACATTCCTTATTTTCAATAACATTCTGTATTTATTTTAACTTATGATTGGAATTCTCAATTCCAAGTCTAGCTTCACCAGTTCGAATTATTGACTATCCTATTTAATATTTACACATAACTAATTCTCTACTTTCTTACTTACATGGAAAGGGGACAGCCCTTATCATGTAACACAACTAATCTCTGAAATAAACGCAAATAATAAAATTTTGTGTCATTTATTGTACACTGGCTGGGGGTAGATGTGCGCAAGACACTGCTGAGTCGTAAAATATGCTTAAATACTTTAGTTCATGCAGATTTCATAGTTATTATTCCAGAGATACTTCCCTATTTAATATTATATTGTACCTAATATATAGTAGTAATTTCCAAAGTTTACAAAAAAAAAAAAATGACTTGAGTACCGTCAGCTTGAATCGAAATCAAACATTCAGCGCTTATACCCCGTTTCCTACTGTTAAAACTATCGGTAAGGAAGAGTTAATATTGTTCCACTTCAAGAAATGACTTGTATTTGGCCGCGAAAAATATATATCGGGAAATTGAAATTAATAATTTGCATTTCAACTTTCCGACATATTTATGTACCCGTTATTCATCCACCCCAAAAAAGATTTGACGGGTTATAAACCATCCTTGGTACATGATTACTATTTCTGTTATGTGACCAGTAGTTAAGGAGTTTATCGGTTAAATATTTACAGACAGAAACACACACACAGATACATCTACTGAAATAAGGTGCTCCGACAATATGCTTCCTAAATAGTCACCCATCCTATACTAGCCAGGTTCATCGTTGCTTAACTTCGGTGATCTTCCCATATATATATATATATATATATATATATATATATATATATATATATATATATATCTCAGAATAATGAGATTAACTTTATCACAGATTAATGGATCTTTTGGTTTTAAGTCTTATAAAATACTTTTGGACGGTAATATTGTTATATAAGACAATCAGAGCCAAATAACTATTGCTCAATTTACTGAATAGAGAAAATTAAACTTTACGGTTTTATATTTAAATTTAATTCAGAAAAAAATATAATTTTCCTAACAAAAAAAGTTATTGTAATACAGCATTTAAATAATTTCATTAATACATGGATTTTCGATATATTTACGATATATATATATATATATATATATATATATATATATATATATATATATATATATATATATATGCTAGGAGAGGGTTGCTTGGCTTTGTCTGGGCGTAAAAAACGCGTAAATATGATATTTTAATTTGTCAAGATTTCGTATATCTATATAATTATGAAACTGAAATGACATTGTAACGGGTGTTGTAACCCAACATCCGGTTCACGACTTCCGGTTGCACATGCGTACATTAACATAAACCCATAACAACGTAAACAAATAAACACAAATTGCTGGACCGGTTTCGTTCGAACAAACAGACAAAAGCGAATATCTTAAATTTATTGGATAAAAAACTTCAAGATATGGGAAGCAAACGCAAAACGTGATTACAAATAATACGTATAATCATCGACCTGTTTCATATATACGATATATATTATAATAAATAACGCGACAATAAAATGTATTGTTTTACTGTGTACGTTTTCAACGTTCCAATTTTTTTTCGCGTTTAAATTATCCAAATAAACAATTGTTAGACTTTCTGCTTTTTTTTTATATCGTTCATTTCCGTATTACGTTTAAGTTATTTTAATGTAATTTTCTTACAAATAAATCTAATTTAACCCGTTGACAACCATAAAAGCATTTTACAACAGCGATTTACCCACCGCCTTCCTTTTTTTGATTTATCCTCCATTTTTTGATACACCTTTCTTAAGAAATATTCATACATTTTCTTCTACACTACCCGCATAAATAAAATGTTTATTTTTTAATTGCGTTACAAATAAATAATCAACGCAACGAAAAAACGTATTGTTTTGCGTCCCAATTTTTTTTTTCGTGTTTAAATTAAAAAATATATACAAAATGTTTAACGGCTTTTTTCAATTTTGACCCATTTTTTGACCCCTTAAAAACCTTTTTAACCGGCTAAAGACTTATAAAAGAACGGCCCGTAAAAAATCCAATCATTTGGGGTTCCTATGGCCGCTCTGCGACTTTCAGTTTCGGAGGAGATAGAGTTTGAAAATAGGGAGACAGACAGACAGACTGACAAACCGACAGACATAACCGTTTATATATATATATATATATATATATATATATATATATATATATATATATATGAGAGAGAAAGAGAGGGAGAGAGAGGGAGAGAGAGAGAGAGAGAGAGAGAGAGAGAGATAACGCGCCCGCGAGAGAGAAACAGGCGAACAGATAGAGCAATGGCTACATAGAAAGCTTTTCTATACATTCCAATATTGGCGAACAAAAGAAAACACGAGGAGTTAGTCGCTGTTTGAAAACATTCTGAATAAAATCCAATGGCACGTAGAATCGTCCCGGTTTCAGCATTTCTCTTTTGTATCGCCATTCGTAGTTTTATATTGGATCGTACTGTTGCATGGCTTTTATTCCTAATGTAGCAATTGTGCTTAAAATATGCGAAGAAGAATAAAAAGAAGAAAGAAAGAACCCAACAAAAAACGTAGGAGAAACGCTACTTGTGATAGATTACACAGCGACAAGTATGTACGGATGTAGTTCATTCTTTTCCTCCTTCGGGTTTGGGTTGCGTCAGAAAATTGCGTAAAAAAATCGCCACGATGTCTTAATGCATTAAAACTAATCGACGCCAACGTTCGTTGTGACTAATTTAAACATCGATTGATGGCAGCGCCACCTGCCTGTCATTTGCCAACTAAGGAGTCGCGCCTGCGCAATGGCCAACAAGAAAAGCTATCTAATTGGTAAAGAATTTCAAATCCATTCAACGAAATGGACTGGTCAATAAAGCTCGGCTGAAAACGGCCGTCACATCCAGCGAAATTATTCATCGCCTGTACTTGACGGAATTAACCGTCAATGGTAAAAAGAAAAGAGAGGAAGAGGAGGAGGAGGAGGAGGAGGAGAAAAGGAGGAGGAAAGGGATTTAGCTGGTGTGGAGGGTTGGGGTGTTGTTGAGTGTGGCGTTGGTTGATGGAGAGTTTCCGTAGATAAAGAGGAGTCTACGCGCGTTCAAGTTGGGCAAGTTTTTCGAAACCACTCGTCGACAATTGCAATAATAAAAGGAGGAAAGGGTTCCGCTGGTGATTGTGGAAGTGACTGAATTGAAGACGCCAAAGAAGGAAAGGAAAACAGTTACAAAGAAGAAAGAAAACGTAATAAAGAAGAAGAAGAAGAAGAAGAAGAAGAAAGACATGTTAAAAAAATCTATATATCTATAAAAGTGAACGTGTGTGTCTGTCTGTGTGTCTGTGTACATTTCCCTACGCAATAACTCTGTCAATTTTTAATCTACAGACTCGAAATTTGATACACAGGGTACTGAGATTTGGGAAAATCTATGTGATCCGTTTTCGGACAGAAATTTGGCTTTTAAAGGGTCAAAGTTCTACGAGTTGACCTTTGAGAACTCTACCAAACTCCTCCGACAATTTTGAGTATAAACACTTGAAATTTTAGATATAGATCTCTTGGACATAGATCTAACTTAATAACTTTACTTGAGTCCAAAACAATAAAAGTTAAGTGGTCATAATAGGGGTCAAATTTAAAACAATTGACCGTTTTTTTTTTGTTCGGCATATACCTCCAAGCTCCCGGGCAACGCCGGGCACCCATGCTAGTAAATAAATAAGAAAATAAAAAAGAGCGGGGGAAAGGAAAGGAGAACATTTTTTTTCAAGATGTATCAAAGTAGTTTTCGGTAATTGCGATGAAAATCACATTTCTAATTCCAACATAACAAACAAAAATTTTACTTTGGTACGAAAGCATAAAGGTAAAAAATATATATATATATATATATATATATATATATATATATATATATATGTATATATATAGTAGTCCTTACTTTTGAACATCTCAAACATGAATACACACACACACACACACACACACACACACACACACACACACACACACACACACACATATATATATGTATATGTATATATATATAAACGTGAACGTGTCTGTGTCTGCGCGCGTGTGTGTGTCTGTCTGTCTGTCTGTGTACATTTTCCTTCGCAATAACTCTGTCAATTTTCAGTCTAGAAAAATTACGTATGGCTTGTTAGCAACCATACGTAATCGTTTACCCTCGAAAAATAATATATATATATATATATATTATTTTTCGAAAATAATATATATATATATATATATATATATATATTATTTTTTCGAAAAAATAATATATATATATATTATTTTTCGAAAATAATATATATATATATATATTATTTTTTCGAGGGTAAACGATTACGTATCGTTGCTACAAACAGCCATCTGTTTCAGTCAATCGGACTTCGTCAGGGAATCCTGAATCATTCGACGCTATATAAAAAAGTGGGTTGGGGTGGGAACTGAGCACTTCAAAAAAAAAAAAAAAACAAATAAAAGTTGCGAAAGAAGGATAAAAAAAAGGGGGAAATTGCATTTCAACCTTTTTGGAAAATTTGATTTATAGACAATAAATTGGAAATGATTAAAGTGGGTCGTAATTTTACAGGAACAGTTTATGAACTAAATTTTTTGCGTGTCAAAAATATAAAAACATTTTTGCGTGTCTTGTTATCGAGCACTATCTAACCCTAACCTCGTTCTATTCATTAGTCCCTATTTTGAACATCTCAAACCTGAATTTTTTAAACTTTGACCCCTATTATGACCCCTTAATATTTATTGTTTTGGGCTCAAATCAACTTATTAAGTTAGATCCATGTCCAAAGAACCTATATCTAAAATCTCAAGTGTTTAGACCCAAAATTGTCGGAGGAGTTTGGTAGAGTTCTCAAAGGTCAATTCGTTGAACTTTGACCCCCTTAACAGCCAAATTTCTAATCGAAAACCGATCACATCGATTTTCCCAAATCGCAGTACCCTGTATATCAAATTTCGAGTCTGTAGACTAAAAATTGACAGAATTATTGCGTAGGAAAATGTACACAGACACACAGACAAACAGACACACAGACACACAGGCACGCTCACTTTTATAGATATATAGATTATATATAATATAGTGTATTTCCTTATGTGTTACAATTGTTTCATAACTATTTGGAAAATTTTTAATAATATATCATTCAAAAATATTCCAAAATAGCTTCTCTTCAGGCGGCAAAATACACTATTTATACATATATGACTACATTAACAATCTTTACGTTAAGAGAACAAGCAGTTGGACTTACCTTCACCCGACTCTTATATTTTCTTTTTGTTTATATACATATATATATATGTATATATATATATATATATATATATATATATATATATATATATATACATATATATATAAAATGTGCACTTATTATCTCTATCAAAACACAACGTTTCTTATACATGAAATTCTTTACTTGTTGGATCAACTCTAGTGCTGTTAATTTATTCCTCCTACATCCTTCATCATCACTCACAAACTCCCTGTCGTCCTTGAATCTTTTATGCACTCTAAGAATGATGCTCGATTAATGTAAGCTGGTGTAAATGCAGTCTGAAGCATCCCAAACGTTTCTGTAGTATTTGTTCCCAGTTTAAAACAGCATATTATTGAATATTGTTCTTCAAATTTGATCAAACGTCCTGATTGAATTTTTGAATCAGGCTTTAGTAGGGTGTATTTCAATTTCATTTGAACCTAAAATCATAAAAATTGGAGAGCCATCTCATAAGATGTACACCGTAACATACTGAATTTTCAAGAGTCTACAACAAATTTAAATGCCCGTACAAAGAGTTTGGAAACTTATTAAAGGCACCTTTTTTCTGTTCAAAAAAGAAATAAGAAAAAAAACAAAAAACAAAAACAAAAACAAAAAAAAAAAAACGTATCAATCAACATACGAAGAAAACGGGGACAAAATAAAAGATGCCCCATTATAAAAAATAGAGTGAAAAAGTTCGCTCAGAATTTCTTTAAGGTTCATTTCTATAAATATTTTAAACTGTTTCATCCGGCAGTTGTTTTTTATTCCCTAGTTTATGTGACGCGACGGATATATATTTATCTTTGTATTAATAGGATAGCGTGTGCCATTTATTTTATGCGTCACGCTTACATCCGGTGACTGTCCGTTTCTTGTCATAAATAATTTTACCAAGAATTCTTCATAAATTTTGGTTTCGATTTCGATTATAGCTGATAGCACAGAAGTCACTTACTTTTTTTTTATAAATAATTTTACCAAGAATTCTTCATAAGTTTTGGTTTCGGTTTCGATTCAAGCTGATGCACCCAAGTCATATGGATATATTTTTTATTTTTGAAATCGCAACTTTATAACATATAAAAATCGATAGAACATTAGCTCTATAATAATATATACGAAATTCGTAAGGATTAAAATATCATATTTAAGCGTACTTTACGACTAGGCTACGATGGGCGCCCCTGCTAGCTTAGATATATACTTTTGCAGTTTTAACAAAAGAGCTACGATTATATCAGAGCTTCTCCATTTACGCTGAACATCTACAGAATGCCAACATCAATATAATACATATGAATTAGTCTTCTGTGGAATTTCCCCGGGTCCCGCTAGTTAACATATGAATAGAAATAGTAATAAACGTAGTGGCGGTGAATTTTAATTTTACAACTCTATTTTTTAAAGTGCGGATTTGGCAACTATTGGTTATTTTGAGTTCAGCTTGGTTTGGCAATTCATCATGAGGAGACTGACACTCAAGCAGCGTTTACAAATGATCCGCTTTCCAGCTGACTACAAGCTGATTGTCTTCAAGTCCAACGTAAACAAGTTCTTGATGAGCCATTCCACTTAAGTTAACAAATTTACCGAATTTCCATTACTAACGATTACTATATTGTCCAATTGACTACTGTACACTCTTAACCCTTATCCTCGAGTGGTCTATGGACCTTGATATAGGCTGAATAATTATACGAAATGGCTTTATCAACTAAGCCACATCGTTCGTGCGATTTAACCCAATCGAATTACTTTGGGGGGATATGAAAAGAATCCCATGTTTACACTGATAAACAAGATACAATAGACCACTTGCAAGACAACATTGGAATGTGTAGTTTTATGAAAATAGCCCTTTTAGATTACGTCATCAATGCTCGAGCTGTGGAAGTTTTAAATTGTATTTAAATTATAACTACCAACAATTTTTGGGATAAACCATGTATTTTTAAGATATAAGTTTTTTTTCTGTGATTTATTTTAATTTAAAGTTAGCTGCTTCTAAAAGAACCTATATATATATATATATATATATATATATATATATATATATATATATATATATATATATATTGATGAGCTGTGAAACAGCGAAACAGTACTGCATGTGGATAACTATAATGCTCCCCATCTTAGGTTGAGCATTCGGAAAGTGATACACCAATTACCATTAGCGTATGAAGACATGTTTTTTTGTGTAAACAAATTGAGCGTGGATATTTTGGACAATGTCAAAACATTGTTGATTCACTGGCCGCATAGCAGCAGCCGTATAGTGCAACGGTTAGAAGCTCCGACTGTCGTTTGGGCGATCGGGTTTCGATCCTGGCTTCAGGTAGTTGCTTGTCTAGCCGCACTGATGAGCTGTGAAACAGCGGAACAATACTGTATGTGTATGACTATACCTACTTATATTGTTTTCACAAAAAACAAGACTTCAAAGAATGGGTTGATCGCAACAAATAGTGTATTTCATTGTTAGTTACAATTGTTTCAAGACTATTCAGACAAATCCCTCTGCCTGTTCTACAAGTATTTTAATGGTGAATGCTCTGACGAACTGCAAGAACTTGTGCCCCCACAACGTAAACACCCTCGACAAACACGACAGGCAGCTAATTCCCACCCCACACACTAGAAATCCCTAGATGTAAAAGATCTTTCTACTCCAGTAGTTTCTTCCCTAGAATCGCTAGACTTTGGAATTCCATTACAGGTCCCTAATTCCCCAACTGTACTGATGTGCAGAAGTTCAAGTGTAACGTAAACAGACATTTTGCTGCCAAAATCACCACATAGTACCCCAGTAAATATTGCCCCTGATAGTAGCTCCCTACATCAAAGTGGCAATGTGCCTTGTTTGGGGCGAAAATGTAATGAAAAAAAAAAATCCAAACATTATGTCGTTTGAAAATTTTCACAAGAACAGCCTTTCTTCAGACTTATTGAATAAAAACACTTTAACAATAAAACATTATGGAAAACATTTCCTTTATAAAGACAAGAAAACAAGCGAAAATATTTTACCTCTATCGCATCCTTGCAAAGTATTTTTTATAGATTTATATATTTACCTATTTTCCTATCTCCATTTAAAAAAATTCAAACAAATATCATACAATGTTACCACTAATTACCTATGTCCATTTAATATGTTTTATTAATACTATTCATTGATTTCTTAAACGAAATATCTTTATTTCTTTATTTGATTCAAATTATTTTTTAATCCGAACTAATCAACTAAGTTAAGTTGTTGCGATTCTATGCTAGTTTCGTATCGAAATTTGCTTTGTTTATTTACAACAATATCGGCTAACCTATTTATTGTATTTAAGAAAAGTTTTTGTTTAAAACTTATTCAATAAGGAAAGAAAGTTTAACATTACTTTATACTGAGTTCATTCTCGTTCTTCCTTTAAAATTAAGGATCTCAGTCTATTTTTTAATATTTTTTATTTTCTATTAAGATTTACGATTACCGGATATTTTATATGTAGAAAGGGAGATAACTCTGTAAGTTCGAAATTTTAAAGCTTTAGTTGTTACCAAAATCCTATTATGTATTCATAACGATGAAAGGGGAGTAACTCAAGCCGTTCGATGTTTCTAGGTTTGTAAAATTCCTAATATGCATTTATGATTTATTTATTAATTAAACAAATCCAATTAAAACTAGGCTAACATATTCAAAATATAAGTTTGTAATGCATATTTTAACCATGATACTAATTTTGTTACCAAAGATTTAACCTACGTTTGTCATCCAAACATAATTTTCTGAAGTTATGCGTGGCTTTAATACAAAATAACAATTCAGGAATTAAGTTCTTAAATACTTATCTAATAATAATAATAATACATATTCCATTAATAAGCATTCTAATAAGAAATCTAATCTTTATCTCCATCTACGTTTTACTCCAATGAAAGTGAGGTTCACCTTGTTTTTTTTTTTTTTTTATTTAATCGCTTAGAACAAGAGTATTATTTAAAACGCTAGGATTTTGGTAGCATATAAAAACATAGGTGGGATCATAGATTGGAGTTCTGACGAGCACTTGCCATGAAAATAACGATAAAGTAGAGACAAGTTCGCAACGTCTCTTCTGTGGAAAAGAGGTTGAAAGGAAAAGAAAAGATCATCTCTATGCTATAAAGTCTCTTTTGAACTCTGTCAAGGCAGGTAAGTTGCTTTTGCATCTCTTGCCCAGATGTTGCACCAGTACTCCATCCTTGGACGCACTTGGCTCTTATAAAGGTAGAGAATTGCATTAGCAGTGAAATATCTATTGGCAACGGATTTGATGTACGTGTTCCATTTTAGACCAAGAGTAAAGGTTAGACATAGTAGCTTTTCAGAACATGGAGCTTCCCCAAGATGAGAACCATTCATTTCAATTGATGCCAGGCGGGGATCAGAGCGTTGATGATGGAAAGATAGACGCTTAGTTTTAGATGCATTAAACTTAACCAGACACCTTTTTCCCCATTGTACCACGTAATCAAGATCAGAATAGAGAGAATCAGAAAGGACTTGGTCATTTACGGCGTTTAAAGTGTTGCCATAGATGTTAGTTTAATCAGCATAAACGTCTACGAATGATCTTAGAATGTGATTTAGGTGATCATTGATGTAGATTAGGACGAGAGTTGGGCCCAGGATGGGCCCCTGAGGGATTCCACCATTAATACTGTGAGCTTCTGAGCTTCTGATAAACAGAGCACTACAAATATAAGTTTTTATATACTGCTAATAGCCATTCTGGAAATCTTAAAAAAAAAAATACCGGAAATGTCAACAACAGAGAGAGAGAGAGAGAGAGAGAGAGAGAGAGAGAGGGAGAAAGGGGAGAGATGATATCGATAGAGAAAGGGAAAATTAAGGAAAGTAAAGAAAAGGAAATTAGAGAAGGAGAGCAAAGAAAAAAAGCGAGAAGGGGAATGGTTATTGAGAGAAGAATGGATGTAACATAGCACGGACGCGCGTATGCAAATGACCGGCGAAGAAAAAAGACGATCACGTTAGAGACGTGGATGACGTTCGCGAGCACGTTCGAGAAGAAGATCACGCGAGCGACGTCAAAGCGATAACGGGAGAATGAGGAAATAAATGTCGTTGTACATAAAGAAAATCGACTTGCAATTCTTTTGTAATTTTGGTCGCCTTTGCGACGGAGGCTACAACGTGTTGGTTCCTCTACAACTCTTCTGTTTTATTATTCACAAACCTAACCAGGATAACTATAATAAAAAGCAAGATAGGAGATATAAAGTGAGAGAGATATAGCAAGATATAGATAGAGAGGGAAAGAGAGAGAGAGAGAGAAAGAAGAAAGAGAAAGGAAGTGATATCGGTAGTGTGGAGAATCAGAGAAGGTAGAGAGAGAGAGAGAGAGAGAGAGAGAGAGAGAGAGGGAGAAAGAGAAACGGAAAGAGAGAGAGGAGACAGGTCAGGGGAAGGTAAAGTGAGACGGAAGTAGGGGGAGTGGATAAAGAAGGAACGAAGTTATAAAAAAGTTGCCACAGTAATATGTTAAACTCTCCGGGCAACGCCAGTTAACCCTGATAGTTGCTTACTGTTCTCTTTGTTTCCTACTCTGGCTGGAATGGGTTTGAGGGGGGTTGGTGCATGATATAATAACGCGAAGAAAGGTTTGTGCAAGATTGAGATGACGCTGATGCCGCCGCCGCCGACGACGACGACGACGGTGAGGGGACGGATTCAGGGTTTAGCATGCTGGGCCGGCATTCGCCTCTAATACAATTATAAGAGATGGAGTTGATGAAGCGGAACAATGAGTCACAGTTTAACGGCCGAACGAGATCTGATCGGCCTTTGAAGAGGCCGAACTGATTAAAGAACCGGTTTCGCCCCCCCCCCCACACACACACACTCATTACCTTCTCCCGGCCCTGGCTCGTCCACGCTTCGGCTGTCTCCATTTACTAACGATTCATCATTTTTGAATCGCGATCATAGTTCAGTGTCTCTGATTTTGGCCCCATCTGCGCCACCATTGAAGTGATGACCACCTTATTATGCTTATTAATAAATAGACGACCGTACAGCGGTCGACGGATCTATTTTCGTCGCGATAATGACCCACGTCGTCTTAGTGAGAAATAAAAGGTGGCCGCTAATGATGCTACCGAACACCGCTTAATATATGCATAAAGATCTTGGCATATAAACTTGCTAATAGATACAAAAACATATGTAGATGTTGATGAGCATCTAAGCACGTATTTGCACATTACTGCATATATATATATATATATATATATATATATATATATATATATATATGTGTATACACACACACGCACACACACACACACACACACATATATATATATATATTTATATATATATATATATATATATATATATATATATATATATATATATATATTATAGTCCTAAATGACCAATGTTAATAGTGACAATAATATTTTCGCCATGATAATGACTAGTGCTGGATTAGCGAGATTAAAAACGATTGGTAATTATGTGTTCAGACATATTCCCACCTGTCTACCTATCTCTCTCTCTCTCATTCCCTCTGGATCTCTCTCTTTCTATCTCTCTGTCTGTACACAAACACACACGCGCATGCGCGCACACACACACATACACAAACACATATATATATATATAGTATTTTCGCAAAAGTTAAGACAACAAAATA
Source organism: Euprymna scolopes (assembly GCF_053919585.1). Lineage (NCBI taxonomy): Eukaryota > Metazoa > Mollusca > Cephalopoda > Sepiida > Sepiolidae > Euprymna > Euprymna scolopes. Next base: position 142,371,179 of record NC_136497.1, on the reverse strand, counting down.
TAAAATGAGAACATTATATTGTGTATTTTCTCATGCGTTACAATTGTTTCATAACCATTTGTACAAATTAATATGATATTATTTAACAATATTCAAAAACATCTACACTCCAGACAGCAAAATACATTATTCATATAATCTCTGGTCCCGTAATGTACTTGCAATAACCCTTATCCCTTAGTGGCTTCCGGGCCTTGATAAGTGGTGATCACTGTGTAAAAAAAAAACATGTATATATATATATATATATATATATACATATGTAAATGCATTCATCTATATATCTATAAAATTGAAATTGTCTTTCTCTGTGTGTGTACATTTCGCTACCAAACTACTCTGTCAATTTTCAGTTTACAGACTCGAGATTTGACATAAGGAGTATTGAGATTTATGAAAATTGTTTTAATCTGTTTACAGCCAGAAGTCAAGGGGTCAAAGTTCAACGATTAGACCTTTGAAAACTCTACCAAATTTTGGGTGTATACACGTGAAATTTTAGATGTAGGTGACTTGGACATGAATCAAACTTTTTTAACATAATTTGAGCTCAAAAATATAAATGTTAAGGGGTCAAAATTGGGGTCAAAGTTAAAAAAAACTTGACCTCTGCAGTCTCTACCAAATTACTCAGCCAATTTCTGGCCTAAACATTTGTAATTTTACATCAACTGTATTCAGACGTATGGCTAGTTTTTACAATCGGTTTTTGGCCTTAAATTTGGCTGCCAAAGTGTCCGTCTCTAGCAAACTATTAAGCCAATTTTAGAGTTAAATAGTTGAACATTTACATAGCAGGATCTCAGACATGCAGCAAGCATTTGAATCAGTTTTGTGGCGAAAATATGAAAGAGTTGACCTTTGCCAATTCTACCAAACACTTGAAATTTTAGATGTATGTTACCTGGAAATGAGACAAGCTTTTTAATATACATATATATATATATATATATATATATATATATATATATATAATATATATATATATATGCACATAAAGTAATGAACAGTACATAATGCGCGAGTAAAGCCTGTCTGAACTGCTATTAATCCCTATTTTAAGAGATAAAGCAGTTGCACCTACGTCCACACCATTCTTATTTTTTTTTCGATAACCTTCCTTTGATTTTATTGGTATATGAACATTACCAGAATTTTAATATATTAAAATTTTGGTTAAAAAATATGAATATATATATATATATATATATATATATATATATTTAAATAAGGGAGTAGTCACCAACAATGTGTATTTTTTAACATTATTTTATTATTCCGTGTCTTGGTTTTTCATTGAGAATTATGTTTGAATCATTGTAATAATGTTTTTAAGTCATTGAAATCGTTTACGCGCGTTTCAGACGGTCTGTGATGCGTCCTCGTCAGAAATTATTTTCAAATGTGTAAAAATGGCGATTTTCGTAGTTAGTTTGAAGTTTTTCCAAGGGGTGGAGGCTTGTAAGTGTTTATTATACATTGGTATGCTGAATTTTATTTGCTTTTTTATTTGGTTTGTCCAGGGAGATTTTGACCTCGCTGTAGTCAGTCGCTATCTCTTTCTGCTAATGTGTTTTTCTTTTCCTTTAGGGTGGGGTAGGGTGTGTGTATGTGTGTGTGTGTGTGTTTATGTGTGTGTGTGCGCGTGCGTGTGTGTGTTTGCTTTTATTGGTTTGGGAATGTGTATATTGTTTTATAGTATTTTGGGGTTATTTGCTTCCTTAGGAAGGCGGCTGTGGTCCGAGGTCGTTACTTATGTGTATGTGTGGGGAGGGGGGACTGGCTCTTCTGAAGTAAGGGTAGGGGTGCTTTCATTCTATTTTGATATTTATTTTTTGGATTCTTGGATTTTAGTATTGTGATTTTTCGTTTTAGTCTTATATTATGTTTGTTTAGAAAGAGGGGTGTATTTAAAATAGGGGATTTTTTAATGTTTCTATTTATTTGTCACCCCATGTGGGTATGGCCAGACCCAGTATCGGTTCCTAGTGTGGGGAAGATTTTGTTCCCCAGAGGGGGGGCATTGGAGGGGGTGTAGGTATGGGAGGGGGATGATAGAAGGGAAGATAGTCGTTTCAGTCATGAGGGGGTTCTCCTCCCCTGACTGAGGAGGGAGCGAGGTGTTGGAACAGATATTATACTATGGTTCTAGGTGTCTACTAGTGTTGTTGGTTTCGAGGTTAAGTAGGGTTGGTATTGTTCAGTGTGTTGTATTAGAGATAGGGGTGTTATGTCTGTGTGTGGTTGTATGCGCGCACGTGTGTGTGTTTTAATGTGTCGGTTCTGATTTATGTGTGGGTGTGTATATGTGTATGTGTATGGGTGTGCATGCGAGTGTACCTTGCATTTCATGTTTTTGTGTGATGGTATTAGGTTCTGTTCAGTTCAGGAGTGAATTTAGTGATGAAGTTTTTTTCCTGTGTAAGTAAATAAAAATAATTGTCTGTTTGGAAGATTGGCATTATTTTGAAGCTGTTTCCACTGCATGTGTGTACGTGTTTTGAAACATAGAGGTGTCTGTTATCTGCAATTTTGATGTTGCTCTAATGTAAGGCCACTCTATTACTGAAATGTTTGGTGGCGCCTATGTAGGATTTGTTGCATGTTGTGCATCTTAGTGCACATACTACATTTCTGGAGGTGCAATTTAGATCCTTTTTTATTTTTAATGCTTGTGCTGGGTTTTTGAATGTGTATGTGTTACCTTCTATTATTATGTCACATACTCCACATCGCGGTTTGTTGCATTTTGTAACTCCTTTTGTAGTATGTGGGAACAGTGTTTTGAGGAAGTTAGGATGTGTTTTAAGTTTTTGGGTTGGCGTTTGCTTTTTATTATTTTTGTTGTTTTAAGTATGTTGTTTAGTTTGTCGTTCTGATTGAGGAGGATAAGGTTTTTTTGTTATCTGTGTGAATAGTTCTGGGTTGTTTGTGTTGTGTGTAGAGACGTATGCTAGAATTTGTTCTTTGCTGTGTTCTTTTGGGGTTCTTAGTTGGTCTATTGGAATTTTTTCAGCCAGTTCAATACCTTTCTGTATTAGTGGTAGTGGATATCCTCTTTTTCGCAGTGTTATTTGTAGTTCATTCAGTCTAGTTGAACGGAGGTGTCTGTCTGTTACTATGGTGCAGACTCTACGCGCTAGGGAGTAGGGTATTGATTTTAGACAGTTTTTAGGATGGTGGCTTTTGAATTGGAGGTATTGTTGAGTGTCTGTGGATTTGTGGTAGATGTCTGTGATTATTATGTTGTTTTTTATTGTTACTAGGATGTCTAGGAAAGGTAGTTCTGTGGGGCTTTGTTCTAGTGTGAAGTTTATTTTTGGGTGTAGATTTTGTAGCAAAGTGTGGAGTTCTTTGATATCCCCCCATGAGGTTCTCCAGAGGATAAAGCAGTCGTCTAGGTATCTTTTCCAAGATTTTATGAAGAGTGTTTTTATATTGTGCCCGTACTTTTGCTCTATCCTTTCATAAAGGGTCTCTTCTAGGAAGGCGAGTGTAAGTGTGGCATATGTCGGTACCATTTTATATATTTATATTTGGATGTAGTTGTCTTTATTGAATTGGAAGGAGTTGTTATTGAGGATTATGTCGATGCTATCAATCACGAATTGTTTATTGAATCTGGGGTGTAAAGTCTGTGTATGCTTGTCAATCCAATATGCGATAGCTTCTTTTCCTAGATGGTGTGGGATATTGCTATATAGGCTGCTAACATCGAATGTGGCTAGTATAGTCCCATCGTCTACTGTTTGTGGTAGGGAGCTAAGGAAGTGTGTGTTATCTCTTACAAAACTTCTGACTAGATTGGTGAAGGGCTGTAATAGTATATCTATTAGGTTGCTAAGTCTGCTTGTTGAACATGATGGTCCTGCTACTATGGGTCTGAATGTGAGGTCGTTGGGGTTTGGGGTGCTTATGTATTCTGACTTTTGTATGTTGATGGCATGTCTTACCTGGTTAGATTTGTGTATTTTGGGTAGCCCATAGAAGATGTTTGTTTTTGTTGTGAAGTTTGTAAGGAAGTCTTTTTCTTTTTTAGTTAATGTACTATTGTATGTTGTGCAGAGTTTTGTTATTTTAGATATGGTTGTGCCGTCTATGTTAGAGCTAATTGGTTTGCAATAATTTTCGTTCCCTAGTGATACTGAAATTTTTGTTTTATAGAAGTTCTTGTTCATTATAACTACTGCACTACCTTTGTCTGCTTCCTTTATAACTAAGTTGTTATTGTGTTGGATTTTTTTAAGTGCTTGATTTTGTTTTCGTGTTAGATTACTGGTGGGGTTTTCTTTTTGTTGGGGGTTGAGGCTCCAGAGTGTTTCAAAGAAGGTATTTAGTTCTTTTGTGTTGTTATGTTTGTTGGGGAAGTATGTTGATTTGTTCTTCACTATAGAGTCGTCTGTTGTGTTGCCACTGTCGTTTAGTATATCTATGAGTCTAAATTTGCGTTCAAATTCTTTGAGGTCTTTCTTTAACTCTGCTATGTTACTTCTGGGAGTTGGGCAGAATATGAGGCCTAGTTTTAGTACTTCAATTTCGTCCTTTGTAAGCGTCTCTGTAGATAGGTTGATGACTTTGGGTTTTTTGTTGTCTAGTCTGGTGTTGTCATTTTGTGAGGGATTCCTAAAAAATGATTGTGAGGGTCGTTAGTTTCGTTGATTCGGTTGGGAGGTTGGTTGTGTCGTTTTGTGGGGATGTATGGGTTATGATGGTACCTGAGGTATTCGGATTGGTTGTGTTTGTGTGGGGGGTATTTTTGGGGTCGGTTTTGTACTGTGGGGTACTGGGGGTGGGTATTGTAAAGATTGTTTTGTATTGGGTGGTATCTATAGGGATGGTTTAGTTCCATTGGGTTGTTACGGTGGGGGTTGATAAGTAGGGGGATTTTTTGGTGGTTTGTGTGGTTGGGGTGGGGTAAGAGATAGTGGGTTCTTGGCTGAATTGGATGACGTGGTTGGTAGTAACTATTTTCGTATTGTTGTGGGAGGTTGTATCTTTTAGTGTTGTCATGTGGTAGTGGGTTGTCGGTTGTTGATATGTTGTTTTTTGGAGCATTTTGGTAGTAGTATTTGTGTTTGTATGATGTCTGTGTTCTTATGTGGATGTGTGGTGTTCTATATATATATATATATATATATATATATATATACACTAGCATGAGTGCCCGGCGTTGCCCGGGTGTTTGGAGGTGCATGCAGAGCAAAAAAAAAGGGTAAATTTTTTAAACTTTGACCCCTATTATAATCCCTTAAATTTTATTGTTTTGGGCTCAAATCAAGTTATTAAGTTAGATCCATGTACAAGGAACCTTTATTTAAAACTTCAAGTGTTTAGACCCAAAAGTGTCGGAGGAGTTTGGTAGAGTTCTCAAAGGTCAAATCGTTTAACTTTGACCCCTTAACAGCAAAATTTCTGGCCGAAAACGGACCACATAGATTTTTCCAAATCTCAATACTCTGTATATCAAATTTCGAGTCTGTAGACTGAAAATTGACAGAGTTATTGCGTAAGGAAATGTACACAGAAACACAGACACGTTCACTTTATATATATATATATATATATATATATATATGATGAAGGCAAGACTTATAATTCATGATTCAAAGTAAAATACGATTTAAAATAAAGAAAAGGAAAGAAAAATAAAGGGGGGGGTCAGCTGACCGGTTTCGCCCTCGCTTTCTCAAAGCTGTATCGAGGAATTTAAAAATGGGGAATCGAAAATATGTACATTTAAAACCAAATTACGTTGTGTTCCGTTATGGTTGGAACAGAGAAAAAAGGGAAAGCGATTACAATAAAGCATGGTTTTAATATTTTCGAAGCTCAAAACTAAGAGACATTCTCTCTGTTTACAGAGAGAAAGCCTTCTCAACCGAATGTGAACAGTCTCCAAAATCTTTAAATGGAATGTTGAATTGCACGACTCAGAATTGAAAATGAGTTCGTTCTGAAGTTCGCTGCACGTAGCAGGTTTTTAGTGAGATGGTCCGTTATTGAAGACCCGTATTTGTTGGCAAGTACATCTGTCTTTCAATATGTCCATTTCTGATTTTGCTAGCTACATGCTGTTGGACTCTTCCATCCAATCTCATCTTGTTCGACCCACATAATTGGCACTGCAGCTACATTCAAAGTTGTAAATTACTTTATTATTATTATTATTATTATTATTGCTGTTATTATTATTATTATTGCTGATATTATTATCATTATTATTATCATTATCATTATTATTATTATTATTATTATTGTTATTGTTATTGTTATTATTATTATTGTTATTATTATTGTTATTATTATTATTATTGTTGTTGTTATTGTTATTATTATTGTTATTGTTGTTGTTATTGTTATTATTATTGTTATTTTGATGATTATTGTTATTATTATTGTTATTATTATTGTTATTATTATTATTGTTATTATTATTGTTGTTGTTATTGTTATTATTATTGTTATTGTTGTTATTGTTATTATTATTATTGTTATTATTATTGTTGTTATTGTTATTATTGTTGTTATTATTATGAGAGGGTAGAACATCTTTTCGAGAGGATGGCATCAAAATTCTCGTAGAAAACACAACATGCACATATGAAGCAAAATAACATTTTTGTATCGTTGAGCTGATTTGTTATGCAAATTTCTCACTTACTGTCCCTAACCATGGTAAACGTAGATATCTTGGAGATTTATTCACTATTTTAATTTTTGTTTAAGAAAACGCAGTTATTTTTCTTTGCATAGTTGCCGTCATCACACCAAGAGAGTACCCATTCTTGGATAGGGTATCATTAATTATTTTAAATTCCTCATCCAATTTTGATTTTTAATGGCACGATGTGTTTGGCTCCAAATTAAATTGATCTTACGTTTTGGGGGGCAAACTGAATCCCAGCGTGCATTCAGGCCTGTAATGTATATTTGCGATATATTAATGCAAAGTAACTAGATGGTGTTTTTGTTATGAATACATCAAAGAAAGCTATGGACGAATTACACTCTCCTTTAATGCGGGATGCGTTTTATGGAATAGGGAGAAAAAATTATTTGCCTCCGCTTGGTTATTGTAGAGGCACGGTGTATCATCCACGCAGCGAAAATAGACGAATTGTTCTTCATAGAATCCCACATAAATATTCGCCATTATTGATCTCAGACCTGAGCCCATGGACACACCTTCTATTTGCCGATACATTACGTCGTTGAAACAGAATTCAACAGATGTAGTGGCAAATTTCATCAGCTCAACGAATATGCTTTCAGAAATGGGAGGAGGCGATATCTGTGCAGATATTTATAGTCTCCCATGACGAACGCGTTATTATGTTTGTTTTATTTCGTATACAAGCCTTTCATTTTAAGCCAGTCTTGAACCGCTGAGAAGACGATTAATATCATTGAAACATATATCAACTATCCTTATCATTTGGATTCATCTGACTACTGTTCTTATCTTGAGTGTGATTTTCACAACGTTTCTGTCGATGTAACCTCCGACCTTCTTCAGGTGTATCTTATTGAACTCGGGAATGGTTCTCTCGAACTCGGGAATTTGTGAGTGGTCGAAAAATACAATTGTGAATTACTTAGGACCTCTAGCCAGTCATGGCTGACGGAACAAGGACATGCTACCTCCGTGAAGTAAAGCGTTATGCCTGAAATTGCGTCCAATTTTCCGAGTTCGGTAGAAACATTCCTGAGTTCGACAAGACACACTTGAAGAAGGTCGGAGCTGACATCGATCGAAACGTTGTGAAAATGACACTCAAGACGAGAACAGTTGTCCGATGAATCCAAATAATACGAATAACCAATCCTTATCTAAAAAAATCAGAAACGTCATGTTTTTCGGATTGTATATTACGAGCAGTTCAGCTCGGCTTTGCTCGGGCACTATATACTGGTTATAACTTTATGTGCATATGTATATATTAAAAAATGTGCATATGTACCGTAATGCCTTTCCATACAATAGGCTTTCTTAACAACCATAGAGAAAAGTTGGTAGAGACCGCAGAGGACAATTTTTTTATTAATTTGACCCCAATTATGACCCATTAACATTTATTGTTTTGGGCTCAAAATAGACAACTCTTCAAGACTCAGGGAAGATATCCAAGTAATGCAGTTATTGCTAAAAATAACAACAAAAATATTGCGGCATAAATTATAGCACGTAATTTCAGACATGCTATCATTGGCATAACGGTTAACGCACCCAATTAGTCGTGGGTTCGAATCTTGTAAAAGTCAACCAGGCTTATGAGCCATATTGACGGCGCAACACGTGTCTTTCGATAATCACACACACATTTATATATATATATATATATATATATATATATATATATATATATATGTGTGTGTGTGTGTGTGTGTGTGTGTGAAGTTAGTATTGTTTTAAATGTAAATAAGGAGGCGGCCTTTTTTTTCAAGAAAACTTAATCATGAAATTGTAGGTAAGTTGGGAAGCAATCAAGAAAATTTGCGATCATTTTTTTTTACATTGATATATACATATATATATATATATATATACATATATATACATATATATATACATATATATATGTATATATGTATAAATATATATATATATATATATATATATATATATATATATATATATATATAGAGAGAGAGAGAGAGAGAGAGAGAGAGAGAGGAATAAGCATTTATATATGTTTGCGTGTGTTTGAGTCTGTGTATACGTGTGAATATGTGTGGATATGTGTGTGCGATCTTACTGGTGCTTGCCTCTCAATCGTGCAACCAATTGTAAATAGAAACTCAAATAAAATTCATGTTTCACCCAAAATAAATATGTATTGAAAGTAAAAAAAAAAATCAATTGTGACTATTATCGTTAAGGAAACACTCAACTCCGATTTTATTTACACAGATTTTGTAGTTGAGGCCCCAAAGTAAATAAACAAACGTTTCGTCATGAACGGACATTCACTATTTTCGATCTTGTCAAAAATATACAAAAAATCTGTTTGCAAAGAATTTCAATTTGTTTAATGTTGTTTGTATATGACGTAACGCTGGAAGATTTCTTCATACGAAAAGCTGCCATCAAAATATTCGTATGAATGTCTAAAACACAATGAGTGAATCAGGAAGTATGAACGACCCACGATCTTCTTCTTCCTCCTCCTCTTCTTCTTCACTATTTTTACCTTTTGTTCTACTTTCTCTTGCTCTTTTCTTTACCGTCGTCGTCGTCGTCGTCATCATCATCATCATCATCATCATCATCATCATCATCATCATCATCATCATCGGGAAGAAGGTAAGACCCATTGTTCTGCTTCCTCTTCTTCTTTTTCTACTTTTTCTTATTCTTTTTCGCCTTCTTCATTTGCTTCGTTTTCTTTCGTGTCTTCTTTTTCTTTGTGAGAAATATCTCTCATAGCCTGAAGGGTGTCCGATGTCAGAAATAAGGCAATGAACAGAAACTTACCGATGGCCGTTGTTGACTTTAGTAGATCTGTTGCAAAATTAGTCGGGTCGTCTTATTTTGCTGTCACGGGCCGAGTAGTCCTTAATCCCTTGTTGAGATTAATTTGGTGCAGTTCATATTTAGACCCTGGGAGACTTAGATGTTTCTGTCAATCCTGTCGTGAATTACGACTACCAGAGCCATTAGTCCTGTGTCTTCCTTTTTTTCTGCTCGACAGTTCCCACCCGAGAAAATCGTTATCCTGTTTTTTTTTTTTTTTTTCATTTTCCCGCTGAAGAAAAAGGGGGTCAGGCGGGGAGGCCCTTAGTGGCCAATCACCGACCTTGTCTCATTATGGTCAAGACCAATCAGTGGTCCTGTATCATCGTGTTATTTCCGACATCTTCTCTTTCGGTTTTTTCTTCGTCTTCATCATCTGCTTTTCCTTCTACCTTTTCGTATTGCTTTTTTTTATCGTCTACTTTTCATCTTCTTTCATCTTCTTTCGTCTTCTTCATCTTTTTTTTTCTTTCTTCTTCGTCTGCGTCTACTTTATCTTCTTGTTCTTCTTGTTTTTTCTTTAACTTCTTCACCATCTTCTTGCTATAATTCTGCGTTTCTTCTTCTACTACTACTACTACTACTACTACTACTGCTACTACTGCTGCTGCTGCTTCTTCTTCTTCTTCTTCTTTTCATCCTCCTCTTTTAACATTACAGGAAAAAACAAACAAACAATAAATAAATAAAAATTCAGGTCGTCATTTTTTTTCTTTTTTAACAAAAGCATTTATTACCTTTTAATATCCTGAAGATGTCCCCCCTGCAATAGGGACGAAACGTTGATCACCATTTTCTAAATTCATTCGGCTTTTTTTTTCAAAATAACATCACGTCAACCATCGCTGGTATTTTTATTTTTATTCACTCATATATATATATATATATATATATATATATATATATATATATATATATATATATATATATATATATATATGTATGTATGTATACAGTGGGGGTCAAAAGTGTTTGCAAATTGTATAAATTGATAAATTTATGCTTCAATATTTTCCAATATAATAACTATGTTACTCACTGTTGGATATGCAGATATATGAAGTAAATTCATAGAACCGGAAACCAAATAATCATATATTCTGGGGGGGGTATGGATCTTTAAATGATTTCAGGAATAGTGGCCAAAAGAGTTTATCCACAATAATACCATTTTTAAACATGAATATAATTCGAAAAAAAAATTGTGTCATCATGATTATAGTACCATATATTCGTAACATATTACAAGAAAACAACAGTTATTACTCAAATAACAATTAACAGAACAATACAAATTTATAAAACTATTTAATCCTTTATTCGCTTTCCTCCATTTTTAATCAAATCAATCAGCCTCCTATCAATAGAGGATGTTAATGTATGCACTTGCTGAGGTGTGATTTTAGAAGATACCTTCTTGATTCTCTCCCAAATGTCTTTTTTACTATTCTTCAGAATCGACCAGAGGTTCTCTATCGGATTCAAATCCGGGCTCTGAGGTGGCCAGTCCATCAGACGTTCACCAGGGATCCCATTGTCTGAAAGCCAAGCTTTTTAACCGAGAAGCATGTTGAATAATCAGATTCTGGTTGAGAGCATCACTTTGTAAATTCAACCAGAGCAATAAATTTGCTTCCAAAAACTTGCAGTAGTTCACAGAATTCATTTTGACACAGTCAGGGACAGGAAAAGGACCAACAATCTCACTTCCAATAATACCAGCCCAAATCATCACTCCTCCTCCTTCCCGTTGACGTCTGAATCGCAAACGTGGGCTATTGCCTTTAAGAAGCCATCCCTTGGCCCAACCGCCGGGGCCGCCGATAGTTGCTCTGGCCTCGTCAGTCCAGAAAACATTTTGAAAATTGGTTTTCAAATATTTAGTGGCCCATGCTAGTCGCTTCTGACAGTTTATATTACTCTGTCTTCTCTGGTCGGCTGTTTCAAAATCCGATTTCGGGTCCTTTTAGAGACGCCAGACACTCCTGCATGGTCGAAAATAGCTTTGCTTGTGCTGTGTGGGGTTGCTAGCAAACTCCTCTTGATTTTTCTAATATCTCGTGGTTAAGTCACCTTTGGTCCACCACTTTTATACTTTTTTCTTCCATCTTTGCCGTCAATGACGAAATGTTTCACAGTTCGATGATCTCGTTTCAAAATTTTCGAAATTTCCAATGTAGACTTCTTTGCAGCAAGAAATGTAACAATTTCACCCTTCTTCCTATCTGTCAACATCTTTTCTTTAGTCATTATCAATAAATTAAGATTACCTGCATAAACTTTTGGCTCATCTGAAAAGTGGAAAATGTTGAACTATTATTAAATTCTGGCTTTTATCGTAAAATGTAGTGATGGAAGGAACCAGAATGGCAACCTGCAAATGATGGAAGAGTCCAAAATGAAAAATAAATCAGAATTAATAAAGAAATTGAGAAAAATAGGTCTTAAAACTCTTTTGACCTCCCACTATATATATATATATATATATATATATATATATATATATATATATATATATATATATATATATATATAGTGAGAGAGAGAGAGAGAGAGAGAGAGAGAGAGAGAGAGAGAGAGAGAGAGAGAATATAAATATCAAAAAGTTATATTCCAAAATTCGTGATATTGACATCTTATAATTTATTCCTTTAATTCAGTTGACTTATACAATTCTTGAGAGTATCTCTTTCGTAGGGCAACATCAATCAATTATCATATCAATCAATGAATCTATTATGCCCTTAACTCATCAGAAGAAATAGCAACAATCAATCCGTCAAAAGGGGTTAAGGGCATAATAGATTCACTGATTGATATAATAATCAGTTGATATTCGCGTCACGTAAGTACAATGGCAACCTCACCAGCTAAAGTTTTGCTTTCGGTTTCGATTATAGCTGATGGCACCCAAATACTTTATATAATATATACGAAGTCTGGACAAATTTAAATGCTATATTAAAACTTACTTTACAACCGGGAAAAATCGGCACCAACAGCAAGTATATATATATATATATATATATATATATATATATATATATATGTCAGTGTGTGTGGTAATAATTAATCATCTACAAAGATAAGTCTGATGCTACCTGATCAGGTTGTCTGAACATATTGGCATTTTTAATGAGTGATTTTTCTGACAAAGGGAGAAGAAAAAGCTATTCTTGGATTCTAGCTTGGAAGTATTTTGCGCGAACAGTCGCCAGAAATTTTCTGTTTCTATGTCTATCCTTGTAGTCCATGTCACTAGTAAGGGTGCTGAAGGTAAACGTTTTATCTGGGCTGACGTTATCCGCCTGATAGTCAGGGACCCGAATCTTGTATTAACCACTAACTAGGCTGTCTTATCAGCAGGTGCAAAGTACTGCTGCTGCTGTATTGCCATTTGGTGAATGTATTCTGGACCATTCAGTAGCTTCTGGTGGGGCCTCTCGATGCCATATTAGTGGGTAATTGTTATGGCTTTACCTTATCATATTCTTAAAAAAATTCTTCGTTTCTTTTTCTCTCTTTGTCCTGTTCTAAGCAAGTCTGACGACCTAATCCACAAATTCCAAAACTCTATCATGACAAGTTTCAAGAAAAAACACACAATTAAACTCGGATCTCCAACTTCCAACGTAGACCCCACTACTATGGCTCCTTATCCAGCATAAGGGGTTTACGTTCTAACCTTCCAGAGGTTGAAACCCAATTACAGGAAACTAAACCAGACCTATTATTTCTAAGCGAAACTGGCTTTGGAATCCCTAGATGAGTTCGTAATGAAAGGATACTCTAACTTAACTTCCAAATCTGACCCCCAAAATCGCCATGGGCATGGAATATGTGCTTATATTAGAGATGGCTTTCCATGTGGTAGGGACATCTCCAGAGAAGATCCTAACTTACTCTATATGTGCTTCCAGGTTGCACCTGCTCACACTACTGCAGTTATATTTACTCCCTATCGCCCCCACAACAGCGGAGTTACTATCTTTAAAAGCATATCTGAGAAAATTGACCACGTCCTATCTGCTTATCCTTCAGCTAACATTCACGCATGTGGAGACTTCAATGTTTACAATGTGGAATGGTTCACCCACTCAAACAAGACCGATGATGAGGGGAGGTTTTGTTATGATTTCTCCATTGCTTATGACCTCACTCAGATTGTTCCCGAACCCACCCGTGTGCCCGACAATGACGGCCAGTATGCGAGTTTCCTAGACCTTTTTCTCACAACATGCCCTGAACTATGTTCAGTTTCTGTTCTGTCTCCTCTTGGATCTTCCGACCACTCTGTTGCATCAATTAAGATAAAAATGAAATGTAATATCCTCAGACGTATCTCTCCATTGTACAGTATATCGATCCTCTATATCTGACTGGGATAACTTCCGTTCAGATCTACATATGCGTTCCATGTTTAAAAAGGACGTGTCCTCTATAGTATCAGACCTGACGGGATGGTTAATTATATAGGTATAGACCGTTTGAAACCGTCGAAAAGTTCCAGCAAAAACCTAACAGCCAGACATGGTTCTCTCCAGAATATGCTGCTGCCATTGTGCACAGAAATCACTTTTTCTAGTGCTTCCAACGTAATAGATGTATGGAGACTAAAGCCGCTTTTAGGACTGCCAGCAACCATTATAAGAAAGTAATAAAGAACGCAATAGAGTTGTATGCTCAGTCCGTCAAGTCCAAAGTAGCTGAGTAGCGGCTTGGTTCCCACCAGTTTTGGCAAATAGCAAACAGAATCCTGGACAGAAGCGTGTGCTCTATCCCAATTATCATCAATGGACCAGAGGTAATCTCGTCAGCATCAGAAAAAGCCAAACTCTTTGCCAAGAACTTTGTAGCTAATTCTACCCTTTGCGACCAAGACTGCCAACCCCCATATTTTCTCCTGTATCAGAAAACACGCTATGTGATATACAAATATCTGTACGTGATGTGGTCAAGCTAATCAAAAACCTTGATTCCAGTAAAGCAACCGGCCCTGACGGTATTCCAATTATAGTACTCAAAAACTTCAACCAGAACTAGCACCCATACTTACAAAACTGTTTAAACGTTGTCTTAAGGAGAATTGCTTCCTATCACCCTGGAAAATCTCATCAGTATGCCCCGTATTTAAGAATTCAGATGATCGCTCATCCCCCTCTCAATACAGGCCAATAATCTCCTGTGCGTCATGAGTAAGTTGCTGGAATCTGTGTTAAATATAGAAGTAATCAACCAAAAATAACCTTCTTAGTGACACAAGCAAAAATAACCTTCTTAGTGACACACAATATAGTTTCCGTTCTGCTAGATCTACAGTAGATGTGTTTACAGTTATATCTCATGGAATTAGCGAATCTCTCGATGGAGGCAACATTTCTAGGGCAATTGCTCTATATCAAAGGCCTTTTATACGGTATGGCATAAAGGTTTACCTCACATAATCTCCAGCTATGGCAAAGCTGAAAATGTCTCTTCAATTATTGAATCATTTCTCTCTGATAGGTTCATAAGAGTAGTAGTTGATAGGCAAAAATCAGAAGCTCACAGTATTAATGCTGGAGTTCCTCAGGGGTCCATCCTTAGTCCAACTCTTTTCCTGATCTACATTAATGATCTTCCAAATCACATCCTTACATCATTCGTATACATTTATGTTGATGACACTACCATCTATAGTAGCACATGTAAGATCGTAAACGACCAAGTTCTCTCCGATTCTCTCTCTTCTGATCTTGAGCGCGTGATACAATGGGGAAAGAAGTGGCTGGTTACTTTAATACATCTAAAACCAAGCGTCTATCTTTACATCATCAACGTTCTGATCCCCATCTGGCATCAATTGAAATGAATGGCTCTCGTCTTGGGAAGGCCTCATGTTTTGACAAGCTTCTGGGCTTGACCTTTACCCCTGATCTTAAATAGAACACGAACATCAAATCTGTTGCCAAGACCGCTGGAAAAATGGTGGTATCCTTCTATCAATCCAGTAGATATCTCACTGCTTATCACATTCTCTATCTATATAAGAGCCAGGTACGTCCAAGGATGGAGTACTGTTGTCACATCTGGGCAGGAGCTGCTAGAAAGGACTTGTCCTGCCTTGATAGAGTTCAAAATAGACTTCGTAGCCTCGTAGGAGATGTCCTTTTCTCTTCCCTGCAACCTCTATCTCACAGAAGAGATGTTGCGAGTTTGTCTCAGCTGTATCGTTATTTTCATGGAAAGTGCTCGATTGAGCTCCAATCTATGGTCCCCCCTCGTCAAACTTTCACAAGAAACACTCGTCTAGCTGTACACACTATCAATAATTTCCCCCACTCTTTATCTGTGCCTAAACCTAAACGTAGATTCCATGAACAAAGTTTCTTTCTTTGAACTACACGCCTATGGAATTGTCTTTCGTGTTCCTGCTTTCGAGCTGACTACAATATGGTTTTCTTCAAGTCCAACGTAAACAAGTTCTTGATGAGCCGTTCCACTTTAGTTAACAAATTTACTGAATTTCCATTTCTAACGATTACTATATTATCCAATTGAGTACTGTTACTGACGAGACTGTTAACATCGAAACGTAGAATGGTCCACGTAGAATTTTTTGGTTGTTGATATATTTTTACTTATAAAAGCTTTACACACTTCTGAAAAATATTTTCTTTATTACACATGAACTTATTTAATTATATGTGTGTGTGTGCGTGTATATATGTATATATATAAGAAATTTTTAAATAAAATTAACTTAAAATAAACACAATACTTACTTAAAAGTACACACACACATGTATGTATATGTTTTTTCTTTTAACAGCGGAGATATTTCATGTTTGTTTTTCTCGCAATCCGTTTTTTCCATTTGGCAGGCCAATGTTCGAAAGTTTTGTTCGAGCGTAAAAAGAAATTTGCAATAGTAACGAACGTTTTTCGTCTTCAGGCAAGTGATGAACTAAAAATTGCGTTTGGTAAATTTATTGAAAAGTTGATTCAACAAAACATAATATAATATATGTATGTATGTATGTATGTATGTATGTATGTATGTATGTATGTATGTGTGTATGCATGTATGTATCTATCTATCTATCTATATATCTATCTATCTATGTATCTATCTATCTTATTTTGTGTCAGGTCATGTCATATGCTAATGATACCATGTAATCCAGTACTACCTGCCTCATTGGCGGGTCACTGGCGACTAAACTGATTCCCCCACTAAACTTGTATGGTGAGGGGCTCGCTAGTCTCCCTGAAGGATTAAAAACAAGAACTTCCAAAGGGCGAATGAACCATTTTTCGGGGTCAACGGCCAACTAGCATCGTGTGTGTTTGTGTGTATGTATGTGTGTGTTGGGGTGGAGAAGGCTCCCGTAAGCCGTGGTGAAGGCAACCTTTCTAGGAGAAGCAAATCTCTGATTAAAAAAAAACATAAAGCGGGAGACCAGTACCCGCATTAAGCTGGTCTGCAGTTTAACTTGTTGCTGGCTATCTTGCTCTAGCTTATTGCTGGATCTCAACATTTTGAACCGAGAGAGAGAGAGACTTAGCTGTCGTACAAAGCTAAGACTCTGTAACATCATCTGTGTATAGGTACTTCCTCAGGCATTTGTCTATAAAAATGGTCCCGTGGCGATGGAAGTCATTTTTGGGCTCATGGACTTTAAGTGTCTGAGGGAGTGGCACTCGTCTGACAAGACGTTGCAATCATCATCTATTTTATTAATATTCTCTAAACCAATTTTTTTTAAATACATTAAAATTCCGGTGATGCTCATATATTAATAAAATCAAACTCAATATTAATTCAACTTCATGATTATTAGTTTTCATAATCGAACATACATATAATATTTTATTAAGTCATGGCAACCAAATATAAAATGAGAACACCATATATCATATTTCCTAACCATTTAGAAAAAAAAAAACTCAAGCATTATATCATTAAAAAATATTCCAAAATATCTACTCTTCAGACGGCGAAATACATTTGTTATACATATATGAATACATTCATAATCCCTATTTTAAGGGATTAAGCAGTTAGACTCACCTCTATCCCAATCTTCATATTTTATTTTTGTTTTTCTTTTAATATTTCTCCGATTGCTTTCGAATTGACTGTCTCATCTTTACTGAGCGGCTAGAATCTGCCAACTGAACGACAGAAGAAATGCATTGAAATAAACTTACCGATTGGTTTACGTATTCTACGACACTGCAATACCGAAAGCACTCAATTATTTATGTTAGGTCAAAAATACCTTCTAATTACAAATGGGGGAAAGCAAACTAACTATTGTACCTAATGACTTTTCGGAATCTGCAATATCTATTCACGCTCTGATCCCAGTCTGGCACCAATCGAATGAATTGGGGATGCTCCATGCTTTGACAAACTTCTAGGCGTGACCTTTACTCCTGATCTGAAATAGCACAGTACATCAAATCTGTTATAAGATCTGCTGGAAAAATGATGAGATCGTTCTACCGCTCCAGTAGATATCTCACTGCTTATGCAATTCTCTACCTATGTAAAAGCCAAGTACATCCAAGGATGGAGTACTGTTGCCACATCTGGGCAGGAGCTGCTAGAAGCAGTTTATCTTGATTTGATAGAGTCCAAAATAGATTTCGTAGGCTAGTGGGGTATAACTTTTCTTTTCCCTACAACCTCTTTCCCACGGAAGAGACGTTGCAAACCTGTCTCTGCTTTATCGGTCTTTTCATGGCAAGTGCTTGTCTGAACTCCAATCTATGGTTCACCCTTGCCGAACTTTCACAAAAAACACTCATCTCGCTGAAACCACTATCAATAATTTCCCACACTCTTTGTCTGTGCCTCAATCTAAACTTAGATTCCATTGCTTTCTTAGAACTGAACGCCTGTGGAACTTTCTTGCGTTTTCCTGCATTCAAACTGACTACAATATGGTTGTCTTCAAGTCCAAAATAAACAAATTTTTAATGAGCTGTTCCCCTTAAGTAATCCAATTTACCAAATTTCCACTACAAAGGATAACTACAACATGTTCCTTTATTCTCCAGTGGCATACGGGCCTAGATAAGTGGTGACTCCTTTAAATATATATATATATATATATATATATATATATATATATATATATATATATATATATATATATATATATAGTAATTTATAAAATATATATGGCGATTAAGCTACACTGAATATTCTGCGTTTCATCCACTATAGGATTCGTCAGGCTTATGCTCTACCTACGTATTGAGCACTTTTGAAGTAAATACTTTAAGTTTACGCATAAATCTATACTTTCGTATATTAAATTTATGTGAGTAAATGAAGTATATATATATATATATATATGTATATATATATATATATATATATATATATATATATATATATATATATATATATATCGCACACTATGTTGACATAGTCGTGTATGACGTGTCACTAATAAGAGGACGGGAGTCTACCAAATATTTATCACCGTATTTTCCCATAAAACTGACGAGAAATTCTTTGTCTTGGAAAATCTTTCGTTGTCCTATTTTTTTACCATCTATGTAAACATCATAACTTATCTTTCTTTCCACAAATGACAGCAACAAGAAAAATGTAGGCAATAAATTTTATTTTCACATGAACAAATTTTAATAAACTCAAGCCTGATTATTTATATATATATATATATATATATATATATATATATATATATATATATATATATATATAAAGGGAAATTTGTCTGTGTGTGAGTTCGCTCCCTATGGACTCTGAAAAAAGTAGCGGGATTTTTATGAAATGTAAAACAGATATTTGTATAAATATATATATACTAGCAGGGGTGTCCGGCGTTTCTCGGGTGTTTGGAGGTGTATGATGTGCAAAAAAAGCAAAAAAACAAAAAAAATGGTTAATTTTTTAAAACTTTGACCCCTATTATGACCCCTTAAAATTTATTGTTTCGGGCTCAAATCACTTTATTAAGTTAGATTCTGGTTCAAGGAACCTATATCTAAAATTTCAAGTGTCTATACCCCAAATTGTCGGAGGAGTTTGGTAGAGTTCTTAAAGGTCAAATCGTTGAAATTTGACCCCTTAACAGCCAAATTTCTGGCTGACACCCGTCACATCGATTTTCCCAAATCTCAGTACCCGGTATTTCAAATTTCGAGTCTATAGACTAAAAATTGACAGAGTTATTGCGTAGGGTAATGTACACAGACAGACAGACACACAGACACACAGACAGACAGACACGTTCACTTTTATAGATATATAGATATATATATATATATGTATATATATATACAAATATATTTTAGGCCCCCCCTCTTTGGGTGGAGCACTGTCGTAAATAATCTCACCCGCTACTTAATTGGCTGAAAAATGCGAAGCTCGTTGTTTGTTTATAAACAAACAAGCGGTTTGAGCACTGTAAAAGTGGTGGACGGATGTTTGTTTAAATAGACATTTGGACAGGTTGTTTGCAGGCATCGCTTCCGTGGTCGAGTGGGAGAACTGTCAACACGACGGTTCTAGGTTCAATCCTGGCTTGGGAGAGGTACTAGTCTAGCGGCACTGATGGGTTGTGATACAACAAAACTGGACTGTATGTCAATGACTATAAATACGTTTTATATATATATATATATGCTCACTTATTTTTTTGTGTATCAATTTTTATATTAAAAGGCTTTTTTTCTATTGGTGTTTATTTGCTTCCCCACGAAAGCAAAATGTGACACAAGGTCGTTTTTAATAGGGAGGGGTGAATCAGCTCCTACCATCCCAATATAGAAGGTTTCCCCTCCATATATCAAGAACAAATTAATTTAAGTGTACCATCACAACAAATACTACACTTTGATCCTGGCTCGAAGGCCGATAACATTTTTCTATATTTTTTGTTTACTTGCTTCCCCACGAGGGCAGAGTTAGACACAATGGCCGGTTGTCAATGTGTGTTAGTGTGTGTGTGTGTGGGGGGGGGGACCAGCTCCTCCAAGAGTGCACTCTGGCCAGTAACAAAAATAAAAAAAAATGTGTCTGTCATGCAAGATTTCTCCTTCATTTATCGCGACCAGAAAAGTGAAGTGCAACATCACAAAAGATACTACACTTTGATCTTGGCCCAAACACCAAGAAAGAAATAAGGCAACCCTATTTTTTTCTGTTTCTTTAAAAACAACAACAACAACAACAACAACACTCTTCTTATGTATGGGTCGTGGAATTGCATTCATCTGCAAAAGATCTAGTAAATTTGCATATTCTTTAAAACATTCATCTTAATTAATTTCTTATTAGTTTCTTTCTGTTTTCTCATGGGATGATCATCTTTAGTTAACTATTACGTGTAATTATATTCATGCAGATATTCTACATGATTTATACTTGTGTAATATTTGCGCAAAAAAATTATAGTAAACACAAACCTCTTTCTATATATATTTATGTATGTGCATGGAAAGGATGGAATACTGTTGCCATATCTGGGCAGGAGCTGCTAAAAACAGCCTATCCTGTCTTGACAGAGTACAAAATAGACTTCGTGGCTTAGTGGGGGATGCCCTTTTCTCTACCCTGCAACCTCTCTCCCACAGAAGAGACGTTGCGAGCCTATCCTTGTTTTATCCTTATTTCCATGGCAGGTGCTCGTCTGAACTCCAATCTCTGGTCTCCCCTAGCCAATCTTTCACGAAAAACACCCGTCTAGCTGAATCCAATGTTAAAACTTTCCCCCACTCTATATCTGTGGCTAAATCAAAACGCGGATTCCATGAACAAAGCTTTTTTTCTTAGAACTGCACGCCTGTGGAACTCTGTTCCGTCTTCCTGCTTCCCACCTGACTACAACTTGGATGTCTTCAAGTCCAACATTAACAAATTCCTAATGAACCGCCCCCTTAAGTAAACACTTCATCAAATCTCCACACTAACGTAATGTACTTGCCATAACCCTTATCCCTGAGTGACTTCCGGGCCTTGATAAGTGGTGATCACTGTGTAAAAAAAAAATAAATAAAAGTGCTCAGCTAAGCTTCAGTCTATGGCTCCCCCATCGGCAAACTTTCACGCAAAACACTCGTCTAGCCAAAACTACTATCAATAATTCCCCACACTCTTTATCTGTGCCTAAACCTAAACGTAGATTCCATGAACAAAGCTTCTTTCTTAGAACTGCACGCCTGTGGAACTCTCTTCCGATTGCCTGCTTTCCAGCTGACTACAATCTGATTGTCTTCAAGTCCAATCTAAACAAGTTCTTCATAAACGGTCCCTTAAGTAATCCAATTTACAAAATTCCCACTACTTATGTTTACTACGCTATAATCACATTGACTAATGTATACCCATTAGCCCTTATCCTCAAGTAGCCTCCGGGCCTTGATAAGTGGTGATTACTGTGATAAAAAAAAATATGTATTTGTTTAAAAAATTGTCTACCTAAATTCCTCTGTCAGTTTTTTGTTTACAGAAATGAAACTTAATATTTAGGGTATTCAAACTCATGATTAGCTTTATATTTGGGTTTTAGTCGGGGAAAATCGGTGCAAAAGAGGGAAAATTAAAAAAAAAATGGAATTTACGCGGTGAACATCAAACGACGGTGTTATTAATATGCATGCGTAACGTAATAGCTATATGTTGATGTTTTAATTTTTAGCCTTGTAGTAAACATGTCTTCATAGGTCAAGCATTAACGTCAAAGGAAAAGGTAAATCTTTAGCTAAACGTTTTGGTTCCCATTCTCGGTGGTGGAGTGTGGGTCATGTTTTAAAAAAATTACTATATAATATAATAATAAATGCGAAATTTGCATTAATCAACATATCATAATTAAACATATTTTACGATAGGGCAATGCCAGGCGCCCTGCTATATATATATATATATATATATATATATATATATATATATATATATATATATATATATATATATAACAAATAAATGACAAAAGTCTATATTCCAAATTTCATGATGTTGACCATCTTAAAATTTATTCCGTAAATTCCCTAGACACTTACAATTCTTGACAGTAACTGTTTCGTCATTTATATGTGATATGCTCTGTAATCACACTGAGCTTCTTAAATTAAGGATTTGTATGTATAAAAAGTGAAATATAATTTTAAAAAATCATATTCCACAGAAGATATATATATATATATATATATATATATATATATATATATATATATATATATATATATATATATATATATATATATATATGGTGATTACAATTCTGATGAATGCGACTAAAACCTATGTCTTGATTCTTTATTCCGATTCTGATCAAAATACATTAAAAAACACATTAAAACACATTAAAATCTATTAAATTATATAAAAAGTTGAAAGACTGTGCACCAAAAAATATATATATTAGCAGAATACCTGTCGAATAAAAATAGCATTATTTTTATTTCTGATGTTTTTCTTATTTTGTGATTATGATACAGTTTCTTGTCGGCTAGAATCTATATTCTAATGTTTATAATTATCTGTTCATTAGTTTGGGAAATTATACTGCAAATGCACACACATACACACACATACACACACACCTATATTTTTTATATATAACTATACACTTGTATACACACACATGCACACAGGCACACACACACACACACATATATATATATATGTAGCTTTCGTAAAGTGATCAGAAGCATTATAAAAATAATATACGTAAACAAAGAAAGTACAAACATGCATGCGCACACACAAAAATACACACACATACACACACACACGAGCGCACACGCACCCCCCACACATTTATATATATATATATATATATATATATATATATATATATATATATAATTTCTACTTAAACAGAACAACGGATGCAGTGCTTGATCATAGTGGCGTTTCGATATGACGTACCAGTATTTCTCATATCGGCGTTAATACATTCGCAATGTCAGTTCCTACCGATAAATTGTAAATGACGAAACAGCTGTCTGAAATCACACACACACACACACACACACACACACACACACACACACACACACACACACACACACACACACACACACACACACACACACACACATATATATATAATAAAACGGAAGCAATTATTCCTCTCCAGAATAAAGATTTATGGCATTGCAAACGCAGACGCCACAATCGGATCCAATATGATCCGACGACTCGCCATTGTCTGTTGGTTTCGTGCAACTTATCATTCATTTTCGTCTGTTATCAAAAAATTATATTTTCATTCCAACTTAATTTGTATTTACTTCTGGTAGTACGATTTTCATTCGCTAAGTGTTTTCTCCTCATACTCTTCTCAACGTAACCGGGGAATAATCTCCACATTAGGACAGCTTTTAACAAGACACCGTCCGTGTTTCGTTTTTCTTCTCATACATTTCGTCTCATACATCCAGCTACTTTTACTAAAACAAAAAACAATTCATTTTCTATGGAAAACGGGTACAGATTTTTAGATCTATTCGATAATTTCACCTAACAATTTAAACAAATGATATCGTATCGTTGTTATTATTATTGGCTCGCAAGGAGCTATCACACAGGTCATCAAAGATCTCTCCTTGAAAACAGCAAGCTAAGTGACAACAACTCTCCCCAGGTTTCCAGCACTCTCCACCTCTTTCGATAACACTTGCAAATGAATTTGCATTATCGCAGCAGCTGCTTGCCATTGATTTCTCGTTGGCAGCCGCCATTGGTCTTTGCTGGGATTTTAGTAGCAATAAGCCTCCCCAAGGTCCCAGTTCTCTTCGCACTTATCCGGCGGAGGCTTGATATTATTATTATTATTATTATTATTATTATTATTATTATTATTATTATTATTATTATACAATATGAAGATAGATTAAATTTGAACATCACGTGTAAAAATTAGTAAGGTTCCACACAACAGCAGTAACAGGCCAAAATACCAGTGGCCGCCACTGCCAAGAAGTGACAGTTACTAGCTTAATAGAGCAATGACCACCATGGATGATAGTGCCTGATATTTGAATAATGCAACCTTCCCGCCAGTACCCGTCTTTGTCAAGAAGTGACAATAACCACAGTCCATTTCATTTCAGAGTAGTCAAATGCGCCTCGACACTGGTCATCACGAATATTTGCAGAGAAAGCTCGTGCTTGACAAGAAACGAACATAATCGCCTCAATTTTATTTCAGAGCAATCCGATAGAGCCACATACTTGTCATTGGTCTCAGTAACCAATAGTGGCATTTGTAAGAATAGCATAGTTCTACCAGTTAACGCCATTACTTGCCCGTAACCGCAAGTAACCGCAAATAACCGCCTCAATACAATGCTAACTGCATCACTACAGGTATCCACTGACAGCCAGTGAATGTCAGTGCTCGAGAGTGCATGACAATTAAAGACAATACCTGCAAGTGATCGCCCTAAACCAGCACCAGAGCTGACAATCATAGCCAGTGCTTTCTGCTACCTGTTATTGCATGACACCAGCTGGCAATGTAAGGCAGATGATTTCATTTTGGCCACAGCCACCAGTGCCCGTTATTTTCTGAAAACTGTAGTTTAATTTGTTTTCGGAAAGAATCTCTTTTGCCGTTGTGTCATGCTTCAACCGGGAAACGCCATTACACAGGTCCTGCTATTTTGACACGTTTTTATAAAAAATAATTTTTCCTTTTAACCTCTTTCATAATTTTCTATTTGACTTTATTTTACTTTATTTATTTATCAACATGAAATTAATAACTTGGTTTTTATTTTATTTTATTTTAATTTAATTTTATTTTTAAATATTTCCAGGGATATCTGCCTTACACACGACTAAAATCCTAGTTTTATTTTGGTGTCTTTAACTGTTACCCCCCTCCCAATTTTTGCTGATGAGAAGACTTTGTTCTTACAGAACAAAACTTTTGTCAAATTATTGTCAATATTTATTGTGATTTTAAATAAAATGAACACCGTTTCTGAAACGATCGTATAATCGAGTTCATTTTGTTTGTTTTCCTTTTGAAACTGATTTTTAATTAAAACCTATGAATCATTTTACTTAGTATTAAAATAGCTCTAGGATATCTATACCTATTGAGCTTATTATATATCAACATTACAATGGGCACTGTTTTTTTTTTAAATAGTATTAATACATTTACTAGTCCATTAAAATAAACTCTGCTCTTTAGACTCCAGGTCTAATTCCCGCTAAAAATTATATATATATATATATATATATATATATATATATATACTAGCGGGGGTACCCGGCGTTGCCCGAGTGTTTGTTTCCGGGACTGGGGGGAGGGAGTTTTAAAAAATGTTATGGTAGGTAAGTAGGAAGGATCAAACCCGGAGTCATGAGTAAAAGTAGGAAAATAAAGTGTGAAAAAAAAACATCTGCAACGTTAACTGTTCGGCCACCAAGAAAAGTCCATTCCAGTTGTTTAGGAAAAAAAAAAAAACGACTACGGTAGGTCGGCGTGAACGTGAAAATATAATGTGAATTGTCCAGCACGCTAACCACTACGCCACAGAGCACTGCAGCTAAGTTTAGTGATTTTAAATAACTTCACATGATAGAACTACGAAGCCAAACCGGTGTTCTCTTCTCAACTGTTCCTTGTGAACGATCCCCAAACGGTGTTAAGTGGTGGCAGGGGGAGGAGGAATTTATTAGAGATAAAATATTTTACCACTTCCATTGATCTTAACCGATTTTGGCCGTGACTTTTCAGCAGAAAAAGTATAGAAATCTAAGATTATCGAGGAATTTGAGAAATAATAAGCCTATAACACACCTCAGATATTGTTCTGCCGTTTGTGCATATTATATTTGCATGAAATATCTTGATTTTTAATCCTATTAAGGTCAAAATCAGACGAGGAAAAATGAGTTCATTTTTTTTATATAGAGAAGAGAAGATATATATATATATATATATATATATATATATATATATATATATATATATATATATATGGACAGACAAAATTGAAAAGATTGGAGTAGAATAGACACTAATGAATATTAATTTAATTTTTTTCGTGTAATTGATGTGTTTGTCTCCGTCGCCATGTTCTGGTTAAGTGTGCAGAGTAATAGTTGAACTTTCCAACTTCAGTTTTTATGTTTCTAAAGAGAGCAGCAGAGTTTATTTTATTTTCATGTCCCAATATATCCCCATTAAAATAATCAAATCAAAAAAGAAACGCACACACACATACACATATATGCATACACACATACATACACACACACACATATATATGTATGTATGTATGTATGTATGTATGTGCGTGTGTATATATATCAGTAATATATCCCCAACAAAATAAATAAGATCTTACAATTAAAAAACAATTATACATGTATAGATGAGCAACTTACACACACACACACACACACACACACACACACACACACACACACACACACAATATCTATATATACCCAATGGGTGTCTAACCGCGTCTAATCGAATTATTCCTATGCCTTTCTCCTAAAAAAACAAAGCCACTTGATCTGATTTAGTCAATTGAATACATATCGAATTAATATCGAATTAATATTCATTTTACGCCTGAATAAAAATTGCATTCAAATTCTGATCGCCGTTGATCGATTAGAAACGGAGATATGGAGGAAAGATGAGCCGGGAAAGGAAGGTAATGACGGAAATGGGTTAATATGGCTATAATGGAATACATCTACATTCGGATGAAGTACATAAATATTTTCGCCCGTATTATTTTCTAAGAAATTATTTTGAACAATTTGGGTGATTCAGTAAATCGATCACTCAATCGATAGACAACGAGAGAGAGAGAGAGAGAGAGAGAGAGAGACAGGCAGGGAAAGTGAGGGCAAAGGTCAAGGGGGAAGTACATGCACAAGGTTATATACAGGGAGAAAGGCAAAAAGAATGACAGATAAATATATATTATATCTTTATACTAAGATATTTATGAATGTAGAAATAATTTTGTTTCCAGCATTAATAACATAATGCACAACAAAATATAATTTATGTAAATAACACACTAGAAACGCTACCCACAGAAACATCAGATACTGATTACAATACGGATGTATTCTGAATGACACTGATATTATTGTAATCATTATCCATTATATAAAGGCAAAATGTGTGCGTTTGTATGTCCGCGAAAACTTTTCCATTGACGCGACGGATTCTGACGAAATCGATATCGTTTTAAAGCCCCGTCTCCCGGACTACAAACATCGAAAAATTGGCACAAAACATTAATTCCTTCACCCTCAACTAGCCCGTTTTTTCAGGGAGGGGTCGCTTTTTTGTTGATATTTTCGGAAGTCATCGTCTCATATCGAGTAACTACCCTTAATTCAACCGCTCGCAACTTTCGGTTGCACAATGGACGCATCAGCTAAGATATTACGTTTTTGTCACCTTCTTTTCTTCCTTCGTGTTATGGGGTGAGTCTGCTTGCCTGCCTACTGCCACCTTTTTAACACCTCTCTCCATCCGGGCTGCTTACTGTTGTTTTGATCCACCACATCTCCACACCCTGGCACCCCGACTGCTACCACTTTTTTCGAGCTTCCTACTGTAGTTTTGACCCACCTACACTACCTCTACACACCCAAGCAACGTCGGGTATTCACGTTAGTCAATTGTATGAAAGGCAAACTGTGTATTAGTGTGTGTGTGTGTGTGTT
>NC_136497.1:142292977-142337977 GCF_053919585.1 Euprymna scolopes | reverse complement strand
TCTTCCTTTTAATTTTCGACTAGATGGGGTGCCCTGCTTTGCCCGGGCGAAAATACGCTTAAATTGTATATTTTCATTTGCCCAAATTTCGCATATATTATTATAGAGTTGTAATTTCAAAAGTAACAAAAACACACAAAAAAATGTATTTGGATGCCATAAGTTAGAATCGAAACTAAAACTGTAGAATTCACAGCAGGTGACGTTACCACTGTATCAACGTGAACTGCACATGAACTTATTAAAAATTAAAAATAAACTAATATTAATATACAAAATATATAACGATCTTTTTCAATTTTGACCCATTTATGACCCCTTACAAACTACTCTAACCGGCCAAAAACACATAAAAGAACGGCCCATAAAAAATTCAATAATTTGAAGCCCTTAGCGCCACTCTGCGACTTTTAGTTACGGACAAGATAGAGTTTAAAAATATGGAGACACACAGACCGACCTATAGTCTTTTATATATTAGATTTTTTTATCACTTTGCTTCTGTTGGAAATGTTGCATCCTACTGGATGCCAAACATTCACTCACTATTTCAGACACCATCCACCGAAAGACCTTTTAAAGATTCTATCTGTCCCTTTAAGTGAAGATGTTTGCATTTCTCTTGCACTTGGATCACCGGGTATATTCATCAGATAGCTGTTGAAATTCTTTTTTATGAGTCCGATTGTTCCTATAATTATTTTCTTTATAGTTTGTACATAAGACGTTCGAATTGGGTTGTCTTCCCCCGCTAAGTTCTGTTTAAACCAGCATAATTAGAGGCATTGACTTTTACAAGGTTTGCTACTTTCTCTTTAAGATGCTTTTAATATATAGCGGGTGCACATATATATATATGTATATAATCATCCACATACAGTACTATTTCGCTGTTTCATAGCTCATCAGTGCAGCTAGACAAGCAACTACCTCAAGCTAGGATCGAAACACGATCGCCCAAACAACAGTCGGAGTTCTAACTGTTGCGCTATACGGCTGCTATGCGGGCAGTGAATTAACAATTTTTTGATATTGTCCAAAGCACCTAAGCTCAATTTGTTTACACAAAGAGCATCGCTTCATACGCTAATAGTAATTTGTATATCACTTCCCAAATGCTCAAGCTAAGAATCCCTATCTTAGGTTGAGCATTATAGTCATCCACATATAGTACTGTTTCGCTGTTTCACAGTTCATAAATAAATGTGTTTCTTTGCGTCGTCTAGTGTTTCATACTGTTCCTTGTAGATGTTTGTATGTTTACATATACATTACTTACAGAGACAGTTTCAAGAAAACATATAACATTCTATAAACAAACAGTTCTTCACAACAAAGGGTCGGAGCATCTTTCTGGGGAATTACATCTTGCAAAACAGGAAAACATTACCTTCATTCATCCGGGTCTTGGTTGACAATCTGCAAACAGCTGCAAAGAGGATTCTTTCCAAAGAAACGACAAGGAGTATCCGGTTATATTTTCAGGCAATTTTTATTCCTAATGGTTTCCCGTTGGAAAATTGCACGGATGTTAGATTCTACTTTTTCCCTGCGTACAGGGTCCTTAGCCACTATCTCCACCGCTCCAACCCTCTCCGTCCGTCTAGCTCTCTGTCTAACTGGCCACTGACTAATTCTGTATATATTTCCACTATGTTTGCTGTGACGTAATTTACCTCACATCTTTTAGCATGTGACTTTGAATCACGTTTTTGATGTGTTATTTTAGGAAACGTTTTGTTCGAGTATTTTAACATTCAATTTTCAAGGTCGCATTCATGCTCGTTTGTCCTTTATTTCAAATTCTAAACCTATTACATATTTGTTTTTTTTTTGATACGACAAACAATAATCTTCTATTATCTAACATATTAAACTTTTAATAATAATAGTCGATTTTTCTAAATCCATAATCGCAAGGAAACCCAGTGTTGCCCCTGCATGATCTAACACTTTATCACTATGTAAGGTATAATAGATCCGTTTCTTTTGTACGTAACTGTAAGAATTGTATGACTTTTTCGGTACTTGTGCAGAATTTGAATCAGACGTAACTAACTGGCTATTGAGCTTCGCTCGGATCATGACGTCCAGCGCCGTCTTTCGACGAGCGTCTCAGATTATTAAAGCGTAACATCGGTTCTTAAAGAAAATACAGAAGAAAACATTTAAATATGATATTAATCATAAAAAATAACGAAAATAAATCACGATCTACCATAACTTTTTAGTTAACCAATTTTTGTTTGTGTTTTTTAAATATTTTTTTTTTTTTACAAAAGTTTTACAAAAATACCTTTTTGTGTTTTTCATGTTTTTTTTTTGTTTCATTTTTTCTTTATTTTTGTCACTAATGTAAAGAAAACTTTTCTTTTGGTTATTTATTTTTTCTTTTCATGAACGATTTTTTCCTGTAAGGTGGAGCTGGGCATGAAAAACGTGTTAGTCCTTATCGACGTCCATTGTCAGCATTTCGTCCTGGTATACCCCCAGCTACATCCATCTTAAACGGATCCTCTTTTGGCTATGATACACCTCTTGCTACAAGAAGCACAGTTTTTCTTTGCAGCGATTAATCGTTTTGTTTGGAAACATAAAACGACGTTTTCCGGCATCTGCAACTGTTGATCCAAGATGGAGATATCCGTCTTGTATAAAGCTGTCAGTAAAAGACGTTGAGGATGTGTTGTTTTCTTAATTTATTGATTTTTTTCTTCCAATATTTTTTCCATAGACCGTCTGCT
This sequence comes from Euprymna scolopes, assembly GCF_053919585.1. Classification (NCBI taxonomy): domain Eukaryota; kingdom Metazoa; phylum Mollusca; class Cephalopoda; order Sepiida; family Sepiolidae; genus Euprymna; species Euprymna scolopes. Next base: position 142,335,233 of record NC_136497.1, on the reverse strand, counting down.
TCTTTGTCGCGCATTGATTGGCTTATCGTCACCTTACGTCAGATTACAATCAAATCCGAGCATATGACGTCATGTTCCTAGCAAAGCCGAGCGGACAGTTGGTTACGTCATGTTCAAATTCTGCACAAGTATCCCTTTTTTTCTAACTTATTTCTGGTATATGTTCCAAGGATTTGCTATTACGTTCGGTATTCAATATTTTTTACAGATTGTCCATTTGACATATTTACACACACTACGCTGTGTTGGAGTGTATAACAGCTGTACCCCAGCAAAACCTTAAACTCGATGTCAGGTTGTTCACACTCTTTACTCCTGGGTGACCTAACCTGCATTTGTTGTCATTGCTGAGACTTTTTAAAAGCATTCGTCATCAAGCTTTACCTTGTGCAACAAGTATTACCCTTTCCTGATCATAATAACTCGATCTGTTTTATAGCCAGTGCGCAAAGGCTTTTTTTCCTTTTTTTCAAATTTCTTATATTTTTTTTCAAGCTATGAGTGGGGCATCCCACCGGATGATATTAACTGTTATTTCATAAATTACAACCGAGAAATTCCTACCCATGAGTTCAATTGCCCCCACAATTACTGGAACGATGGAGATCTTCCTAAAATTCCAATTTCTTTTCATATCGTACATAAGACCTTGGTATTTCGCTATCGTTTCCCTCTCAGTTCTGTTTAAACCAGTATCATTGGGCAGCCATTATCACAGTCGATCCGTTTTTAAGCTAGTCCGCAGATCCTTTTTCGTTTTGTTTTCAACTTTCTTATTTTGTTCAAGCTGTAGATGGGGCATCCTACCAAATGCCTGACATTCGCCCGTTAGTTCATGAATCCCAATCTAGGGAGAGAGAGAGAGAGAGAGAGAGAGAGAGAGACAGACAGACAGACAGACAGACAGACAGACAGAGACAGACAGACAGACAGACAGACAGTCAAGAGAAAAAAAGACTAAGAAGTTTAAGAGTCGATTTTTTCTTAAGAGCAAAGCCATCCAGGAGAATCTCAAAAAGAAAAGGGACACACCTACGATTGAAAGACACAAGCTGAGTCTTATCAGGATAAAATAAAGCCATTCCACACCTCAAATCACAACTGAACCAAAGTCAACTTCTAAATTAGTTGCCTATTTCAATGTATCTGAGGAAGATTGGCGAGAATCAACAGTAGTTGGGGCGAGGTCATCACACCAACTAGGATATGTTTTACTGCATCCCATGCCAGGAGACACTCACAGTAAAACATATCCTAGTTGGGTGTGATGACCTCGCCCCAACTAGAAAACTATATTATACAGAAAGCAATATGGAGGACCTTTTTGAAAAGGTCAACTCAACAAATATTCTAGCATACCTAAGGAAAGTAAATTTATATAAGAAAATTTAAGGAAATTTAAAGTCACCCAAATATACACATCCATGTATAAATACAACATTTAATTTCTTAGTTCGATTTTATAAAAAAAGGGAGGAAAGGCTGAAAAAGTCACCCCCAATAAAAAATAGTTAAAAAAAAGGACCCCGGCATCAAATGACCACATAGGTTGATATGCCGTAAAACCAATCAATCAATCAATCAATCAATCAATCAATTAATCAAGTAACAGTAGAACAGAATGGTGTCATCAACATAGACATTCATTTTCTGGAAAAATCTCGAAAAGTTCCACTCGGATGCTCATTTTTTTTTGTCTAAAATTGTATAAAATTGACTTCGTAATCTCGTGAGCGTGTTCTCTGTTCGTCAATACAGACGTTTTCTAGCCTCCCTCTACTGCGTCGTTATGTTGATGGTAGGTACTCGACTGAGTTCTACTTTCTGCCCCCCCCCAACTCTATAAAACATTTACAGGGAGAACTCGTCAACCTACATCAATAAAAAAGTTTCATTTATCTGTCTTAAAAAAACAAACAAACGAAACTTTTATGAAAAAAAAATTGTTTTCAAGTCTAATGTAAACAAATATTTTTGAGGTGTTCTTTTAGACAACCTGTTTCTTTTAAGTAATCTGACCATCCTATCTATATCTTCCAATTCTCGTGTGATAATGTTCATTGTCCAACTAGCAATCTTCTTAACACTATCCTTGATAGTTATAACCTAAAAATAATAGAGTTATTTCTCTTGGAGAGAAGAAATGAGAGTTATCGCCCGTAGGGAAATAGTGAGATCCGTCATGACAATTGGGAGGTAAGCATCAATTGAAATGAATGGCTCTCGTCTCTTACTGAGTTTACGTCTATCACTTTCATTCTCTCTCGTTGTTTTTTTTTTGTGGGTAGACGATTGCATTAGGAGAAATATATTTTCTGAGCCATATAATGATCTAACAATTGGATATAAGTATTTAATTTTAGTTTTGTAGTGAAAGGGAGTTATAGAAACATGACAATATATCGATTTTTCTCAGGTTCAAGATAGACTTCATAGACCATTAGGGGATTCCCTTTTCACCCCGTCAACCATCAATGGAAATGAATGGCCCTCGTCTTGGGAAACTCCTTGCTTTGACAAGCTTCTGGGTCTGACCTTTACTCCTGATGTGAAATGGAACACATACATCAAATCCGTTACAAAGGTCACTGGAACAATGGTGGGACCATTCTACTGCTCCAGTAGATATCTCAATTCACTACCTGCATAAGAGCCAAGTACGTTCTAGGATAGAGTACTGTTGCCACATTTTGGCAGGAGCTGCTATAAGCATCTTATCCTGCCTTGATAAGGTTCAGAATAGACTTTATAACCCAGAAGGGGATGCCCTTTTAACTCCCCCGCAGCCTCTTTCCCCACAGAAAAGATCTTGCGAGCTTGTCTCTGCTTTATCGTTATTTTAATGGAAAGTGCTCATCCGAGACACAATCTATGCGTCCCCCTCGCCAAATTTTAACGAAAACACCCGTTTAGCTGAAACCACTATCAATAATTCCCCCATCATTATTTGTGCCTGAATCTGAACGTAGATTCCATGAACAAAGTTTCTTTCTTAGAACTGCACGGCTGTAGAACTCTCTTCCGTTTTCCTCCTTTCCAACTGACAACAATATGGTCGTCTTCAAGTCCAACGTAAACAAGTTCTTGATGAGCTGTTCCTTTAAGTAATCCAATTTACTAAATTTCCACTACGAACTATTACTACGATATTGTCCCATTGACTACCGTATACTCATTAATCCGTATCCTCGAGTGGCTTTCGGGTTTTAATAGTGACTAAAAAAATAAAGAAAATGCTATAAATAGGAGAAAATCATGTTATATTACATTTTTACATTTGATAAATCCGAGGGAAAACTCGCGACTGGAAACTTCATCTAAGATGAATGTTACTTTTTCACTGCCTTCGTTCAGGATTGAACTCAGCACCTTTGGGTAACTGTAAACTTTGATACAACGCACTAAACAGAGAGACCCACTGGAAAGTGAGAAAACTTAAAGAAACAGCTCAAATGCTCGGACATAACAACCTACTGAGCAAACCAAGCATAGAGCTGAATGCAATTTGGACACCTCTGATAGAAAGAGAAAACCTTGGACAACAACATAGGTTTAACATTAACAAAAACCAACTAAGACTTGTCCTAGTGACATATGGCCGAGTGGTCCTAGTCGTTGTATCAAAGTTTACAGTTACCCAAAGGTGCTGAGTTCAATCCTGAACGAAGGCAGTGAGAAAGTAACATTCAAAACAGAGAATCAGCAACTATTTCCCAGAGCCTAGCTGGACTCCGAACACGGTACCCCCGTAATAATAATAAAGGGTTAGGTTCGAGACTCCTAACAAACGGTTCCCCAGTTCGATACATCTAAGATATCGTAGCTTGAATAGGCGTATTAAAAAACACACTGTTCTGCTTTTGGAATATTTAAGACGAACAGAATTTGAAGTTGATATATATATCCCGACGTTGCCCGGTCGTAAAATATGTTTAAATATGATAATTCATACATTTTGCTCCATAAGCCGCCGAATAAATCTATGAAATATTATACTTTGTACTCTGCTCCATTTTCACTTAATATCAATAAAGAAGAAACACACGACTGTGCACATATCGAGTCATTAATGGGTGGTAAATATTAGAAAATTGCTGTTCATTTGGACATTCCCTTTTTGTGGGAAGCTGGTTTTCCAACATTGCAGGGAAACAAATAAATGAAACGGTGGAAAGCTTAACTAATCTTCAGCCAATGTTTATTTCTGCAAGTCAACTTTTTGATTGACATTGATAAATTTCGACGCTTTTCACTTCCTATGGCCTCGTAACGTAGCGGTAAGATCTTATGTTTTCTTTCGCTTTCGTTTCCACCTTCGGATTTTTCAGGGATTTGAGCCCACTCCTTGCTAACACTTTTTTTTCTTTTACACCTCCAAACACCCGGGCAACACTGGGTACCCCTGCTAGTATAATAATAAATACGAAATCTGCATTAATCAAAATATCATATTGAAGCATATTCTACAACTGGGCAATGCTGGGCAGCCTGATATATATATATATATATATATATATATATATATATATATAAATTAGTACTTATACACACACACACACACACACATATATATATATATATATATATATAAATTAGTACTTATGGTAGAAAAAGATTTGTTTAGTCATAATCGGTCATTTTAAAATTATTTTACATGAAATCAAACGTTTGGTTTTCTGCTTCCTTTTAACAATGGGAAAAAACATTCTCGACCACCGATTGACACGGGAACTAATATCTTACTTGAAAATTTGGCTTTTAAGCTCCTCAGCTTGATATTCACAGGCAACATGAATTGGAACAAATTCATGTAGGATATTGCAAAAACTGCTGCAAAGAAGGTGGGATCTCATTAATGTGCCAGAACATGATTTAGACCCGAGGGTATACTATACTCCTGTAAAGCCACCATTCGCACATGTATGGAGTATTGTTTCTACATCTGGGTTGGAGCATCTACTAACGAGTCTCTACCTCTTAGACAGCACCCTCAAAATGTCTGAAATATAATATGCCACGCACTATTAGTCAAGCTCCAACCTCTGTCACATCGCCACAATTTTGCATCTCTGTGTTTGTTTTACGAGTATTTTATTGGATAAAATCATAGCACTTATAGCTTTATCGATTTTGATACTCCCGACTTACCCAACAAGCCACAAAATCACACCCCTTCATTCTTGGGGTCTCTAGACGCCTGGAAGCTTCTACTGTAACAGTTTCTCCACTGAGTTTTACTTATTAATTTCTATCCCTTGTTCTTGCTTCCTGACTGTAGTGACATGCATAAGTTTAAATGTAATGCGAACAAACATTTCGCTCATGTCCTCCCATATTCCCCTGTGTTGGATTATGCTGGAGCAACATCGGGTGATCTTGCTGATAGTGGATTTAAAAATCGACTATTACTATCCTTAAAAAAGTAAAATGTTAGATAATGAATATTATTATTATTTTGTTACTGTTATGTAGAAAAGGGCATGCAGAGAGAAATTGAAACAGAGGAGTGTTTAGTAAAATATTTTGATTAACTAACTTAGAAACAATAACAAAGAAAGAATGTGGTAGACATGAGCAGAGGGGGTTTTAAACCTAGAGATAAAGACAATATATTTGGCTAGAAAACGTAACTGAAGGTCACGTACTGAGTCTTTCTGTGGTCGAGTGATGTAAGCACAAATGAATAGTTGCATATATATCAGCAGAGTTAAAAGAGACAGGCAGTCGGAGTCGAGATAGAGGGAAAACGGTCCTTAGATTTAAGATGGCTCCAAGCAGATGGAGTCAGAAATGGCGATAGAACCAGCAGTGCAATTTTCCAAAATGAGAAAAACACTCTGGAATAAAAAGTTGCTTAAAATAAAACCCAAAGCTCTGTCATCTTCTTAAGAAGAGTTTCCATTGAGACCAAGGATGAACTAGATGTGTTCCCGATTTGGCCAGCTGTTGAAACCCCCAAAATAAGTTCTATTCGTCCTTTGGTTGTAAAAGTATTTATATATATTTTTGCCTCGTCATAAACTGCAATTAAATATACATAATCACGCAACGAACTCTAAATTAGACAATCATAATTCTAAACGGTCATAGACGAACACACGTATATAGACACACCATAAAAATGACGGTGACACGTATATACACTAGTATATGTAGACCCCGTAATGTAGCAATGCCCCAGATGAAACTAAATCATCATACGTAACAACCTTAAAATCTAAACGAGACACAATGTTTACTTTTTTGCAAAACTTCATATTAAAATTGTTTTGTAAATTCATGAATTTTTGAATCGTCGAATCTTGTTTAAATTACGCAAATGTTTATAGAAAATCAAATTACACAAAATTTCTAAAAATCTCTGACGGAAATCTTTTGGATAATTTTACCAAAATGTAATTGTGTGTATAAGATGTTTAAGCCTGCAGGGATAGATAATCCCAAGAGGCCAACGGAATTATGCTTATTTGCCAAATTACCAAAATGAGACTAAACACGCTTTTACTATATTTCTATGAAATTTGCGTTTTTATTATTACTATTCTCTCTTTCATTGTATCTTTCTCAAATTCATTATATATATATATATATATATATATATATATATATATATATATATATATATACATATAATTTTAGTCATTCAACGAATTTAAAAATTTATGACGTGAAATATCTGAATTTCAAATCAAAAGTTTTTATTATTCTATGTAAGACAAAGAATACATTTGAAATATAACTCCTTATCCTATAGGATTTCGATATCTACCATCTCAACAGAGGAGAAAATATTAGCAAATAGTTATAATGGTTTACACCTTATTTGCTAAAGTCAAATATTTGCTTATTTGCTAAACATTTCACGTCATAAATTTTTAAAATTCATTGAATGACTAAAATTTCATTTATTTGCTCTATCTTGTATATCGAGCAATTCTTATTTAGGGTGGGATAATTCTTATAAAACATTACCGCCAGTAATATCTTGTAAGACTTAGAATCATAGGTTTTCATACCAGTTGATTGTTAGATAATTTTATTCTGAAGCACACACACACACACACACACACACACACACACACACACACACACACACACAAACACACACACACAAACACACACACACACATACACACACACACACACACACACACACAAACACAAACACACACACACACACATACACACACACACAAACAAACACACACACACACATACACACACACACACACAAACACACACACACACACACACACACACAAACACAAACACACACACACACATACACACACACACACACACACACAAACACACACACACACACACACACACACACATATATATATAGTTCAAATACGGTAGTGTTTGAATATATAGTTAAATGTCAGTTTTAGTCATTTAGAACTGCTGCTTTATAGCTTTACCGCTCACTCATTTTTTCGACCAAATTTCAAACAATTATTACAGTTTTTAGAATTGAAGCTCACATTATCAAACATAGACTGAGATGGAGTGGGCATATGGCGAGGATGTTAGACAGTCGACTTCGCAAACAACTCCTTTATGACAAGCTCGCCGAGGGAAAACGTCTGGCTCAAAAGCCTAAATTGAGATTCAAAGGTCCACCTTAAAAAATCTGAGATAGATAAAAGAACCTGGGCGAGTCTGGTTTTGGATCGAGGAGAGTGGAGAAGGACCTTGCGGGTGGGTGTGGGCAAGTTTGAGGCGGATCGAACCCAGTATGAGCGGCTGAAGCGCGTTATCAGGAAAGGGAAGGTGAAAGGAGCCGTGGATGAGAGGGGGCGCCAAATAGGTCTAGAGTGTGAGGTGTGCGGAAGATTATGCGTGAGCAGAGCTGAGCCACCAGACTACTCATCGGTGCAGTGGGCCACAAAGCAGTCTTGAGTTGCCAGAGCTAACCTGTGTCAACTGCGGGCGGACGTACAAAACAGCAGGTGGTTTGAAACGGCATTTGATCATACATAAAATAGAACATCAAGAACGTGCTGCTAGTGGCGCACCTGTCTGTACAATGTGTGCCAAGGAATGCCAGAGTTTGGCAGGGCTTAAAAGCGACGTTCGTGCGGCCCATCACTGAATATTTTTGTGTTTCTGTATACCCTTTTTTGTGCTATATCAAGTAATGGCAATGTTCGAAAACAAATTTGCTGCCATCATATATATATATATACACGCAATTCACCCGGTTTTGCTCGGGCCCTATGAACTGTTAATAGGCTATATATATATATATATATATATATATATATATATATATGTATATATATATATATATATATATATATATATATATATATATATATATATATATATATATATATATATATATATGATACTGGCAGGCGGGAAACGTTTTCTATATAAAATCGTGTGTAAAAAATAATTTATAGAAAACTTATTGAAAGAAATGAACATTTTCATGAATTGTTATGCTTTTTTCATATTTACATAAAACATATCATTTAGACAATTTATAAAGATTCAAAGAGATTGGGAAAACAAGAAACGGGGAAAAGGGAGAAAAAGGATATGATAAAGATCCAAAGCCAAAATACAATGCAGAAAAATGCGAAATCGGACTCTTTGAAATCCAATATATATATATATATATATATATATATATATATATATATATATATACAACTGCCCTATAATAAAATATTCTGTAACCCTGTAATAAAATATTTCATAATAAGATATTTTAATTCATGCAGATTTCGTATTTATTATTATTCAGAGTCAAGACTTCGTCGATTATTATATACAAGCGTGGGCTACCCGGCGTTGCCCGCGTGTTTTGAGGTGTGTGTGTAACGGGGGGGGGGGCTAAAGTAAAGAATAAGCAAAGTAATAACACTGTTTAAATAAAAAAACGATGTTAAACTTCTTAAAAAAATCGGAAAAACCCCAAAAAAAGAAAAAAAAAAAAAACAACGAACAAACGTAAAATTTCTTTAAAAAAGAAATCAGAAGAACAAAAAGCAGAAATAAAGGGCAAAAATGATGAACGTGTTCGGAAAAACAAAAACAAACAAACACTTCGATTCGGTTAAGTCCATGGTGCGTTTCACTCAGTAGAAAGCATAGAACGAAAAGGAACGTAAAAATTCCATTCCAGTCTTTTTAAGCAACTACAAAACGCAATAAACAAAAAAAAATGGCATAAATAATCCTTCGATTCGGTTAAGTCCATGGTGCGTTTTACTCAGTAGAAAGCATAGAACGAAAATGAACGTAAAAATTCCATTCCAGTCTTTTTAAGCAACTACAAAACGCAATAAATCAAAAACAAAAAAAATGGCATACATAACCCTTCGATACGGTTAAGTCCATGGTGCGTTTCACCTAATAGAAAGCATAGAACGGAAAGGCACGGTAAAATTCCAATCCAGTTTTTTTAAGCAACCACGAAGTAAAGAAGACCCAAACCGGTTTTCCTTTGTAACTGTATCTAGTGAACGATCCGGAAACGGTGCAAGTGGTGGCGGGGGAAAGACGAACTAATTAGAGATAAAAGATTTTACTAAAGTTATTTCTATTGATGCTATCGAACCCATTAGACAACGCTCTACAAAACAGTGTAATTATTTGGCCCACTTCACGCCTCTCTGATACCTGAAGTCTCGGGGAGATGCATTTTGAAAAAATGGTAACAGATACACAAACAGATAGTGAGTTTTATAAATTAGATTATTATCTTTTCCTTTTTCTCTCCATTTCTCTCTGTCTATCTCTACCTCATTACCTCTCACACACTTTATATCTTCCTCTCCTCTCTCAATCCTCTCCCCTTGTCCTTCTGTCCCACTCTTTCTCTCTCGCATTCATTATATCTCACATCGCTATTTGTGTTTATAATCTCTCCCTTCCCCCTTTTTACCCCCCTCTCTCTATGAGCTTAGCTAATTTTTCAATTTTTCTTAGTTTTATAAATTATTTTATTGTATTATTTTATATTGATATCAACAAGATACAAATGATTCAAACTGTTCAACAGGAATTGTAGATGTATGCTGAACCAGGAGGATAACTATATTTTACAAAGTTATAACACTATAAACATGTTCATATTGGGGTATGTAAAAACCATGTTAGAAACACCCAAGTGACTAACGAACGGTTAACCGATTCCGGTAGCGGTACGCAGAAAATTAGGAAAAACGTTAGGTGACTATAATCCATAAACTATCTTACCTCTGACGCAATCCCCTACCTGTATACGTCCTAAGATTGAGTACTATTGCCATATCTGTAGAGGTGCAGAAGAAAGGTTTTATGGTTATTTTTTTTTTACAAGTGAGTCGCCACTTATCAAGGCTCGAAAGCCACTCGAGGATAAGGGTTAATGGGTGCACGGAAGTCAACAGTGTAGTAGTCGATAGTAGTAGAATTTTGGTATAATTTGATTATATAGTGGGACGGCTAAGTATTTGTTTAGATTGGACTTGAAGACGACCATAAGGTAGTAAGCTAGAAAGTAGGCCAGCGGAACAGAGTTCTAGGGAAAAGCTTAGTTCATGGAATCTGCATAGGCACAGATAGAGAATGAGGAAACTGCTTGACAGTTGTTGTAGAAAGACGAGTGTTTTTGTGAAAGTTTAGCAAGGAGGGAACCATAGATTGAAGCTCAGACGAGCAGTCGCCATAAAAATAACAATAAAGCAGGAACAGGCGAGCAACGTCTTTTCTGTGGAACAGAAGTTGCAGGGAGGAAGAAAAGGGCATCACCTACTAGGTTTCAAAGCTGGTTTTGAACTCTGCTAGAGCAAAACAAGGTACTCCGAGCAGCTCCTGACCAGATGTACCAACGGTACTCCACTCTAGGACGTACTTGGCTCTTATACAGGCAGATAATTGTATCGGAAGTGAGATACCTACTGGAACCGTAGAATAATCCAACCATACAAGTCTTTCTTTACTACATAACTATTTTTATGGTATTTGTTCTACTGAATTTCAATCTATGTCCCTCCCGTCAGACATTCACAACAAAACCTTGTCTAGATACAGCAACGGTAAATAATTTTCAATTTCTTCCTTTGCGTACGTAAATTCCATTAGCAATTTTTTTTTTTGGAATATAGTAGCACGGGACTGCTTCCCAGCTGGCTACACGACCGCTTACAAGTGCAATATTAACAAACTCATCTTCTTTGATGATCAGGTTCTGCTCTGTTTGACCACCGTTAGCAATCTTTAAATTATTGTATCATTGTCCGTTTGAGGATCTTCAACCCTTGTCCTAGAGTGGCTCTTGGCCTTGATGAGCGATAGCTTGTTAATAACATAAAATATTGTGATTTGTGTTTTATCTGTTTTCAGGAATAAAGTGACATTTGCATTTCTATCTTAAATCTCGATCCAGAATCAACTGGTTTAATATAAAGCAAAGATGTGCAAAAAAAAAAAAAAAAAGAAAAAAAAAGAAAAAAAAAAAGAAGAAACCCCTCCCCGAATAACTTTAACTGCTAAGACACTTCCCCCATGACAGGTTTCCAGTTGTATTTTTTAAGTAATTATTTTTATTGCTGAAAATAAATAGTAATAATAAAAAAAGGAACAATTATTTCTTAAATCGGGCGCTGAATGATATCGTTTTTCCTCTGAAGTTCTATTGAATATTAATTAATGGCGTTAATTTCGTTACTTGAATCGGCCTCATTAGTTAAATGCTCTTTGATATCAATCGAGCCGATGTGATTCAACACAGTCATAAACGCCAGTTCAGTTATTTCCTCTGATTTCATGTGAAATCCCCTTCCAGCAATTATAGATCTGATTTAATTCCATCTCGACACAAAGGGAAACGGAATCATGACTCGTGTTGCTTAAAAAAAAAAATGGCCGCCACTAACAAAGATGGCGGTTCAAAAAGGAACGAAGATCGAATCAAACCAAAAGGCCCCCACCACAATTATCAATGCTTTCATTATGGTTGGTGTCATTATGTAAAGAGGAGAATAATCAAATTAAGGACAAAAGAAACGGTACACGAAGTATTAGCTGGTGTATCAATGATGGGAGCATTTAATGTTATAGATGCAACTCGGATAGGAGTACAGGAATCGGTAAGAAGTCAAAATAGATATTAAAGGGTGTCCGACACAGATTTGATAATGGTTATACGCGCGCGCGCACACACACACAAACAAACAAACATATATTAGTGTATGGACTATTAATCGGACTCGGAATCGGGAATCAGAAAAATTGAAAAATTTGTGGGTATCGGAATTGGTATTGAAATCGGAAAATTTGGTGCCTACTTTCCGATGCCAAAAACGATTCTTTTAATTGTCTTTTTTTATTCGATGTTGTTTAAAGCAAAATCTTCCATTGCTGGTAATAATGATAACATAATAAATATTTATTGATTTTTAAATACCACTGAAGATGATATCTACAGACTATTATCTACAAGTGTATTTTTTTACGTTTAGCAAAAATATCCGCATATTTAACATGATTTTTTTTTTTAACAGAAAAAAAATTTTATAGTTAAATATTTAGAGATTTATAAAGAATCGGAATCGGTAATTGTATCGGAATCGGTAATTGTATTGGAATCGAAAATTTACTACAAAATCAGTAATTATACCGGAATCGGGATAAATATTGGAATCGTCCCATCACTAATATATATATACTATTGTTGGGACGATTAATCGAGTTCAGGAATCGGAATAAACGGAACTTTTAGGGTATCGGAATTGGTATCGAAAAAAATTCTGCCTATTTTTCAATGCCAAACCAATTCCTTCAATTATCTTTGTGTATTTGATTTTTTTTTACTTGAGAGTCATCACTTATCAAGGCCCGAAGACCACTCGAGGATAAGGGTTAATGAATGTAAGGTGGTAGTGTAGTAATCGTTAATGGTGTAAATTGGGACGAATTTGATTATTTATGGGAACGGTTCCATAAGAACTTGTTTACATTGGATTTGAAGTCTAATATGTTGTATTCAACCGTGAAGCAGGTCAGCGGAACAGTGTTACAAAGGCGGCCAGATCTGGAAAAGAAGCTTTGTTTATGGAATCTGTGTTTAGATTTAGGCACAGATACAGATTGGGAGAAATCCTATATAGTGGTTGTAGCTAGTCGAGTTTTTTGCTGTGAAAGTTTGGCAAAGGGGACCATAGATTGGAATTCAGTAAAGCACTTGCAATGAAAATAGCGATTGAGGAGAGACGGGTCCGCAACGTCTCTTCTGTAGGAAAGTGGTTGCAGGGAAGAGGAAAGCATCACCTACTAGGTTTCGAAGCCGGTTTTGAAATTAAAATACATGGATAAAGCGCGCCGAGCAGCTCCTGCCCAGATGTGGCAACAGTACTCCATTTTAGGGTGTACCTGGCTCTTATACAGATAGAGGATTACCTACTGGAGTAATAGAGTGATCCAACAATTTGTCCAGCGATATTGGCAACAGATTTGATGTACGTGTTCCTTTTAAGATATCAGGAGTGAAGCTCAGTCACAGAAGCTTGCCAAGATATTGAGTTTCTCCAAGACGAGAGCCATTTATTTCAATTGGAGCGATTATGGTGAAAGGAGAGAACTTTGGTTTAAAACAAAATCTTTCACTGCTTGGAATTGGACTGCTTTTCGGATAGTGTCTAACACGGTATCAAAGGAGTTTAGCAGCGAGATGTTTGTTCACATTACATTTGAACTTCTGCATATTAAAACAGTCAGAGAAGCACGGAACTAAAAGGAAATTCCAAAGTCTTGCTTTTGAGTTAGTCAGAAAAATGAATTACTAATAAAATACTATACATTTATTATTTGTAAACTATCATTAATACCAAAATCTATGCTTTACCGCATCACAAGTGCATTATTATGTTTAAAAAATATGCACACTTAACATGTCTTTTTACGGTAATCGGCACAAAATACTATTTTATAGTTAAATATTTAGAGAATTATAATGAATCGGAATCGGTAATTGTATCGGAATCTGAAATTTAGTATGGAATCATTAATTGTGTCGGAATCGGGAAAAATATTGAAATCGTCCCATCGTATCGGAACAATGGATCGGAATCGAGAATCAGAAAATGTTGGAATTTTTGCGGGTATCGGAATCGGTATTTGAATCGGGGGAAAATGTGCCTATTTTCCGATGCCATAAACGATTTCTTTAATTATCTTTTTTTTTTTTAATTTTTTTTAAAACCAAATTTTCCACTAATAAAATAACAAACATTTATAGATTCAAAACTATCAAATAAATAAATAAATAAACAAAACAAAAAACTAAAATCTATAGTTTATCCCATGAGTGTATTTTACGTTTGAGAAAATATATGTTTACATTTAACGTGAAAATATAACAGCATTATAGTTAAATGCTTTATTCGTAAAGAATCGGAATCGGTAATTATATCGGAACCAGGAAAGACATTGGAATCACTAATATATACATAGTCAACCACATACAGTAGTATCTCGCTGTATCACAGCTCATCAGTGCGGCTAGACAAGCAACTACTGCAAGCCAGGATCGAAACTCGACCGCCCGACCGACAGTGAACGCTTCTCACCGTTACGCTATTCGACTGCTGCTATGCGGGTTGTGAATTAACAATGTTTTGACATCGGTCAAACGTCCAAGAGCATCGCTTAATACGCTAATGGCAATTTGTATATCATTTCCCAATATGCTCAACCCAGGATAGGCAGCATCCACATACAGTACTGTTTCGCTACACACACACACACACACACACACACACAAACACACACACACACACACACACATATATGTCTGTCTGTCTGTGTACATTTCCCTACGAAAACTTTAGTCTACAGACTCGAAATTTGATATACAGGGTACTGAGATTTGGGAAAATCTATGTGATCGGTTGTCGGACAGAAATTTGGCTGTTAAGGGGTCAAATTTCAACGATTTGACCATTGAGAACTCTACCAAACTCCTCCGACAATTTGGGGTCTAAACACTTGAAATGTTAGATATAGGTTTCTTGGATATGGATCTAACTTAATAACTCGATTTGAAACCAAAACAATAAATGTTAAGGAGTTTGAATCTCCCGACCGGCGGTTATCGTGACACTTTGCACGGATGATTCCCGAAAGCATAGAAACACTAGTGCCTGTAAGTTAAAAACAAAGAAATATATATATATATATATATATATATATATATATATATATATATATATATATATATATATATATATATATATATATGGTCTCCGCTAATCGAGCCAGAGATGTCTCGTGTCGCTGGGTTCGAATCGTTCGGCTGGTGTTAATCGTGACAACCCTGCACTGAAGAATCCCGAAAAGATGAAACACTAGTGTCTGTAGGTATTTAATTATTATAGTAAAAAAAGAATTATATATATATATATAAGAAACATTTTTTCTGTATGGCATATTTCATTAAATAAAATAGACGTTTTTGTCTATTAATTCTATTTTCGACCATTTCCAACTTCCGAATAACAATCTGGAGATAATTGACTGATGATATCATGATCATATTTATGATATGTCCGAGTACTTTCCAATCCTTCAGGATTCATCGCCAGGGATAAATTTATCTTACTGGTTTTGAATAATTTAGAAAGTTTTTTTTCTCATCAATGTTTAATTATTTTATCTATCCTTTTTTCCATTGATATACACATATATATATATATATATATATATATATATATATATATTGCCTAGATAATTTGTTCTAGTGGGTTATGCTTTGTGTTGAAATATAGAAATAAAGAGGAAAGTATTACTACAAGCATGGGGAAATATATAACTTCCAATACACCAAATTTATTTAAATCTTATTAATAGGCTCATGTATCTATTGAAAACAACCACTAACTCGACTATAAGGACATATATCTCATACATAAAAAATAAATAAGTAAATAAATGAGGAACCCGAAAAGCTAAAAACAAATGAAAAATAGCGAAGAATAAAAAAGTAAATTAATATTTATAAAATAAATGAAAAAGTAAATGAATAAAAAACAAAACATAATAAAGAGGAAGTCGCCAGCAGTAAAGAAAAGACAACCATAAAACAAACTAGCATATAGTTAGTAGCGACGATAGGAATGTAAAAGTACTTTAGATTATAGCAAGAAAAGTAGCTGCCAGACTAATAGAATTCTAAAAACTCCCAACTACTTAATCGCATGAAACGGCACTTCCCCCTCTCGCCTCTACTCTAAAAACTAGACCACTAAAACAAACGAACTAATAAAAAGCAAGAGATAAAGAATAAAAAATAAATTAAGAGTAACACTTGTCAAAAGGAAATTTAAAGTCACCAACAATAAAAGATATACAACCATAAAAACAACCTAAGATATGGGAAATTTAAAATCAAGGGCAATAAATAACCGCCAACTAAAAGAATAACCTAACACCTCCCTAGTAATGACAGCTTAAACACGGAAAACGGCATTTCCCTCACCACATCTCCCAAAATATCCCTATTTCTCACATTCACAATGTATACAACCAAATTTTTCCCGAAATATAGATCGCCCCCAATTATCTTATTAAAACTAATGTAATCTTGACACCTATATTTAGCAAAGCGTGGGAGGGTAAACCACTTAGATCTACACAAGATTAAAGACAAAAGGGAACAACTCATCTCAACAATGACGTAGACTATGATGATTTTGGGACCTTAGTACTGCCTTCCCACAGCAAGAATGTGACACAAGGTCATAAGCTGGGAAGAGTCAAACCAGTCTCCCCCCTCTATAGAAGGAGCACTCTGACCTATTAAAAATGACAGGGCACCTCCGTTTGTATTCTACAATCAAGGCGTTTCAGTCAGCAAGCAATAAACATATTTCGAGTAAATAATTGCCTTAAACGTAAACATTTAACCGACTTTAACGTATAAATGTATATTTGCCCATGCATAGAAGAGCACTTGAAGTAGAGTTACACCTGGCAAGGTTTGTTCTTCTTTCAAATTTGACCTATTAGCATTTATTTTTACTGGTTAAAGTTCAAATCGAATTTCGTGTTTGTTCCACAAGTCCAAATCCTGTATATATTAAGTTTCAAATCTTGATGGGGAGGGAAGATTAGGTAGAGACCGTTCCTTAGACAGATAGCCAAAGTGAATTACACACACACACACACACACACACACACACACACACACACACATATATATATACATATATATATATATATATATATATATATATATATATATATATATAAGCGATACAACGAGAACAGAACTGATAGGAAATAGGAAACGTCTATTTATAAAAAAAAGTTATAAAACGTAAATCTAAATAGACGATGAATCAACAATTGAAAGGGAAATTGGCATTTAAGGCGAATCTATCTTCTGACATTAAAAAAAATATAAATTTGATTTCATTTAAAAAATTCAATTATATAACATTGATGCTTGTAAAAAATTTGAATGAAAATAAATAAAAGAACGAAATTGTTGAAATGAATAAAATAAGAATGAAATTCGACACTGAATGATGAAAAGATTAAAGAAAGAATGGAAAGAAAACGACGACGAGGGAGGGGAGGAAGATGAAGCAGGAGAGGAAGAAGAAGAAAAAGAAGAAGAAAAAGAAAAGGAAGATGAAGAGGAAGAAAAGGAAGATGCCGACGAAGATAATGTAGAAGAAAAGGAAGAAGATAAAGAGATGGAGAAGGAAGAAAAAGAAGGAGCGTATGAATAAGAAGAAGAAGAAGAGAGAAGACGAAAAAGAGGAAAAGGACGAAGAAGAAAAAGAAGAAATAAAAGAAGAATAGTGAGAAGAACAAGAGGAAAAAGATGAAGCATAAAAAGAAAAAGAAGAAGAAGATTAGTGAGAAGAAGAAGTAGAAGGCAGAGAAGAAGAGGAAAAAACGACGAAGACGACGATGAAGAAGAAGAAGAATAGTCAGAAGAAGAAGAAGTAGAAGAAGAAGAAGAAGAAGAAGAAGTAGAAGACAGAGAAGAAGAGGAAAAAACGACGAAGACGACGATGAAGAAGAAGAAAAAGAATAGTCAGAAGAAGAAGAAGTAGAAGAATAGCCAGAAGAAGAAGAAGAAGAAGAGGAAGAAGTAGAAGACATAGAAGAAGAGGAAAAAACGACGGCGAAGAAGAAGAAGAAGAAGAAGAAGAAGAGGGAGAAGAATGATGCGGGAGTAGTCGGAAAACGTGATATCAACAATGGGCTTTTTTCGTGATTTTCAGGCTAAGTGAAACTTTCCGTTGAAAAATCAAAGATATACATGTTTTGAAGACATGTAACGTGGTCGTTACATTTTAATGATGTCGTTACATTCAAAACATGGCTGCAAAGGAAGAAACAAATAAAACTGGAAATAAATAAAAATCCGATTCGTCATTTTTTAAAATGCAAAGGAAATACATTTATTCATGCATCCTAAAAAAACAACGCATTTCATCATATTTCCAAAGTCTTTTCGCACACACACACACACACACACACACACACACACACACACACACACACACACACACACACACACACACGTGCTTTTTAAAAGTCTCTGTCGCCGCTACCTCACATTAGCGCTATCCAATGATTTATCGCCCCCAACATTCACACGTCCATCTTGTCCAGTTAACTTTTCTTCTCCATTTGACCATGTGGTGCATTTTCTCTCGTTTTCCTGTAATGCGAGCTTGTACACACTAATTTGCATTGTGCTTTAACGGCTGCTGCTAACATTTTTGTTACCAAGCTATCATTCGCTGCTGATGATTATCTCACACCATAGCACTCTGTTACGAATATTTCGGTGTTTATTTAGAATTACGCTTACTTTGAAAAAAAAAAAAATCAAAATACAGAATATTTTTAACGATTTTAATACTAAATATATTCATTATAAGGGTGATTCTTATTTCGATAGTTCGAATTAAGTTGTCTTCACCTTAGCCGATCAAATCATTACATCCAGCTTAGTAATAAAATTATATTTTCTTCGTTAAAAAAATACTTGATCAATTTACGTGATTTTTAGAATATAACATTTTTATTTCGTGACGAGTGTGTACATCAGAAAGTTTTTTTTATTGTTCTTTCTTTTTTTTAATTAAGGTCTAATTAATTAATTCTAAATAAACACTGATCTCTCCGACCAGAAGTCGATTTGTCTCGCTTAACTCTTAAATTGAATCAGCATCGGTAACCGCATCTGTAGAAAAGAAAACTCGATGAAATCAAATAAAATATAGAATAATCTAACTTGAAGATGAATCAATAGTTGATGCTCATAAAACACCTGAATGAAAATAAATCATAATAATTAATCGGTCAGATAAATCAAATAGAAAAAAAGTACCACGTGGAGTTGTAACAGAGCGCGGGCACGCGTATGCCTACTGTACGCAGATGCCGAGCCGTCTGCGAAGTGACGTTACGGCGAAGACATAAAAAAAGAACGTGCGCGCATACTCAAAACTAGGATAGCGTTTTATTCGGAAAAATACCCGGAAATAAACGTCGTGATTTAACCGCAAAAAAAGTCAATCGAATTATTCCTTATCTTGTTCTTCTTTGCGACAGAGTCTACAACGTGTTAACACGTGTATAAACATGTACAAAATTACAGAAGATTATTTGGTGCCGTAAAGACCGGGATTTTTCACACACAAAAAAAGGATAAGAAAATACAGTTGCAAATAAGGCCATGAGAAGGAATAACTTTTTTTTGTCTTTGACACAACGACATATATTTTCGGACATTTTTTTTATAAAGGAATCACCACTTATCAAGGCCCAGCACCTACACGAGGATAAGGGTTAAAGAGTGTACAACGGTCAAAAGGAAATATCACAATAATCATTAGAAGTGCAAATTTAGAAGATTGGATTATTTAAGGGGAATGGCTCATCGAGAACTTGTTTACATTCGACTTGAAGACGGCCATATTGTAGTCAGCTGGAAAGCAGGCAAACGGAAGAGAGTTCCACAGATGTGCAGTTCTAAGAAAGAAACTTTGTTCATGGAATCTATGTTTAGGCTTAGGCACGAATAAAGAGTGGGGGAAATTATTGATAGTATTTACAGCTAAACGAATGTTTGGCGAGGGGGGCATAGATTGGAGCTCAGATGAGCACTTGCCATGAAAATAACGATACATCAGAGATAAACTCGCAACATCTCTTCTGTGAGAAATAACGATAAAACAAAGACAGGTTACGACGTCTATTCTGAACACTGCCAAGGCAGGATAAGATCTTCCTAGCAGCTCTTGCCCAGATGTAACAGCAATACGAAATCCTTGGACATACCTGGCTCTTATATAGGTAGAAAATTGCATCAGCAGGTAGATATCTACTGGATCGATAGAAAGATCACATTATTTTTCCAGTGATCTTGGCAACGGGTTTGATGTACGTATTCCATTTTAGATTAGGAGTAAAGGTAAAGCTCAGAAGCTTGTCAAAACCTGGAGCCTCTCCAAGACGAGAGCCATTGATTTCAGTTGATGCCAGATGGGGATCAGAACGTTAATGGTGCAAAGAAAGAAACTTGGTTTTAGATGCATTGAAAGTAACCAGACACTTTTCCATCCATTGTACCACATGCTCAAGATCAGAGGAGAGAGGATCAGAAAGAAATTGCTTTTTTACGGCCTTTGATGTGCTGCCATAGATGTTTGTCGGAATAAAACGTGATCTTCGGTCTACGCACACGTTCTTCTTTTTATATCCTTTGTTACGTTATGCTGTAATTATTTAGTTTTTTTTTTTTTAACCATATCGTCTATTTAATCTATTAAATACAGTTCCAAGTTCTTGACGAATGTATATAAGACAATTAGTTATTTCGCACACAAAAATTTTTTTATGTAAGTTCATAAAAGTGGAATGACAATTTATTTTCTGTTCAATTCTTTCTTCTCAATGTGCTATGGAGAGAGAGAGAGAGAGAGAGAGAGAGAGAGAGAAAGAGAGAGAGAGAGAGAGAGAGAGAGAGAGATGGTAGTGGAGTTTTGTGGGTGACGCAAATGATAATTGATCGTGTCGGTGTCCTTCTCTGTAACTTACTTTTTCCTTGGTTGGCATTTGTTTTTATTTATAAAAACTTTAGATAAGGAATTTCATTTTTCCATGACGCATTCCACTGGCCCTTATTAAATCTGTCCAAGGACAAATTTCAATATGACTGTTTTCAAAACTTGTCAATGGAAAAATGTTGAATTCAAAGTTTCTGCACACTTTTTGCAATTGTTATGTCTTTTGATGACGTTTATTGGTTTGAAGATTTTCACAATATTTACGTGTGTGCATCCAGCTCTATATGCGTTTGTGCACCACCAGCAATGATTCTGGCGTTGCCTAGAATACTATTCAACACCTTGCCGTGACGGCACTTCGCACACGGTTCGGCATTTGCATACATCCGCCATAAAGAATGAAATGGGAGAAGGGTTATCAGCGTTATGAATCCCTTTTATTTCTTCTTTCTCGTTTCTAGTCCGCAGATTTTCTAGAGACGTATTTGATTAAATGCCAACTGAAAGTAGAAATCTCGTTGAGCGAGAATTTTTTGCCGTCAGCAACGAAGTAGAGTAACAAAACAGCAACAAAAAAAGAAGTGTTAACTTGCAATTTCACTTGGCTTACCAAGAAATGCGAGGAGAGGCCGATGATTGCACCTTGAGGTAATCGACTTTTATATTTAAAGTGTGCTGGTCTTGGGTTGTGCAAGATGAAACGGTACAAGCTGATGACTGGTGGGTGGGTTTGTGTAAGCGGTTGATGGGTGTGGACGACATCAGTGCTCCGTTCATGGGATGCCGAGCTAGGTGCACTTTAGTTAGATGATTACGACAATGAGTAATTAGAAACGAAAGAGATAGAGAAAAGTGAACTAAACAGAATACAGGCTGATAGTAGAAGATGCAGAGAAAAAGTAGGAGATGAAGACGTGAGATAGAGAGAAGATAAATGAAGAGAGTATGCGTGATAGTAGAAGATGCAAAGAAAAAAAAGGAGGACAAAAAGAAATGGAAGAGGAAGTGGTAAATTTTCAATTGGACGTAAAGGGGATAGCATTTGAGATTGAAGAGGAAAACATTGAGAGAAATAGAATAAGAGAGGAAGAGAGAAAATGAGAGAACGAGCGAAACGAGAGAAATACACACACACACACGAACGCACACACGCACACACATCTATCTATATATATATATATATATATATATATATATCTATATATATATATATATGTATATATATATAAGTGAAAGTGTGTGTGTGTGACTGTCTGTCTGTCTGTGTACATTTTCCTACACAATAACTCTGTCAATTTTTAGTCTACAGACTCGAAATTTGATATACAGGGTATGGGGATTTGGGAAAATCTTTGTAATCCGTTTTCGGCCAGAAATTTGGCTGTTAAGGGGTCAAAATTCAACGATTTTACCTTTGAGAACTCTACCAAACTCTTCCGACAATTTTGGGTCCAAACACTTGAAATTTTAGATATAGGTTCCTTGGACATGGATCTAATTTTATAACTTGATTTGAGCCGAAAACAATAAATGTTAAGGGGTCATAATAGGGGTCAATGTTAAAAAAATGTGACCTCTACCAAATTACTCAGAAAATTTCTGCGATCTCTACCAAATTACTCAGAAAATTTCTGGTTTAAACATTAGAAATTTTACATAAAGGGTATTCAGAGATAGGGCAAGCTTTTTGATAGGTTTGGATCGAAAATATATAGATGTATGTATGTATGTAT
Source organism: Euprymna scolopes (assembly GCF_053919585.1). Lineage (NCBI taxonomy): Eukaryota > Metazoa > Mollusca > Cephalopoda > Sepiida > Sepiolidae > Euprymna > Euprymna scolopes. Next base: position 142,312,468 of record NC_136497.1, on the reverse strand, counting down.
GTATGTATGTATGTATGTAGTATGTATGTTTGCATGTCTTCCTAAAACTTTCGACAGAGGCGACGGATTTTAATTTAAACCTACGTCACTTCCGGTTTGACAGTGGTCATCATAGCAAAGGCGTCGTGTTTTCCCCGTTCTTTTCCTCCTTCGTGGTACGGGTTCGAGCCTGCCTTCCTACAACCACTTTTTTTTTTTTTTGCTCAACACACATTTCCAAACACCAGGCAGCGCCAGGCACCCATGCTAGTATATATATATATATATATATATATATATATATATATATATATATATATATATATATATATATATAGAGAGAGAGAGAGAGAGAGAGAGAGAGAGAGAAACAGGGGAAAATAAACCAAAATAGTAAGAGAGTGAATGAAGAAAAAGAATGATGACGAATGAGGCAGTGCCAAAATATAGCACGATTTCACGGCAAAGAGGAGTATAGGAGAAAAAGAGATAAATAGAGAAAGAGAGAGAGAGAGAGAGAGAGGGAGGGAGAGAGATATGAATGATAAACCAAAGGGGACTGATTTTGGTCGAATAGGGTGGGGCCTGTTGTCGACGGTGAAAGTCTCAAGCGACTGATCACAGATCAACACGGAGAATTAGTTGCAAGATTCCGAGCGAAAAGCGTCGAGGATAAAAATTAAATTACGAGCCATGATTGGACGGTGAATCGCCAACGGGACAGCAACCAATGTGGCAGGGCCTTGCCATCAAATTAGTGTGTTTGCATGCCCTTCCTGGGTGAGCACAAGCAACAAAAAAAAAAAAAAAAAAGAAAAAAGAAGAGAAGGTCCAGTGGTACGTAGGGTTGGGGTTGCTGCAATAGCAACCGAAACTTTCCAGAGGGTGGCTGATAAAGCAAAAGGGAGGGTGGAGTGTTGTGGAAGGACGCAGACAAAAGTAAAAGCTTTTTCTAATTTCATTATTCTTCGCCGTCGTCCTTAGTGAAGTTTTAAGCTAAAAAGGAGCAAGGGGGTTGAACGGGGGCGATTGAGGTCAGAGTTGGCGGACAACCGAGCAGGGCGAAGTAGAGATCTAGACATGGAGAAGCTGTAATCTTTCGTATTCTCCTTCTCCTCCGACAGACTAGGCCCGGTGGGCTATTTCTCTTAACAATTATTCACATTTTCACCTTTCCTTTTTTTCAGTTTGCGGTAAATAATAGAATTCTAACACAATTACTGACACTAACACGAACACAACCATTATTTCCAGCTTCGCCAGCAGCAAAGCCACTCACACCACCACTTCTACTAAAATTACCCTTTTCAATACTAATACATTTAGTGCTGCTAACAGACTTTGTTTAGTTTTGACTGTCTTAAGGCATATCCGCACACTTGGGATTATTCAATACAGAATCGTAATACCTGTGTCGTACTAAAATGCGTACACGATCAATATTTTAGCTACATGGTCCCTTCTGTGAGTAGCTTCCAGAATTACATCTGTTGACTGAATATATTTTCACCGGTGTCTTTCCGAAATACTGTACTATAATGTGCGGCAACGTCACATAGACAGCAGTAGCTGCAGTGAAATAGAGAGAAGAGGAGTAGGAGGTAGCAGGATTGGTGACGTCACGAGGAGATAGCTGCAGCAGCGCAGAAATACAGAGAGAGAGAGAGAGAGAGAGAGAGAGTGGGGTGGTGGAGACGTGACGGCATGAACAGCAGGAAAAAAAGAGAGCAAACGACAGAAATTTTCCGCTCGACGGTGACAGCTCTGTGAAAATTAGTTATGTAAAATGGAAAGCCCGGACAGTAAATAAAAATGTCTCTCAATTTATTTGTTTGGCCTTCGACGGGGTCGACACACGAGAGGAAGAACGACATGAAAACGCCTCCTATAACATTACAACACTGCCAAACTTATCAAAGACTTTATCGCTAGCAACATTCCAATTATATAGTTCAGCTGTTGGAACTAACTCCTATCTATACGGTCCTGGATATTACCTTAAACTATATCCAGTGGTGAGGCGCCAGTTTGTGGGCTTTGGGGAGTGTGGAGCCACCCTTTAATTACCATTGCTCCCAGGTCCACTCTGACCCGGAGTGGTAGTACCTGTTAGGGTCCCAACTATGAGCTAAATAGAAACCGACGTGAAAACAACAAATATATTCTATTAAAAAAAATTTTCTTCAAAATCTTTGGATTCGGCATTAAATAACCCGAAAAGGGTTGATATGTCGTAAAAAACAAAAAAACAAAAAAAAAACAAAACAACCAACCAACCAAATCCTATCTCTACAAAACTATTTAACGTAAGGTGTCCTTGGATCGTGGGGGCGTTGTTTTATTTCATGCAGTGTGTCTTGGACAAGAATAGCCTGGTGGTACTATTCGCCAACATAATCACGTTGACACACTGATACCCGTTAGATCACCAAAGTTAAGTGATGGTGATCCTGGCTAATACTAAAATGCTGACCATTTGGTAATACCAGGTGCTGTATGTGTTCGGAGCCTGGAGAGAGATGGGCACTATCAGACTATTTATGCACAAGACACGCTGTACGAAATAATGAGGTTTGAGGGACACATCTTTGTATATGAATAATCATGTTGACACACTAGTTCCCGTTTGATTACCGAAGTTAAGCGACAAAGCTATTTCATAATTACTTACAGAAAAATTTGAAAAAAAAAATATTTTAGAAAGTTTAATCGGCCTTCTCAGTATTAAAAAAGACTAGTAATCAGCCTTCTAGTTATACTGTCTTGTTTTACGGCATCTCAACTCTTTCGGGTATCTAATGTCAGCTCTAGTAATTTTGGGGAAACGTTTGTATACGTCAATTTCTTTATATCATCAAATATTCATCCATGGTGTTTGGTTTGGTTGTTTTGTTTTACGGCATATCAACCATTTTCGTAATATTTAATGCTAGGTAGGGCCATTTTCGTAAAAGCTGTAATGCTTCAAGTTCTTTATATCTTCAAATATTTATTCATGGTGTTTGGTTTGGTCGTTTTGTTTTATTGTATATACATTTTTTTTCGCAACATGTAATGCCAAATCGGGCCATTCATAGTGTTTAGTTTGTTGTTTTGAAGAATAACTTTGTTTTTATTTTTTTGGATTTGCGGAATATGATTGACTTTTGCAAAAGGAAAACCTATAGCATCAATGGTTGGTGCATTTTAGGTAAAAAAAAACACAAAAAAAACGCCAATATCTCCAGACAACCTGAGTTAGTAATTCCGAACAATCATCTTGATCTCAGTACAAACTGATGTTTTCTGTGTGCCATGCGTAGGGCTATAACACTAGAATATTCATTTCATTATTTCGACTCTCGAGTATATGGTGGTGAATGCTCTGACGAACTGCAATCACTTGTGCCCCCACGACGCGAGCACCCTCGACAAACCCGACAGGCTACTAGATCCCACCCCCACACTGTAGAGGTCCCTAGATGTAAAAGATCTTTTTACTCCAATAGTTTCTTCCCCAGAACCGCAAGACTCTGGAATTCCATTCCAGGTCCCTGCTTCCCCAACAGTACTGACGTGCAGAAGTTCAAGTGTAACGTGAACCGACACCTTGCTGCCCAAATCCCTACATAGTACCCCAGTAGTTGTTGCCCCTGATAGTAGCCCCATACACCAAAGTGGCAATTTGCCTTGTTTGGGGTGAAAATGTAATAATAAAAAAAAAAAAAAATAAATAATATGTCAGTTAATATCTTATATGTTTTTTTAATAGGGTGATGTCGTTCTCGATTGATTAACTGTGTCTAACTATGTCGGATATATACTCGAGAGTCATAGCAATGATAAGAATAAAATAAAATACGTACTATATACGTTTGAATCCAAAACAACGCATTATTACAAAATAAACAGACATCTATTTTGTTTGAAATTAATATTGAAATTCATAAATATATTTCGATGGAAACCTTCATCTTCAGTATGTCTGTCTTTTTTTTGCCATGTTGTTTTTGGAGCAGAGAATCAGCAAGTAGATGTTGTTTCATGATATATCTCCCGATCTAGTTATCTATCTATTTCTGTATTTATCCATCTCGGTCTATCTATCTATCTTACTGGAGAGATAGACGGAAGATGAATGTGAAGAATGTAGAAAACCTGTCAAAATATGACAAAACTAGATCATAAATAAGTTTACCGGAAGCATCTGCTCAGCTAACAGGATCTACGTGTGAGTTACGTGGATCAGGTTAGCTGGGAATTGGAGTTGGAATTTGGACGTTGAGCAGAGCGGACAGTTAAACAGGTCGTCTCCCCTTTACCGGGGAGGGAGCTTACATATCTTAGAATGGAGACTTAGAATTAACCACGCAAGCAAAGATATTCACTTTCCATTCTTCTGCGATCGACACCTGGAAAGTGAATAAAAACTATATAAAACCAAGCAGCGTTCTTTGAAAATGAATGGATATTTGTCCAAACAGTTTCCAGCCTCCCCTCTTAGAACAAGATGAATTCCAGGTGGACCTAGATCAAAGACGCATTAAGGTTAGTCGGAGAATGCATGTGTGACACACACACACAGGCGCGCGCATATGAAGATCTAGGCGATCATAGCATTGGAACATAGACAGCAACAACATTAAGGTTCAGATAGTGTAGAATAACCAACCCTAGACATAGTACGAGATATACGTTTGAATCCAAAACAACGCATTATTACAAAACAAACAGATATTTATTTTGTTTGAAATTTTTATATTGAAATTCATGAATATATTTAAAAGGAAACCTTCATCTTCAGTATGTCTTTCTTTCTTTCTTTTTTTTTTGCCATGTTATTGTTGGAGCAGAGAATTAGCAACGAGAAGTCCGTTTGTTGTTTTTACGGTAGTTTTTGTTTTAATCTCGGAACGGTGTCTTTAGTCACGTGGGATTCACGTTAAGATTTTTTATTCCTTAGAAGTTTGAGTTTGAATAAAATAAAATAAAATAAAATAAAATAAAATAAAATACGTACGTTTGAATCCAAAACAACGAATTATTACAAAATAAACAGATATTTATTTTGTTTGAGAATATTTTCTCGTCACAACCCTAGTCATGAGTAAAATGTTTGAATCGATAACAAGTGAAAAAATTATAAATCACTTAAACGACAAGTAATATGGACATCGTTCTGCTATATTCACTGCTGGCGCGTTGACTGTCATATTGCATACTCTCGATTTAGGTGCGTATCTCGGCGAATAACTTATTATATAGCAAAGGTTTTTGATAAGGTCTAATATAAACAAGTGATTCACAAATTCTACTTATGACATATCTGTAACTTTTTATTAACTGCTGAAAGGTATGTATAAATATTTAACATAAAAATCACCGTACTTAATAATCTGCTGTTGGAACTAACTCCTATCCATACAAAGCTAATCAATAATTACTTAAATGAGAAATGTTTGTGCTAGGCAGAAGTCTTACAATTACTGATAGTAAGACGACTTTAATCATCATTTCTAATACCATCACTAGCAAAACCATCCGCACAACCTACACAACCACCCTTACTAAAAGGGTACTTTTCGATGCGAGATACTTATACACTTTATGCTTTTGTTTAGTTCTCAACGATGTAAGGCGTTTCTACACACTTTGGAGTTATTTAGTACCTATAAACCACTGGAAGTTGGTGTAGTGTAATGGACGCTTGATCAGCAATTTAACCAGTGTTGACGTTTAATGTAGTATACTAGGTATGGACAAAAATAAACGAATAAAGATAGATTTTTTGTAGGTTTCCGATTACTTTTTGATTGTATTTGAAAGATTAAGGACTAAACTTAATTTCTCAAAGAAAAAAAATATTTGTACACGCGAAAAAAAAGTTATGAAAAATGTTTTCAATGCGAGCTAACCAATTCAGCTAAATTTTGAAGTTAAATAAATTAATTGTAAAAATACTTTAAAAGATAAATATTAGTTTTCTTGGTCTATTACAAAGATAATTAGTAAAGTAAAATCCTAAGATATTGAATTAAATAAAAAAAACACCTTGTTGCACAAGAATAGCTGAATTAGCCCCCCAACTGAGTGTTTTTGCCGTTCAAAAAAAACACAAGAAACCATACTTTTGGAAATACCAAATATATATGGAGGTCCAAAATCTGAGACAGCCGAAAAGCTGTCTGAAAATGACGTCATGTAATTAAAAGGAAGGAGGGGTACCGGGTTTCTTTTTTTCCTCAGACGGACATCCGTACATTTCTATTGTAAATGTTTGTATAAATTTTTCCATTTTTTTATTTAATTATTTTTGTATGTCCCTGTTTTTAAATTAATTTTTTTTTAATTATTGGCCAATATTATATAAAAATTATGTTACGCCGAAAGTTTCACATTCTTGCTAGCAAGGAAATTACTGAAATCTTGTATATAAAAATTATGTGAAATCTGTAATTTAAAAAAAAAGTAGAAATATTTTTGCTATTATAATTTTGTTTGTGTGAAAATATTAAATAAACAATGCTTAATTAAATGGTAAAATCGGTAATTCGAGAAATTCATTTTTATCTGGGTTGTATCGAATTCATTAATATGAAATTTAGGAACTGTTTTCGTAATGTTTCTGGAAAAATTATTTTATTTTATTTTTATTGTTACAAGTTACGATATTTTATTTATATAAAAACGCAAAAAAATAAATTCTTGCGTTTTTTATTTGTTACTGAAAACCATAACTTTAGTAAAGGTATTTTTGTTTAAACAAAATAATACATTTCCACTGAGATTAAAAAAAAATAGTTCATCATATTCCGCGATCATTATTTGATAAATATTGAAAATTTTATTAAAATTGGTTAATTTCCAGATTTTGGTGAATTTTTAAGTAAAGGGAGGGGTCAAAAAGTTTATACATTTTGAGCGTCGGCATTCATTTTACCCGTACCTATAGTATAAATATCCAAATAATACATAGCATTTAATAAATTTTTTTTTTATAGAATTTTGAAGATACAACATTGACAATTGATCATAGAAAAATTTAGCATGGAGCAAAAAACCAAAACTATTGAGCTTAATTTCGAAAATCCTCATTCCATAATCTTGACTTAAAGAGCCTATCGTCGGCATCATAAGGTCAGAGAAACTCCCAATCAGAGCAAAATTAATCGTCTTGTGGAATGGTTTCGGCAGCAGGACGAAGTCAGTGATTTCTCACCGAACAAGCAGACCGCGTTCAGTATGCACAGCTGAAAATGTAGCACTCGTAGTCTGGAAAGTATTACTGAAAAGTCAGACACTTCAAATCTAAGACGGGCCACTCAGATTGGGATGTCCAAAGGTCACTTCGAAGAATTCTGGGGGAATTGTACCTGTTTCCACACAAAATTCAAATGGTACATGCATTGCAACCTACAGATTTGCAGTCTCGCTTAGCTTATGCTGTTCACATTTAGCAATTAGCCATAGAACAAAATGAGTTAATTCATAAGCTGATAATGAGGGACGTAACATATTTTCATCTGAACGGATTCACAAATGAGCAAAACTGATGAATATAGGCAATTGAAAATCCGAGAAAATCCATAAGCTGATATAATGAGCGACGAAGCCTATTTTCATCTGAACGGAATCGTGAATAAGTAGAACTGCTGAATATGGACAATTAAAAATACAAAACACCGTTCATAAAAGTGAATCCATTAAAATGTATCGCATGGTGTGGCGTTACATCAGAAAGAATGAAAGGTCCTTATTTCTTCGAAGACAAAGAAGGTGTTTTGTGACGGTATCGAAACAGCTCTATCTACAAATAAGTGAAAATTGTTAAAGGCCAGCTATTCACGACAAGCCGGAAATATGGCGCCGACAAGATAGAGCAACTTCCTACACCGATCATCAAAATATGGCGCTCCACAGGGGATTATTTGGTGAGCGTTTAATTAGCAGATTTTCTGATTTTAACAGGTTTTCACGCTCACCGGATTTGACAGCCGCTTACTTTTTGCTTTGGGGTTATCTTAAAGAAAGGGTATGAGTGAAGAATCAAAGAACAACTCAAGAACTTAAAAACGACATAAGATATGAAATTCGAAAACTAAAGCCTGTTATTTTAAGAATTGTAATGAAAAATGCCATAACTAGAGCCCGCCTTTTGAAGTCGAAAATGGTGACCATTTAAAGAATATAATTTCTGAAACTAATGTAAAAAATACCAGGTAAATGTATTATTTTGAAGATTTTATCATCTAAACAAAACAATGTGTGAGTTTCGGGCTACCCTGTACATCATTGTCTAAATCAGGAGTTCCAATTACGTCGATGGCAATCGACTGGTCGAGCTCAGAGATATTGCGGGTATATCGCATAGTATTGACAAAAAAAAAAAAAAAAATCGTTGGCGCTGGCAAACTTCCACAACCTCGCAGCAGAGCTGGAGACACAAGAGCAGTCATGTGCCCAGCTTAACAATGCGCGCTACATAAAGAAAATCGGCAATCGTCTGTAAGAGTTCAACGCTTTCATAACTTTGATTTCGAGAACTTGCATAACTCGCGCTAATCGCTATATTCATGCGCTACCATTTACATGAAGGACACTGATATTGTTTCGTTCGCATCACAAGTTGCAATACTTTCATTTGAACTCTTCTGGAGTTGGGGCTAAGCTGGCATTCAGCTCTTGCAGAACTCATTTACATTTTTGGAACTCACAGAGGACAAGTACCCCAGCATCAAGAAATGTGCTTGACTGCATTATTTATCCGAATTAGCATTTTCCCATAGGAAGATCATTAAGTCCAATTCCACCATGACTGACGATCATTTGGAGATCAGCTTGAAGCTGACTTTGCACCCTTGACTCATTTCATCTTATGCAAGTCATCAGTGTAGAGTAATGTTAAAAATGTACAGCGTTGCACTGTGCAATATGGGTTGATGCAGTAATGCAAGGTACACCTGCATATACTGTCATATAAAAATAATTAACAATATATATAGAGAGAGGATGGAATATGACTCCAAAATATATTTAAATTATAAATTTCAAGCAAGTAAAATATTTGTTTATTTTCATAATATTACGTTGTAATTTGACTTTCAAGCGCACCTGATGTGTATTTTAATTTATTCAAATCAAAACAAAGCTTCTATAATGGAACTCACATACGTGACACACACACACACACACACACACACACACACACACACACACACACACACATATATATATGTGTGAGTGTGTGTGTGTGTGTTTTTGCATTTTTAGTCGGCGGGAGATCATTTAGACTTAGTCGTGTCATGAGTAGCGGAAAAAGTGTGTGCACCCTTGGCCTAAATATATAGTAATGTGAACGGAAATCGTCGAGTGGGAAACGTTATCACAGGACTATTTCTTCATAGACTACTATAACAACTAAGTCAATAAGTCCCGCGTCTAACTAACAAAGAAACAACTTTTAAGCAAAATTTGACTTTATTTAACAACTAGCAGGGTAGACTCATCGTTGCCAGGGATTTAACGAGGGTCAACAAATGTTTCAACCTCTATATTCTATTGTCATGGAAATCGATGAAATCGCCCATTTTTTAATCAAATCGATTAAATGCCTGCTCAAGTTGGGGACCCATAGTAGTGCACAGAAAGAAAGTTTGACTGTTGATTTATATATATATATATATATATATATATATATATATATATATATATATATATATATACGTTTTATTTTTTATTACCGTAGCTTTCTGTTAAGTTGCATTATTGTTTCAGCTACCCGGCCGTTTTTTTGGCCGTCTGTAGCTTCCTCAGACTTTTACAGAAATGTTCGTTGTTATGCATTTCTGTAAAAGTCCGAGGAAGCTACAGACGGGCAAAAATCGGCCGGGTAGCTGAAACAATAATGTAACTTAACAGAAGGATACGGTAATAAAAATAAAACGCATATTTGCTCTACTACAGTATTGAGCACTTTCTTCAGTTTTTATTAATTACCATTTCTACTATATATATATATATTTATATATATATATATATATATATATATATATATATAATGGCTTGCATTGAATTTTAAAATGCAAAAGTCAAGTATCATGGTTCAATTGTGCTCTAAACAGAAACATTCATTTCGAACACGCTTGTGTCACATAAAAAAAAAACATACTATTGATTTTATATAACAGGTCTTTTTTCGCTTGTGATGTACGGCTTTATGAGGCGTTTACTTTAGTGAAAATCACCTGTTCCTTCTTTCATAAAATCTTTTCAATTATTGATTGCCGATACTTATCGAAGACATTCCGATACAAAACGTGAAATAAAGTCAGGTTTATAGCAGTGGAATCTTGTGTAGTGGATGTCATTTTTATATTACATTTACGTTTCTACAGTCGAGGCAAACAAGCAACAGACAGGGAATTCGAAAAGTAAGCTGTTCGACGAAATAATCTATTAGAGAGTAACGCTTTACATCATGCACAGATCTCTGCAGTAAAGGGGTTGATTTTGCTGGTTATCAGGTTTGTCAGAAGTATTTATGTTAAAAGGTACAAATTTGTCGGAGCACATTTCTATTAATGAACTTGAATAGTGGCTTAGTAAAGATATAGGATACTGATAGATGAGATGTTTTCTAATCCAGTAGAGAGAGAGAGAGAGAGAGAGAGAGAGAGAGAGAGAGAGAGAGAGAGGGGAGGAGAGACAGATAGAGGCCATCTTCTTTGCAGCAGACTTGCCAGTATCTTATATCTATCTATTCCAATTCATGTTAGCTGTGAATGTTATCCCAGGAGGTTTAATAGTTGACTTAAAGTAAGGTGCTTTTAGCCATGACAATCAGTTGTTGCAAAAGTTTGTTGTAATTGGTGAAAGAAAGGAGCTTCGTCTTAGTAGTATTAAATTTAATATTCCATTCTGGTCCCAATTCCATCACAGAGTACATGTTACCTTCTAAACGATTCAGCCATTATCTTGGATATGTCGACGTTATTTTCTCAGACATGTCTAGAATAGTGCATCAGCAATACCAGCAAATATACCCATTTCGGATATAATTGTATCAAAGACGACATTTATGAATATCAGAAATACTATAAGTTCAAGGATCGAACCGTAGGGCACACCAATGTTGTTTAAATGTACGCCAATCAGAAAACAACCTGGATTTTTTTCCTGGCTAAGTAAAACCTAATTATATTAGATATTCGTTCAGTAATTTTCATAAGATGACTTTCATGCCAGATAGTGTTAAAGGCTTGTGATATACCAAGTACTACCGCAATAGTTTTAAACGCGTTTATAATACGTAATAATATTTATTATTTATGTTTTTCCTTCCTCCTCGTTGTAATTGATGAACAAAATACATTATGAATCTTAGAAAAAAGAGGACAAAACCTTACCTGCTTATTTATTGTTGGATGCGTTTCACCTGCTACTGTTCTTTGATTATTGATTTGAGTCCGGATTGAAGTTTCGTCCATGGCAATAGTTTTGGTGTAAGCGTAAGGGTATGGTTGCCACTTTGCGTCAGTGTTTTCAATAGCTGCACATTAACCATTTTTGAGAGGATGGTTGTAAAAACGAAACAGAAGTACCTTTTACATCCTGCTCTCTAGCCCCTTTGGCCATGCCACTGAGCGGTTTTTGACCCTCCTGTTGTGGCATAATGGCTAGCCCCTTTTGAGGGAGCTGGGGGCTTCTACATTAATAAACCTTGTGTCTAATTTGGCCTGCACTTATGTGGAGGCAAACACACACATTTCAGTGCAGACACATTTTCTTAAAGGTTAAAACTATCGGCACACGAAGATTGGCAGGCGTTTATGATTTCAGTGCACAATAAAAGTTAAACTATGTTGACATTATAATTTGAAAAGCAAAACATTGCATAAACGCATATTTCTCTCTCTCGTCCTCTCTTTCTCTTTCTTTCTCTATTTCTATCTTTTACTCCTTTGCTCTCTCTTTCAATGACGAAAGAGAGAATTGAAATATGATTGTATTTTAATAACAGTTGAAGTTTGCACCCCGTACGCGCGGGATATAACAGTTTGGTGTGCACGGAATGGGTCGACTAAATATGCTTCCTACTTGTCAACTGTTAAATAAATTATAATTATTTTTTTATAAAAATGCATTTGTTCGCTATTTTTGTACAAGTGTTCGATTTCAGCCCGCAATTCCTCCCATTAATGCGACGACGGAAAGCTGCCTGTAACGACAAAATAAACACACAAGAAGCGACACATGCCAGACAGTTATAGCCGACGACATATCGACCCGTTTTTGTTGATGTTTCCAACATGAGCCTATCGTTAGATATCGTTGGATATCGTTTATTTCCCGGAGAGCTGGTCGCGTTTCCAAGACATTCCTCAACCAAGCAACCCCCCTCCGGGGAAGCGATAATACCGTTTGTCATGGAATCTGGAACAAAGACTCCCCCAATGCATAGCAACAATCACAAGTTCATTTCTTTCTGGACAAATGGGTTTTATTCACCATGGTTTTCCGCGGTCGAAGTCGTGTAATCGTTTCTCATGCTTAGAATAAGGGTGGACGTCCCTATTTTGTCATAGTTTATTCTAACCCGCATCAATCTTTCCTCAATGTCACGTTCCACGAATCGCTCTGTGATGCGGCGACCCACATCACGCCGTGTCAACGATTGCTCTGCCTGTTCGACTTGTCTTTCTAATTTTGTTATAACATTTTTTTATAACCAAACAACTTACCTGCTCCAATATTTTTGATATCTTATGGGGATTGCTCTCTCAAAGTTGGGAGATTACATTTATAAACGCTGCTGATAGGAATGGCGAATCAAATTAATTCACGTGCTGCTATCAGCACTCCAGGAACCAGAATTGCCCCATAGAAATTAAATCTTTTCAGTATTCCAGCACATAATTTCTTTCGTGTTAACACGAGAAAGGTGTTTTGCTCTTTGGCTGCAAAATTATAAAGTCCCGAACCTGTACAGAACAGCTGCCCACCGAGAATTCTTCATCGGAATACACATCGGAAACTCTTTTAAAATTAAACATGGCTTCCTATTCAAGACTGCATGTGCAAATAACTTCTAGTCTACAACAAAGAGATTGCAATAAGTTGAAAAGTTCTTTTCATAAAGAATATAAATAAATAAGAACTGATCAATCAGCTGGAACCACGCTATGCTACCGACCAATCAGAAACCAGAATCACTTCATAACATAAATTGAACTCATCTACATAACTTTTCGTCTTGATATGGGAAGGAACTTTTCTATTTGTATCAGAGTTTCTTCGGATTACAAGGTTTTCTTGGATTGATACTACCGTTTTGTTTGGAACGTTTCTCTTCTATAACTAAAATGGCGTACAACTGAAAACGTTCATAGTCACATATTAATGCAGCCAACCATGTTTAGTGTGCTGCGATAATTTTTCTATAAGCGTTAAGGTGTGATTACGAAAAATTGAAAGGTTCTATTTATAAAGAACTAGCAGGACCTGTGGAAATTCCACAGCGAACTCTTTGATATGTAATATATTGATGTTGACATTCTATGGATGTTCAGCGTAAATGGAGACACTCTGATATTATTGTAGCTCTTTTGTTAAAACTTCAAAAGTATTTATATAAGCTAGAAAGAACACCCGGCGTTAATTTATGAATTTTGTATATTTTTTATTAGAGAGTTAATTTTCTATCGATTCTTATATATTACATTTATATTATATATATATATATATATATATATATATATATTTATATTATATATATATTATATTATATATATATATATATATATATATATATTTAATTACAAATGTATTCCTAATATAGGCCACCATTCGCCTATGTATGGAGTACTGTTGTCACATCTGGGCTGGTGCATCTGCTGCTTGTCTCTCGCTCCTGGACAGTGTTCAAAAGAGACTCGCCAACCTGAGAGGTCCTAAACTGTCATCTAGGCTTCAGCCTCTGTCCCATCGACGAGATGTTGCATTCCTCTGCCTGTTCTACAAATACTTTAATGGTGAATGCTCTGACGAAGTGCAAACACTTGTACCTCCTCGACGTAACTACCCCCGACAAACCCGACAAGCTACTAAGTTTCATCCCTTTACAGTAGAGATCCCTTGGTGCAGGAAAGCCTTTTACTCCAATAGTTTCTTCCCCAGAACTGCAGGTCTTTGAAACTCCCTTCCGGGATTCTACTTTCCCAACTGTACTGATATGCAGAAGTTCAAGTGTAATGTGAACAAACATCTTTCTACTCATCTCCTTTCATAATGCCCCTGCTAATTAAGTCCCTGATAGTAGCCCCTGCTTCAAAGTGGCACTGTGCCTTGTTTGGGGTGAAAATTGAATAACAAAAAAAATTATAAAGTTGTGATTAAAAAAAAATATATATCCATATATATCCATATAACTTGGGTGTATCAGCTTGAATCGAAACCTAAACTGAAACTTATGAAGGAATCGCACACACACGCACACACACACACACACACACACACACACACACGCATATATATATATATATATATATATATATATATATATATATATATACTTCGCTGTCTGCCTTTCCAGCTAACTACTATATGGTCGTTTTCAAGTTTAATGTAAAACAGTACTTGCTGAACTGTCCTCTTAAATAACCAAATTATACCAAATTTCCAATAACGATTACTATGCTGTTGTCCTGATTGTTACCGTACAGATATTAATCTTTATCCTCAAGGAGCTTCGGGCCTTTATAATAAGTGATTTTCTTGTAAATAAAAGAATCGGCTGTCTTCTCATACATTATAATGGTCACACAACTACAACCTAAGATCTGCTCAAACGAGTTTTTAGATTTTATAAATATTGTCAGAAAAAACATGCCGTGTTTGGGTGACCTGAGAATTCAGCATTATGTGGATCTGTATGTAGAACTTTCCTCCCCCAAAAGTTTTATTTGATTATTTGTAATTGTTATGGAGTTAAATGGTAATAAGAACGAAGGAACACAGGGATTTTAGGAAACGAACATGTATTCACATATGTTACAGGCAAAAAGAAGCAGAGCAATACCGGAAGTAACGTAACAAGAGGAAGTGACGTCATGAGATAGTCCATTAATCCCATGGAGAATTGTCTCCAACAGTAATATTTTTCGATTTTCTTAATAAAAAATGGTTAAAATAAATTATTTAATGCTCCTCTCCAAAAATAATAAATAAATAAAATAAAAATAAAATAAATTATTAAATTGAATGGTTTTATGTTCTTTGATAAATATTGCTTGTCAATTCCCAACTTTTAAACTGGAAGTTGTCATCAAATAGATAAGCAAGTATTTATCAGCATTGGACATGAAGCTGATCATGGTTTAGTATCTGGGAAAGCAGAGTTGCTAATAGATTACAGACACACAAACCCATACACACATGAACATACACGCACAACACACACACATAAACGCATACACATATATACATACACATACATACACACATACATACGTACATACACACATGACCACGAATAAACACATAAACACATCTATACACATACACACGTACACATACACACATATTGGTCCTGGATATGTCTTTAAACTATATCCGATGGTGAGGCCCGAGCTTGCGGGCTTGGGGAGTGTGGACCCACCCTTTAATTGCCATTGCTCCCAGGTCCACTCTGACCCGGAGTGGTAGTACCTGTTAGGGTCCCAAATATGAGTTAAATAGAAATCGACTTTAAAAAAAATACACTATTAAAAAATTGTTCTTCAAAATCACTGGATTCGTCATTAAATAACCTGAAAAGGGTTGATATGCCGTAAAACAAAACCAACCAACATACACACATGCACGCATAAACATATACACAGTACACACATACACACGCATAAACTCATACACACATACATTCACATACACACAAATACATAACCACGCATAAACACATACACACTCATACACCCACATGCATACACATACACGCACTTACATCTATTAGCTCATATTAACGGTACAAACACAGAGAAGATGGCACCCGGGAGAATATCGTCAGATCTCTTGTATTTATGAATTTAAAAAAAAAAAAAAAGGCTAAGGGGTTACATTCCTCTTATGTTTTTATAATTTCCCCGTAGCGATTTGAATAACATTTGTCAACCATCCAAAATACGATCAAATGTTTTCTTGTCAAAGAAAATTGATTACACGTATTGATATTGCCTTTTCCCCATTTTGAATAAAAGCTGAAGGACGAGAGAGGACGAAGAAATGGTGTATATCATAGCAATTATGGCCGCAATTCACTTGGGGCAACACCATCTCAAAAAGAAACGTTTCGATCGCTCTTCGACAAATTATTAAGAACATATTTGCTTTGGTCGGTCATTCTTATTTTGTATTTGGTCGCTTATTTAAGTGTACGACGTGGCCCTATTTCCATATTTGCAACTCTTGAGTTTCATTATACCATAATTACACATACACATACATTTATTTTAAGAATATATATATATATATATATATATATATATATATATATATATATATATGTATTTAAAAGAGTGTAGCCATTAACAATTGTGTTTTTTTTTTTAGCCTTTTATCATATTTTTATTTTAAAATATTTTCATAACGCGTTTCAAGCTTAGGTTCGCTCTCTTCAGATATTTTAGTAAAAAGGTTTTTTTTTTAAATGGGAGTTTGAAATGTTATTTTTACATCTGCTGATACTAAATGTGTTTAGTGTGGAAAAACACATTTAGTATCAGTTGTTAATGGCTACACTCTTTTGAATATACATTATTTTTATCTCGTTGGAACTACACAACCATCATTTTATATATATATATATATATTATATATATATATATATTAATTTTATTAATACAAACATTAATGGCTACATATGTGCATACATGTTTCTGTAATCACCCACGTTGGGGGATTACGTCTTCAGGCCAAGAATTACCGTCGAAAGTGATATTTCCACCAAATACATTTTCCTATTTCGTTTATCAAGCTAGCATGCAACCTGGGTGGGAG
This sequence comes from Euprymna scolopes, assembly GCF_053919585.1. Classification (NCBI taxonomy): domain Eukaryota; kingdom Metazoa; phylum Mollusca; class Cephalopoda; order Sepiida; family Sepiolidae; genus Euprymna; species Euprymna scolopes. Next base: position 142,295,461 of record NC_136497.1, on the reverse strand, counting down.
TCATAAAAATACGGTAAAAAGGATGAGTGAGGTCTTTGAAGATAATAAACATCTTTCTTCTATTCCCCTTCCCCCTCCAACCTAACTCTTGGTTTTATGGCATAAGGTAATTGAGAATTTAGTTTTCTTGTCTTGGAGTTTGTAAGTTAAGAACCTTAGCGATGGTCAACTAAGTACTGACCGGTGCCTTTTAATCTACATCCACCCACACACACATGCAACACACATACAACACACCCATACACAGACACCGCCACACACACACACACACACACACACACACACACACACACACACACACACACACACACACACACACACACACATTAATACGTATATCCAAAAGCGAATCCATGCTTTACGCTTTTTTTTTTCACAACACACATACTGAAACTAGACAATAACTCTGAAAATACGCAGGAATAGAGTTAAAATTACATTAAGGTAAATAAAACAAAACAAAAATAAATAAAATTAAATAAAAATAAAAATAAATAAAAATAAATAAAAATAAAGATAAAAGTAAAAGTAAAATAAAATTAACACAAATAAACAAACAAAATATGAATAAATATAAAACACGAAAGGTATCTAAACCCCACAAGCACCTATATACATATATCAATATACTTATAAATGCCTACATTTTGCCACACCCGCGCATATATACACACACACATTACAGACATACAAAGACGAATAATAGCATTTTTCTTTACTTCTGCAGCGTGGTAACCCCTTCGTACATGCAATGGTATGTATACTGGCTATATATATATATATATATATATATATATATATATATATATATATATATATATATATATACCTTTTATTTTTTTATTGCCGTATTTTTCCGTTAAGTTACATTATTGTTTCGGCTACACGACCGTTTTTTTGGCCGTCATGTAGCTTCCTCAGACTTTTACAGAAATGTTCGTTTATGGTGGAATGAAAGGGTGAATGGTGTCAGGGGAGGCGTGCGAGAGAAAAACGGAAAAAGAGGAAGGGAACAAGAGGGAGAGGTGGGAGGGGTTCTTGGTATGTCGGTAATGTTTTAGTTTTGGAGTTATATGCATTCGTGTACGCATACGTGCATGTGTTCACATGCCTAGGCGGAGATGTATGTGTACAGATGAGCGTTTCTTTAAGTATATGTGTGTGTATGTACGCATGTGTGTGCTCGTGCGTACGGCCGCAAGTTAACCCTCCCCAAGCACTTACCAGCAAATAAAAATCAAATAGATAAACCGAATCATATCTCAATCTAAGCGAACACCCAACAGGTCAAGACATACTTATCAAGAAATAATTTCACCAACGAGGCGCCAACAACCTTAACCTTAGGACTCGAAATTTAAAGTAACCCCCTCCTCCTACCCCCACATATCTCCCTCCCCCTCCATGTATCCACCTGCTCTCAGCAACACCAGAGATAAACTTCCAAACCCCCCACAGCCACCTAATGTCCTTAAACTCCAAAGCTAAACATTACTTACATACTAAGCACCCCCTCCCACCTCTCCCCCTTGTTCCCTTCCTCTTTTTCCGCTTTTCTCTCGCACGCCTCCCTGACACCATTCACCCTTTCATTCCATTGAACACTTTCATATTGAGCACTTTCATATTGAACACTTTATTCAGGTTTTTATTAATTACCATTTCTACTACTACACACACACACACACACACACACACATATATATATATATATATATATATATATATAGAGAGAGAGAGAGAGAGAGAGAGAGAGAGAAATAAAAAGGAGCAAATCGAATTGTGTTCATGAACATTTCGTTTTATTTCGAGACGAAACGTTGATGAACACATAACTCGGTTTGTTCCTTTTTATTTCTCTATTTTGTCGGAATACTATTTCTGCTATTATCATATATATATATATATATATATATATATATATATATATATATATATATATATATATTAATGAAACACAACGCCCCACACCAAAACTGAACCTCCACTACCTTGTAGCGTGAAACTGAGCACTTAGAATTAAATTCTTCGTCTTTCCTCCGACGGCCGTACTGCCTACCATCACTGCCTAGCATATTGAACTTTCTTTCGTCGCTAAAAAGCACTTTTGACCAATATGAAGAATCATGATCTTCATTCCATCTGATGAAGTCCAGACAGCGCTTTCTGTTCTTTACAAAATCATTGGCTTGCGTCTTGCAACATATCCTCGCAAATTAAATTCCTTTAATCTGTTCTTGACAGTAGAAAGAGAGAACTTTTTAACAAGATTGCACTGTTGTTGGATTTGGGGAGCCGTTTCAAATCTGTTTCTTGGGCTGTGGATCTTGATAGCATTGTCTTCCCTGTTAGAAGTAACTCTAGTACGACCAGATTTAGGCGCATGACGAACACTGCAGGTGTTTTGGTGCTTTTGCAAGTCTTCGTACTGTTATCTCATCACACTTCAATCGGCCGATTTTCCGATTGAATAAACTAGAAAGG
>NC_136497.1:142270477-142287977 GCF_053919585.1 Euprymna scolopes | reverse complement strand
GGAACAGATGGTATTTATTTGCTCCCCCACCGAGCAAATTAGGCACAAGGCCGTTTTTAATGTGAGGTAAAAACCAGCTCCCCTTAAAGTAGGCAAAAAGGGGGCACTCTGGTTACCAAAAATAATAATTGTCCCAGTATAGAGGGTTTCCCCTCCATTGACTGGTACAAATTATCTTAAGTGCAGTATCTGCCGGAACAGATGGTATTTATTTGCTCCCCCACTGAGCAAATTAGGCACAAGGCCGTTTTTAATGTGAGGTAAAAACCAGCTCCCCTAAAAGTAGGCAAAAAGGGGGCACTCTGGTTACCAAAAATAATAATTGTCCCAGTATAGAGGGTTTCCCCTCCATTGACTGGTACAAATTATCTTAAGTGCACCATCTGCCGGAACAGATGGTATTTATTTGCTCCCCCACTGAGCAAATAAGGCACAAGGCCAATTTTTAATGTGAGGAGTGAAGGGAGGGGGAAGGGAAAGAGGGGACCAGCTCCCGAGAGGTGGGAATGGGAGCTGGTTAAAGGTCAGGCATGTGGGGTTGCCCCCACATCTGGTCTTTGCTAGTCATAGCTAGTCATAGCTATTCATAGCTTGCAGCATCTGCCGGAACAGATGGTATTTATTTGCTCCCCCACCGAGCAAATTAGGCACAAGGCCGATTTTTAATGTGAGGAGTGAAGGGAGGGGGAAGGGAAAAAGGGGACCAGCTCCCTAGAGGTGGGAAATGGGAGCTGGTTAAAGATCAAGCATGTGGGGTTGCCCCCACATCTGGTCTTTGCTAGTCATAGCTAGTCATAGCTATTCATAGCTTGCAGTATCTGCCGGAACAGATGGTATTTATTTGCTCCCCCACCGAGCAAATTAGGCACAAGGCCGATTTTTAATGTGAGGAGTCAAGGGAGGGGGAAGGGAAAAAAGGGGACCAGCTCCCGAGAGGTGGGAAATGGGAGCTGGTTAAAGGTCAAGCATGTGGGGTTGCCCCCACATCTGGTCTTTGCTAGTCATAGCTAGTCATAGCTATTCATAGCTTGCAGTATCTGCCGGAACAGATGGTATTTATTTGCTCCCCCACCGAGCAAATTAGGCACAAGGCCGATTTTTAATGTGAGGAGTGAAGGGAGGGGGAAGGGAAAAAGGGGACCAGCTCCCGAGAGGTGGGAAATGGGAGCTGGTTAAAGGTCAGCCATGTGGGGTTGCCCCCACATCTGGTCTTTGCTAGTCATAGCTAGTCATAGCTTGCAGCATCTGCCGGAACAGATGGTATTTATTTGCTCCCCCACTGAGCAAATTAGGCACAAGGCCGTTTTTAATGTGAGGTAAAAACCAGCTCCCCTAAAAGGGGTCACTCTGGTTACCAAAAATAATAATTGATCCAGTATAGAGGGTTTCCCCTCCATTGACTGGTACAAATTATCTTAAGTGCAGCATCTGCCGGAACAGATGGTATTTATTTGCTCCCCCACCGAGCAAATTAGGCACAAGGCCGATTTTTAATGTGAGGAGTGAAGGGAGGGGGAAGGGAAAAAGGGGACCAGCTCCCGAGAGGTGGGAAATGGGAGCTGGTTAAAGGTCAGCCATGTGGGGTTGCCCCCACATCTGGTCTTTGCTAGTCATAGCTAGTCATAGCTTGCAGCATCTGCCGGAACAGATGGTATTTATTTGCTCCCCCACTGAGCAAATTAGGCACAAGGCCGTTTTTAATGTGAGGTAAAAACCAGCTCCCCTAAAAGGGGTCACTCTGGTTACCAAAAATAATAATTGTCCCAGTATAGAGGGTTTCCCCTCCATTGACTGGTACAAATTATCTTAAGTGCAGTATCTGCCGGAACAGATGGTATTTATTTGCTCCCCCACCGAGCAAATTAGGCACAAGGCCGATTTTTAATGTGAGGAGTGAAGGGGAAATGGGGACCAACTCCCCGGGGAGTAGGGGAGCTGGATAGTGACAATTGGTATGAAGGGTTGCCCCTACATTGACCAAGGTCTTATATGTGGGGTCGCCCCCACATATGGTCTTTGCTTGCAGTATCTGCCGGAACAGATACTACACTTTGATCTTGTCCCCCGTGCCACGGAGGGCGGGGGACGTTCTATGGTATTAAGATGTACATTATTCGACTGCAGCTATGCAGATGATCTAAGGAGGGTGGATAGGTGCAAACAGGTGAGTCAGACGCAACTGCGCTGGGGAAGGTATGGCAAGCCACCCCATGTATTCTGCCAAGTTCAAATCATGTGATGCCTTCAGAGGTATCGGACCAACAATGGACCAAAGCCTATGGAGAACATTAACCATGATTTCATTTACGACATAAACATGCCAGGATACAAGAAAAGAAGGCGAAAGAGAGAAATAGGGGGCGAGAAGACAGAAAACAGTGGAAGAGGAAAGAGAGAGAAAGAAATGGATGGACATGTTTTAATAGAAATACATTCCACTTTATCCCAGACTACTTCGAGTAGCCCTACTAGTAATCTATAATGGAATATACGGTGAGAGACAGAGGAATATTGTTCTATCTTCACTTAGTTTTACTTTGATGTTGAAAGCGGGAAGACGAGGTTTTCTTGTCGGTGCAGACAAAGAACGGAAGAAGTAAAAAAAAAAAAAAAAAAATGCACTCAGAATAACGAGAAATATTGAATAAAACGACAAGTAATTGAAACGCCGCAAAAAATCACTCACGATATGAGATAGGGGAAAAAATAGAAAAAAGAAAACGTAATACTTCAGATGAAGATGTTCTTTTGTTGGCGGGAAAATCTATCACTACCGGCTTCTGAAAGGTTGTGAACTTGACCGGATACTGCTCCGGCCAGCGGTTAGATTTACGCCCTTTGACCAGTCTAAGATTCAATCAGCGCTCTTAATCAGTTGGCGTAACAAGGTAACACAGTTCCTAACTCGTGTCTAGCACCGAAGCGGTTTAATCCCGTGCAGCTTATAATCGGTCACGTCTGAAAATAGGACGAAAATAGCCCGGAAAATCTGTTTCTCAACTCGTCGCACTGGACCATATTTGCAGATGTGTGAAAACTTATATTGTTTGATCAAAATAATAAAATGAAGATTTCCGCCTTGTTCGACCAATTCTTCAAAACAATGACGCCTTTGATTCTCGTGAAATTTTGATTTCACGGCGTTTATCAAGAATTCGGTGGAAATTCCACGGTAGTTGCTAACATCACTCCTTACATCAGCAAAAACCTACTCATCACATAAACAAACGAATATAATGAGGATGTCTTTCAATAGAATGATGATGTTGGCAACCTTCTCTTCTGAGAGACAATGACGTTTTTCATCTAGTCTGCTTAACTGCAGCGTCTACTATAGCTAAGCAATCGACACCGGAGTTGGCTCTTTAAATGTAGGCTTGGATGGGGGATAACGAGACCTAGGTTTTCCCGATTACTAGAATCCCACGTACATCAAATCTGTTGCCAAGGTCGCTGGGAAAATAATGGGATCCTTCTATCGATCCAGTAGATATCTCACTGCTGATGCAATTTTCTACCTATATAAGAGCCAGGTACGTACAAAGATGGAGTACTGTTGCTACATCTGGACAGGAGCTGCTTGAAGCAGCTCATCGTGCCTTGACGGAGTTCAAAATAGACTTGGTCGTCTAGTGGTGGATGCCCTTTTCGCTTCCCTGCAACCTCTTTCTTACAGAAGAGACGTGGCAAGCCTGTCTCTGCATTATCGTTATTTTTATGGCAAGTGCTCGTCTGAGCTCCATTGATCCTCCCTCGCCAAACTTTCACGAGAAGCACTCGTCTATCTGAAACCGCTATCAATAATTTCCTCCACTTTTTTATCTGTGCCTAAACCTAAATGTAGATTCCATGAACAAAGCTTTTTTCTTATAACTACACACCCGTGGAACTCTTTTCCATTTGCCTGCTTTCCAGCTGACTATAATATGGTCGTCTTCAAGTCCAATGTAAACAAGTTCTTGATCAGCCGTTCCCCTTAAGTAATCCAATTTACCAAATTTACAATACTAATAGTTTCTACGTAATTGTCCCAATGGCCACGGTAAACTTATTAACCCTTATTCTCGAGTGGCCTCTGGGCTTTAATATGTGGTGATTCCTTTATAAGGAAAAAAAATCCTCCTCTCGGCGTTGCAGACAATCCGACGAAAAGGCAAGCCAATACGGTCAGAACCAGCGCAGGTGCAAGAGTTGCCGGAAAGGTGTTGCAGTCCTTAATTTTCCGCCTATCGGAACTCCAAACCGAATTTTTGCCAGGGTTTACTTTCTCAGCCTTTTCCTTTCTACAGGGATCCACAAGGCAGTAGAGCTATTGTCCCATAACTGATAAAAATTTGAAAATATTTCCAATTTTGAAAAGAAAAGCAACTTTTTTTTGTATAAAAATAAAAGCGAAATCCTTAAATGACTAGCGGGACCTGTGGAAATTCCACAGAGAACTATTCATACGTAATATATTGATGTTGGCATTCTGTAGATGTTCAGTGTAAATGGAAACCCTCTGATATTATTGTAGCTCTTTTGTTAAAACTGCAAAAAATATTTCTCCATGCTAGCAAGGACGCTCGGGTCGTAAAGTACGCTTAAATATGATATTTTAATTCTTACAGATTTCGTATACATTATTATAGAGTTAATGTTTTATCGATTTTTATAGATTATAAAGTTGCGATTTCCAAAAAAGTTATATACCCATATGACTTGGGTGCATCAGCTTTAATTGAAAGTGAAACAGAAACTTATGAAGTATATATATATATATATATATATATATATATATATATATATATATATATATATATATATATGCGGGGTACAAAATTTTATTATGGCTATCTACATACCAATTTAACACTTGTTCGGAAACATTTTAGATTTAATTTCACAATCTAAAATGTTTCCAAACACGTATAAAATTGGTCGGTACATAGGTTGTTGGTTGTTTTGTTTTACGGCATATCAACCCTTTTCGGGTTATTTAATGCCGAATCCAGTGATTTGGAAGAAAATTTGTTTAAAAGAATATATTTGTTGTTTTCAAGGCACTTTCTATTTAACCCATAGTTGGGACCCTAACAGGTACTACCACTCCGGGTCAGAGTGGACCTGGAAGCAATGGCAATTAAAGGATGGCTCCACACTCCTCAGAGCCCGCAAGCTGGGGCCTCACCATCGGATATAGTTTAAGGTCATATCTAGGACCCTGTCCACAGCCATAATATATATATATATATATATATATATATTATCAATCACCTTACCAAATATAAAAGAAGCTCTAGGATATTTGCCTATTGAGCTTTGATACATCGGTTTTACAACGAGCATTATTCTTTTTCTGTATTTTAATTAAATTAGTAATTTTACTATGACATGAAAATACAATCAGCTCTATAGAAAATTGCTCTAACCCCCTTTAAATAAATAAATAAATAAATAAATAAATACATATATATCTATATCTATATATATATATATATATATATATATATATATATAACTTGAGTGCCAACAGCTACAATCGAAACCGAAACCGAAACTTATAAATAATTTATGATAAAATTATTTTTAAAAGTATAGATTACTGGCGTGCCATCAGCTATAATCGAAACCAAAACCAAAACCTATGAAGAATTCTTAGTAAAATTATTTATTTCAAGAGATGGAAGTCCATAACCATCAAACGACTCGGACATAAGCGTGACACAGAAAAGGACACACACACACACACACACACACACACACACACACACACACACACACACACACACTATCGAATTAATATACAGATTCTTCTTATAAAAGACTCAGGCGAAAGAAACACGTATTCCGTAACGGCGAAAACTTGAAAATATTTCCAATTTTGACAAATGAATAGAATAATCAGTGGATTAATACTTCGGACGAATTAAAAAATTAACTTTTTCTAGACAATTATGAAGAACTACTCGAGATAGTATAAAACTAAAGTGATGAATCACCTTTTTTTTCTCTAGAGATTATTCCTTCTATTATATAAAAACAAACTGTGTCAGTGTTTCTGTGAATTCGTTTCCTACGGACTCGAAAACGGCTGGGCCTATTTTTATCAAAATTTCACACAAAGTAACTTCATGTGCCTGGCAGTATTCTTAGACAGATTTTGTATCGGAATGTCTTCAATATGTATCGATAATCGATAATCAAAATAATCAGATGAAAGAAAAACATGCGATTTTGACCGGAGTTAACACCTTACACAGCCTAACATCACAAGTGCATTTGAGAAGTTTTATTACCGCACAAGTTGAAAGGCTCGGCATATAAAATAAACAGTAGGTTCTTTGATATGACAGGGGTGCGTCTGAAAGGAATGTTTTTGTTTACAGCACAATTGGAGATTTTTGCATTTAAAATTCAATTTTAGTCATTATACATAAAATAATTTTATAAAACCAACAGTACGTTCTCTATAGTGCAATTTAGACGGTGGATCGCGATGGGTTCTCAACTAGAGCAAACAATTTATTTGATTGAAAAAAAATTGGGCACCGATTTCAATGAAAATAAAAATATGAGTGTGTGAAACAATTGTTGGTCATCATTCAATTCCGGGAAACGCCGGGTCACCATGCTAGTAATCTGATAATTTAGTATATAAGTAACAAGATTTGATAGAGACATGTTACCTGTTAACTTCGCGACAGTATCTTCCGGTATAGTTATGTTGCAGTCGGAAAAAAAGCCGACACAAATACTGACAGTGACGATCAAGCCAAAACGCTGAAAACAAAACTGTAAAAAAAGAAAATGGTTGCTTAATTAACCGTTATTCTATGAAAACAAAAACAAAAAACAAACATTATTTTTCAAAAAAGTTTCAAATAAAATTTGTTTACGTTTCTGAATTTTTGAGATAAGGAGTGTTTATTTGTATTATTTGGGTTCACCTCCAGAAAGTTGAATGTTCAATTCTCAATATGGGCGACCGAAGAACACAAGTTCGAATTACTTAGGACCTCTACCCCGTCATGGCTGACGGAACGAGAGCATGTTCCGCTGTGAATTAAATAAAGGGTTCCATTCAAAGTCTCGAGTTCGATAGAAACATTCCATAGTTCGACAAGATACACCTGAAGAAGGTCGGAGATTACATCGACCGAAACGTTATGAAAATGACACTCAAGATGCGAACAGTAGTCCGAAGAATCTAGATAATACGCAAAACTTGTTTGAACAAATAAATAAATAAACTGTAATTTTATTAAAAAACGATAATTTTTTTTTCAAAAAAATTTCAAACAAAACTTTTTTTTTTTCAACTGAAAATGAATTTTTTTTTTAATTTTTAAAAATATATTTGAAAACATTTTGGTTTGTTTCCGTGAATTCCTCTTTTTGTTTAACTAAAGACTGTTTTCTATTAATATTTTTTTAAATGACTTTCACGATGCCATTGAAACTTGTCGTCTGCCGATAGCTGATTTCTAAATTAGCTAATCGCGTCGATATTTTCCAGCTGCTTACCGTAGCCTATCGGAAGATGCCAACGCGAAGTTGGATCAGATCCTACAAAAGTATCTATTTTTTTTTAATTAATTAAGTATCCGGTTTAATATAATCACATTTGTTTATATTCTATATACAATTCTGATAAACGAAAACATTTCGAGTTTCGTCATGTTTCCATGTCGAGATGACAATGCTTAAATAAACTTTAAAGTTCCCATTCTTTTAGATGAGCGTTGATTATTTATCTATTATACGTGCGTGTTTTTTTTTTTTTTACACATTGGTCACCACTTATCAAGGCCCGGAAGCCACTCAGGGATAAGGGTTATTGCAAGTACATTACGTTAGTTTGGAGATTTGATGAAGTGTTTACTTAAGGGGGCGGTTCATTAGGAATTTGTTAACGTTGGACTTGAAGACATCCAAGTTGTAGTCAGGTGGGAAACAGGCAGACGGAACAGAGTTCCACAGGCGTGCAGTTCTAAGAAAGAAGCTTTGTTCATGGAATCTACGTTTTGATTTAGGCACAGATATAGAGTAGGGAAAATTTTTTACAGTGGATTCAGCTAAACGGGTGTTTCTTGTGAAAGATTGGTGAGGGGGGACCAGAGATTGGAGTTCAGACGAGCACCTACCATGGAAATAACGATAAAACAAGGATAGTCTTGCAACGTCTCTTCTGTGGGAGAGAGGTTGCAGGGTAGAGAAAAGGACATCCCCCACTAAGCCACGAAGTCTATTTTGTACTCTGTCATGGCAGGATAGGCTGTTTTAGCAGCTCCTGCCCAGATATGGCAGCAGTATTCCATCCTTGGACGTACTTGGCTTTTATATAGATAGAGAATTTCATCAGTAGTGAGATATCATGTTTGGGCTAAATATCATTATTTATGTATATGATGTGGTTGAATATCATGGAATTTTCTCGAATTTGTTTCTTTGGGCTTGGAAAAGAATGAAATAAAAGTTGATGTATCCATGGTGATAAAATAAGGAAAGAGAAAACATAACGTCGTTTGCTTATTGTTAATATTTTAATTTTCTGAATTTTTGAGATGAGGATTGATTATTCGTATTATTTGGATTCTTCAAACTACTGTTCTCATCTTGAGTGTTATTTATGCAACATTTCGGTCGATGTAAACTCTAACAGGTGTATTTTGTAAAACTCAGAAATTTTTTGCACTGAATTTTTCCAAGACTTCGTGGCTTAATGGGGGATGCTCTTTTCTCTACCCTACAACCTCTCTCCCACAGAAGAGACGTTGCAAGACTATCCTTGTTTTATCGTTATTTCCATGGCAGGTGCTTGTCTGGACTCCAATCTCTGGTCTCCCTCGCCAATCCTTCACGAAAAACACCCGTCTAGCTGAATCCACTGTGAAAAATTTCATCCACTCTTTATCTGTGCCTAAATCAAATCCCAGTCTAATATTAAGCCAACACTTAGAATTGTATATACGTATACGCTCAATGTTCTATACTTATATTTTCATTCGTTCTTTATAATATCCTTGCTCTTATAGGTCTTCGAGACTTCACGTCTTCTTCTATTCCTGGCTTTGTGCCAAGGTGTTCTTCTGATTTCCATATTATTCTATCGAATGCATTTACGAATACGTATGAAACACAGTAAATTATATCGACATGAGAATAGAGATTACAATGTCACCAAGTTTCGTTTCACGAATCGTATAACGTATTGAAAGATCCTTATTAAAAGCTGCCGAGGTTTCATTTTGCCATATATTCTTTTAAATATATTCATAGGTTTTGGCGGCAAAAATCTCGAAAGAATTGGCTGCAATATTTCGCATCAAATCAAGACAAGAAACATGGCAGAATTGAAAAATATAGGAAAAGTCAAGTAATTATATTCAAGTACTATCTTTAAGATGTATTAAATATTATAATTGTTGAAAATATTATAGGCAAGTACTATTTTTGAAATCTATTAAATATTCTAATTGTTCAATATATAATTTTATGCAAGTACTATTTTTGATATGTAATAAATATAATTGTTGAATATGATTCTATGCAAGTACTATTGTTGACGTGTAATAAATATTATAATTGTTGACTATATGATTCTATGCAAGTACTATTTGTGACATGTAATAAATATTATACTTGTTGACTATATGATTCTATGCAAGTACTATTTGTGACATGTAATAAATATTATCATTGTTGACTATATGATTCTATGCAAGTACTATTTTTGACATGTCATAAATATTATAATTGTTGAATATATGATTCTATGCAAGTACTATTTGTGACATGTAATAAATATTATAATTGTTGACTATATGATTCTATGCAAGTACTATTTTTGACATGTCATAAATATCATAATTGTTGAATATATGATTCGATGCAAGTACTATTTGTGACATGTCATAAATATTACAATTGTTGAATATATGATTCTATGCAAGTACTATTTTTGACATGTCATAAATATTGTAATTGTTGAATATATGATTCTATGCAAGTACTATTTTTGACATGTCATAAATATTATCATTGTTGAATATATGATTCTATGCAAGTACTATTTTTGACATGTCATAAATATAATAATTGTTGAATATATGATTCTATGCAAGTACTATATTTGACATGTAATAAATATTATAATTGTTGAATATATGATTCTATGCAAGTACTATATTTTACATGTAATAAATATTATAATTGTTGAATATATGATTCGATGCAATTACTATTTTTTAGATGTAATAAATATTATAAATGTTGAATATATGATTCGATGCAAGTACTATTTTTGACATGTAATAAATATTATAATTGTTGGATATATGATTCGATGCAAGTACTATTTTTGACATGTAATAAATATTATAATTGTTGAATATATTATTCTATGCAAGTACTATTTTTGACATGTAATAAATATTATAATTGTTGGATATATGATTCGATGCAAGTACTATTTTTGACATGTAATAACTATTATAATTGTTGAATATATGATTCTATGCAAGTACTATTTTTGACATGTAATAAATATTATAATTGTTGACTATATGATTCTATGCAAGTACTATATTTTACATGTAATAAATATTATAATTGTTGAATATATGATTCTATGCAAGTACTATTTTTGACATGTAATAAATATTATAATTGTTGGATATATGATTCGATGCAAGTACTATATTTTACATGTAATAAATATTATAATTGTTGAATATATGATTCTATGCAAGTACTATATTTTACATGTCATAAATATTATCATTGTTGAATATATGATTCTATGCAAGTACTATATTTTACATGTAATAAATATTATAATTGGTGAATATATGATTCTATGCAAGTACTATATTTTACATGTAATAAATATTATAATTGTTGACTATATGATTCTATGCAAGTACTATATTTTACATGTAATAAATATTATAATTGTTGAATATATGATTCTATGCAAGTACTATTTTTGACATGTAATAAATATTATAATTGTTGGATATATGATTCGATGCAAGTACTATATTTTACATGTAATAAATATTATAATTGTTGAATATATGATTCTATGCAAGTACTATATTTTACATGTCATAAATATTATCATTGTTGAATATATGATTCTATGCAAGTACTCTATTTTACATGTAATAAATATTATAATTGTTGAATATATGATTCTATGCAAGTACTATATTTTACATGTAATAAATATTATAATTGTTGAATATATGATTCTATGCAAGTACTATATTTTACATGTAATAAATATTATAATTGTTGAATATATGATTCTATGCAAGTACTATTTTTGACATGTAATAAATATTATAATTGTTGGATATATGATTCGATGCAAGTACTATATTTTACATGTAATAAATATTATAATTGTTGAATATATGATTCTATGCAAGTACTATTTTTGACATGTAATAAATATTATAATTGTTGGATATATGATTCTATGCAAGTACTATATTTTACATGTAATAAATATTATAATTGTTGAATATATGATTCTATGCAAGTACTATATTTTACATGTAATAAATATTATAATTGTTGAATATATGATTCTATGCAAGTACTATTTTTGACATGTAATAAATATTATAATTGTTGGATATATGATTCGATGCAAGTACTATATTTTACATGTAATAAATATTATAATTGTTGAATATATGATTCGATGCAAGTACTATATTTTACATGTAATAAATATTATAATTGTTGAATATATGATTCGATGCAAGTACTATTTTTGACATGTAATAAATATTATAATTGTTGAATATATGATTCGATGCAAGTACTATTTTTGACATGTAATAAATATTATAATTGTTGGATATATGATTCGATGCAAGTACTATACTTTACATGTAATAAATATTATAATTGTTGAATATATGATTCGATGCAAGTACTATTTTTGACATGTAATAAATATTATAATTGTTGAATATATGATTCGATGCAAGTACTATATTTTACATGTAATAAATATTATAATTGTTGGATATATGATTCGATGCAAGTACTATATTTTACATGTAATAAATATTATAATTGTTGGATATATGATTCGATGCAAGTACTATTTTTGACATGTAATAAATATTATAATTGTTGAATATATGATTCGATGCAAGTACTATATTTTACATGTAATAAATATTATAATTGTTGAATATATGATTCGATGCAAGTACTATATTTTACATGTAATAAATATTATAATTGTTGAATATATGATTCTATGCAAGTACTATTTTTGACATGTAATAAATATTATAATTGTTGGATATATGATTCTATGCAAGTACTATATTTTACATGTAATAAATATTATAATTGTTGAATATATGATTCTATGCAAGTACTATATTTTACATGTAATAAATATTATAATTGTTGAATATATGATTCTATGCAAGTACTATTTTTGACATGTAATAAATACTATAATAGTTGGATATATGATTCTATGCAAGTACTATATTTTACATGTAATAAATATTATAATTGTTGAATATATGATTCTATGCAAGTACTATATTTTACATGTAATAAATATTATAATTGTTGAATATATGATTCTATGCAAGTACTATTTTTGACATGTAATAAATATTATAATTGTTGGATATATGATTCGATGCAAGTACTATATTTTACATGTAATAAATATTATAATTGTTGAATATATGATTCGATGCAAGTACTATATTTTACATGTAATAAATATTATAATTGTTGAATATATGATTCGATGCAAGTACTATTTTTGACATGTAATAAATATTATAATTGTTGAATATATGATTCGATGCAAGTACTATTTTTGACATGTAATAAATATTATAATTGTTCAATATCAGATTCTATGCAAGTACCATATTTGACACGTGTTAAATATTATAATTGTTTTCATATATGACATGTTTTTGTGTGAATTTTGTTATAAATGTAAAATACCAGTAAGGAATTAGACGAAAAAAAATCCCCAAAACCAAAACCAAAAACAAAACATAAGTCGGTATTTAGTGGAAACGAAAGATGTTACCAGCAAAAAGCAAAATAAAGAGACGTGGTTATACGTCAGTTCGACTACCAAGAGTGTGTAACTTTCAGATAAAGGTGGGAGATATATTTCCCGGATTTGTATAGTAAAACATATTTTTTTTTATAGCAAATTAATTATTATCCGTAAGGGGGACACCAGAACTCTTTATTTCAGACAGGGATGTTATATTTAAAAGAACAACGGACTATGGTTTGTGCGAGACATATATTTATAGAAGAGTCAGAATACGTTCACAATACAAGAAATAGAAAGTTGTCGGTGTTGTAGAAAGAGAAAAAAAAAACTAGCGATATTTTATAAATGTATATGTTTTTATCTCTCTATATGTATATGTGTTTATCTGTCTATATGTATATGTGTTTATCTGTTTATATATGTATATGTGTTTTTCTGTCTATATATGTATATGTATTTATCTGTTTATATATGTATATGTGTTTATTTGTCTATATATGTATATGCGTTTATCTCTATATATGTATATGCGTTTATCTTTCTATATGTATTTGTGTTTTTCTGTCTATATTTATATGGGCTTATCTGTATATATATGTATATGCGTTTATCTCTATATATGTATATGTGTTTATCTTACTACTAGCGGGGGTACCCGGCGTTGCCCGAGTGTTTATTTCCGGGACGGGGGGGGGTTAAAAATGTTATGGTAGGTAAGTAGGAAGGATCAAACCCGGAGTCATGAGTAAAAGTAGGAAAATAAAGTGTGAAAAAAAACAAAAACATCTGCAACGTTAACAGTTCGGCCACCAAGAAAAGTCCATTCCAGTTGTTTAGGAAAAAAAAAAAAACGACTACGGTAGGTCGGCGCGAACGTGAAAATATAATGTGAATTGTCCAGCACGCTAACCACTACGCCACAGAGCACTGCAGCTTAGTTTAGTGATTTTAAATAACTTTACATGAAAGAACTACGAAGCCAAACCGGTGTTCTCTTCTCAACTGTTCCTTGTGAACGATCTCCAAACGGTGTTAAGTGGTGGCAGGGGGGGGAGGAATTTATTAGAGAGAAAATATTTTACCACTTCCATTGATCTTAACCGATTTTGGCCGTGACTTCTCATCAGAAAAAGTATAGAAATCTAAGATTATCGAGGAATTTGAAAAATAATAAGCCTATAACACACCTCAGATATTGTTCTGCCGTTTGTGCATATTATATTTGCATGAAATATCTTGATTTTTTAATCCTATTAAGGTCAAAATCAAACGGGAAAAATGAGTTCATTTTATTTATATAGAGATATGTATATGTGTTTATCTGTCTCTATATGTGTATGTGTTTATTTGTTTATATATGTATATGTGTTTCCCTCTCTATATGTATATGTATTTTTCTCTCTATATGTATGTGTTTATCTGTCTATATATTTATATTTGTTTACCTCTCTATATATGTACATGTATTTACCTCTCTATATATGTATATGTATTTACCTCTCTATATATGTATATGTATTTACCTCTCTATATATGTATATGGTTTATCTGTCTATATATTTATATGTTTACCTCTGTATATGTATGTCTTTATCCGTCTATATATATGTATATGTGTTTATCTCTCTATATATGTATGTGTTTATTTTTTAGAATAGTAAACCTTATTAGAAAAGTCAAAATTATACAATTAGTAAACTGTGGATGACAGTGTTTCTATAATCTATTTCGAAAAAAGCCCTCTGTGAAAAGTTATATCCCCTTTACTGTAGAGTTGACGAGATGCCAGATAGACGCCTCTGAGCTGCTAGACTTTGGAATTCCCTCCTTATTTCCTGCTTCTCTGATTGTACTAACATGCATAAATTTTAATGTAATATGAACAAACATTTTGCTGCTCAACTACTTAGTAGCTCGTTTATTTCTCAGTCGCAATTTTACTTGTTTGAGTGTGATTATGAGTTAAAACTAATTGCAGACGTACGTCAGATATCAGACTGGAAAAAGTAGACGCCCGGCATTTTGTTTTCCTGAGCTTGGTGATTATATGGAGTTGATTGTGCTGAAAAAGAATATCGACATTCTAGATATAAAATAACATTTTATTGTTTTTTTTTTTAGGTTTCAAGTTCTGTTAAAACAGCTTTCAATTTTCAAGCAGCAAAATCAATGGACTAGTTAAATGTCTGTATTATCATTGCTTGAGTGGCTGTATTGTATGTTAGACGCAATAATTGTTTCTTGTTATAGACATGTTATCTCGACATGTGTATGCATATTTTGAAGTTTATGTACAAAGTTATGATTCTAAATTATCTCCTATTATATTTTTGTAAATGACATATTCTCGTTTTAAAATTTCCATGTGCATTACGTTGACCTGTTGTTATTTTATTATATTCCATTTCAAAAGCTGGCCATGTGGTTATTGTAAGTAGTTTTAAATTTATGTTCGTTGCAATAACACACACGCATATATACGCGTGTGCTAGAGAGTGTGTGTCTGTAAGATGGGTATGTATGTGTATATATAGTTATATAAAAATATATAATAAATTTCCATGTGCATTAGTTTAACCTATTATTATTTTATTATATATTATTTGAAAGGCTGTCCATATGGTTATTGTATCTAGTTTACACACATGCCCGTATATATATATATCTATAATATAAAGCTGAATGTCTGTGTGTATGTGTGTGTCTGATCACGAATAGGCTTCTATATAGTTGACGATTTTAAAAAACTGATTACATATAATGATAGAAAATATATCAAGACACAGTAATGGGTATGTTTGATCCTGCAGAACGGTGGTTCATTAAAATTGTGGGGTCTGTGTTCGCACCTGGTCCACAAAGTATGGAAATAAAGACTTTTAAAAATTAAAAAAAAAAAAAGTTTACATGTGTTTTTGCTATAGATGTACATAATAATAGTTTGATAAGTATGTTTTAACTTAAATAGGGATGGTATGATAAAATTGTAGGATCTGCGTTCGCGGATGGCCTCCATAGAATGGAAATAGGCACAAACTTTTATAAAGACTTTTCATATCTATCTGCATAAGTATACTTTGATAATTACGTTTTAATTTGAAGAAATATGGTATAATAAAATTATGGGGTGTTCGTTCGCGCCTGACCTCCATAGAATAGAAATATGTCACAAAGTTTAACCAGGTTTTTTAATATAGATCCGCAGAATATTGTGATAAGTGTTTCAGTGTGAACAGGTATGGTAGAATAAATTATGGGGTTTATCTATTTTATTTTTACTTTCATCATATTTTGCTTTGGTTTTGATACCCCCGAATTCGAAGCTATCTCTTTATAACCCTTCCTTTTCATAACCTATCATACTTTCATAAATCAGAGTCCATTTTCTGTAGGCTGTTTTTGAACCCAGTTAACGACGCGTGCTTTTGCTAGTATATATATATATATATATATATATATATATGTGTGTGTGTGTGTGTGCGTGTGTGTGTATGTATATTTGTGTGTGTAGATAGACGTGTATATGTGTATATATATTCAGAGAGAGAGAGAGAGAGAGAGAGAGAGAGAGAGTGAGAGAGAGAGAGAGAGAGAAAGAGAGAGCGAGACAAAGAGAAAAAGCAAAGGGTGTAATTTATTTTTTTTATCACTGTTTCATATTCTATAGTTATTATTCGACCATTTCCATGCAGAAGACATGTTGCTTTATTATTGTCTATGACAAAAATGGTAATTGATTTTCAATTATGCTGTTATTTATGCATTCACCGTAAAAAAAATGTTATGGCACCGATACCGCTGGAAAATTGAAAATGAACATTAACCGGTCGCCATGATATGACGCGAAAATTAAAAAATATGTGCAACAACTCGGTAGGAGCATGCTCATATATATATATATATATATATATATATATATATATATATATATATGTATAAGGAATTAAAAAATATACCAGCGGTGGTTGACGTTATGTTTAAAGAAAAAATTAGAAAAAACCGAATGAAATCATTAAAAAATCAACGTTTCGTCCCTGTCTCAAAGGACATCTTCAGGATAATTGAGATAAAAATGTGATAAAAGAAAAAGTCATAGATCGTGCGAAAAAAGACAGTTTTTTAAAATCCAACCCATGTTGGGAAAGGATGAAATATGTGTGCGTATGGGAAGGTTGTTTGATGTCTATATATACAACTTTTAAAATGCATTAAAATAAATATGTACATTATTATTATTATTATTTTTTTTTTTTTTTTTTTTTTTTTTTTTTTTTTTCTTTTCTTTTTCTTTCCTTCTTCTGCAAAAACTACTCATTTTCCTGAAACATTCAAAGAAAAAAAAAAAAAAAAAAAAAAAAAAAAAAATAGGCTAGCCAGGATCCACCCTGATACCTTGCTCTTTGATTATTATTTTCCCTATGCTAGGGGTTAAATGGTAGAAGCCTTTTCTTT
>NC_136497.1:142262977-142265477 GCF_053919585.1 Euprymna scolopes | reverse complement strand
CCAAATTCTACAGACTCGAGATTTGACATAAGGGGTACTGAAATTTAGGAAAATCTATTTAATCGGTTTTCGGTCAGAAAATTTGGCTGTCAAGGGGTCACAGTTCAATGATTTGACTTTTTAAATCTCTACAAAACCTCTTCCCCAATTTTGGGTCTAAACACTTGAAATTCTAGATGGTAGGTTACTTGGACAAGGATCACACTTTTTAACTTGGTCTGTTAAAGGGTTAAAATTGAGGTCAAAGTTTTAAAAAGTTTGACCTCTGCAGTCTCTACCAAATTACTCAGCTAATTTTTAGTCTAAACATTTGAAATTTTACATAAAGTGCATTTAGGCACAGGGCAAGCTTCGGTAATTTGGCTGCCAAGAGGTTAAAGTTCAAAAACATTGACCATTTCAGACTCTACCAAACTCCTCTGCCAATTTTAGTTATAAACACTTGAAATTTTAGATGTAGGTTACCTGGACATGTGTCAAACTTTTTAATATATATATATATATATATATATATATATATATATATATGCACATAAAGTTATGAATATAATTTAAAAAGTCAAAAAGAAAAAAAAAGGAAATGACACCACCGAGAATCAAAATCAAAACGATTTATTTTTACCTCTGCCGTTAATGACGTAGCTACGAAGACATGTTTGCTGCAAGGCTAAAAATTAAATAGCTACTACGTTATGCATGCATATTTGAAACGCCTGCGTTCGGCCTTCACCTGGCAATTTAATTTTAAAAAAATCACATTTTTTTACCGATTTTCCCGGGCTAAAATACTCATATAAAGTTTCGCATGGGTTCAAATACCTTATATATGACGTTTCATGTCTGTAAATTAAAACCTCTAGGAGTGGTTTGGTAGGTTAAATTTTTTAAACAAAAATATATATGTATACATAAATATATATGGAAACAGTTTTGTGTTTAGTATAAACTTTTTATGCAAATATTATGCAAGTATAAATCATGTAGAATATCTGCATGAACATAATTACATGTAATAGTTAACTAAAGATGATCATTCCATATAAAAACCGAAAAATAAACTAATAAGGGATTAATTAAAATAAATGTTTAAAAATTAGCAAATTAGCTAGATCTTTTGCTAGTAAATTTAATTCCACGACCCATATATAACTGTTATACCGGCCTTCCTTGAACAGAAGAATTTACACCGATTAGCACTATAAATAGCGCTAGTAATTCCAACACCGGTGAGAGAGATGCGACTGCACTTCAACTGCAAGCCGAGTGCCCAGCAGATATACACGCTTTCCTATCTTTGTACATTATTGTTAATACACTTGTTCCTTAACCGAACCTCGACTTGATTGTTCTCATTTTCACTGTTGTTCCACGACACAACAATAACAAATCTGTATTTTCTTTTGAAATAAATAGAAAAAAGTGATTTTAATATGAATATCAGTTCACAAAAACCCCATATTTATATAAATTTGTATATATATATATATATATATATATATATATATATATATATATATATATATATATATATATATAATCTATTAGTATACTTAGGCAGCATTTTTTCTTTTATGCACGTTTCATTAAATAGTACAGGCAACTCTTACTTGTTTTTCTTGTAATCCTCCTTTTCTCTTTGTCGGACCATTTTCCGAACGTTTTTTTCGAGTGAAATTCCCATAATCGCAACGTTTTCGACCTCCATTGGTCATCGTCAGGAGAGTAGTAAAAATAAAAAATAAAAAATAAAAAATGAAATTGAAAAATGAAAATAGCGAGATGAAATGAAAAGACGATTAAAAGATGTTTAAAAGACGATTAAAATCGCTTAAAATCGCTAAAATACTCAAAAGCACTTGAGCGTGCCCTCCGTTTTATTTTAAGTCTGGTTAATTGTTGGTTTATTAATGTGGATTAACAATGCCTCAAAGATTGGGAGGCGCACCTCGCAATATGAGACAGTTAAAATGGCCGTGTTTTTTGTTTTATTAATATGTCTTTAAACTCATTTTTAGGGGTGTGCTATGAGGTGCTTATAGGTTGAACCATTCGTGGAAGACAGGTGACATGTTAAACTACGGATTGTCTGTGCTATTCAATGAAACGTGCATAAAAGAAAAAATGCTGCCTGAATGCCTGAATATACTAATATAAATATACTAATGTTTATATATATATATATATATATATATATATATATATATATATATATATATACTAGCAAAAGTACACGTCGTTGACTGGGTTCAAAAACAGCCAACAGAAAATGGACTCTGATTTATTAGGTTATGAAAAGGAAGGGTTGTAAAGAGATAGCTTCGAATTCGGGGGTATCAAAACCAAAGCAAAATATGATGAAAGTAAAAATAAATTAGATAAACTCACTAATTTATTATACCATACCTGTTCACACTGAAACACTTATCACAATATTCTGTGGATCTATATTAAAAAACCTTGTTAAACTTTGTGACATATTTCCATTCTATGGAGAACAGGC
>NC_136497.1:142207977-142257977 GCF_053919585.1 Euprymna scolopes | reverse complement strand
AAATGTGAGGGGATTTATATGTATAGCGTGGAATTAACATATTGTTAGATTTTTCTTTTTTTTGTTCCTTTTTATATATATTTATTTTTTCCTAGTTTATAACCTGTTGCTTTTGCATGATCTTTATTTGTATATTCTATATCTATTTCGTTGTCTTTTTTCTGCTGCTATGTAATCTTCATTTATTTGCTTAATTCATTTATGTCAGTTGCTTTTTTTGCGTATTGCTAACAATAGCGTGATCGTCTGATTCTAATAATTCGTACACCGATGTTTAATAATTCAACTAAGGATATTTATAAACGGAGTGAAGTGTCACTGCACTAAAACAGACATTGTGCTGACCTTCTGGGGGAAGAAACGGGGACAGCTATACAGTGTAGGACGGTAAAATTGTCGTCCAAAAGAAAACGACATGATTCCATTTCCATTTGATGAAAACCGGTTTTCTTTTTTGTTGCAGCTCATCTACCAGTTGGCCAGTTGTATACAAATTCTTTCTTATATGTCTGAAAGTGTTCAAATGTTCGAGCGAGATCGGAGATGCGCCGCTGTGCAACACATGATCTCTACCGATCCAAGTTATGACAACAGGACCGTTACCAGCTCCCTCAAAATGCAAATCCTGACGGTTCAACGGTTAAGGGAGTGTCTAGGGTGATGAAAATGAAGTCTGGTTTTAAGGGAAGGGCCGCATCATGCCATCTCACATCTTCGAAGTCAGCTTGAAAGTCAACACCAAAGTCTACCTAAATATGCTGAAGAGTGTGGTTATCTCCTGGTGCAATCAAGTGACCGCTGGCAGACTCTGCGCCGGTCCACAAGTCCAAAGAGACCCAGGCTTGGCTTCATAGGAAGTGCTACGACTTTGTACCCTTATCTCACATACCCCACTTCACATACCCCACTCCACTGAACCCGCTGGACTACTTCGTTCGGTCATACGTCGATAACATCACCAACATGACCTCTCACAACACCAAAGCCAGCCTGATCGCCGCAATCCGCCGAGTATTCGCTAAGCTCCCCCCGGTACTTGTGAAAAAGGCATGCTCT
The DNA here is from genome assembly GCF_053919585.1 of Euprymna scolopes. NCBI lineage: Eukaryota > Metazoa > Mollusca > Cephalopoda > Sepiida > Sepiolidae > Euprymna > Euprymna scolopes. Next base: position 142,256,921 of record NC_136497.1, on the reverse strand, counting down.
CAGTTCCGGACCCGTATTGAGGCGGTGGTTGAGGCTGAAGGCGGCTACATTGAATAGATGTCAGATTTACTAGACCACTCGCGGATAAGGGTTAATAAATATAAAATGATAGTGTAGTAATCGTTAATCGTGTAAATTGGGTAGAATTTAATTATTGATGGGGACGGTCCAACAAGAAATTGTTTACATTGGATTAGAAGACTATCATGTTGTATTCAAGGCAGAACTAGGCCAGCGGAACAATGTTCCAGTGGTGGACAGTTCCGGGAAAGAGACTTTGTTCATGGAATCTGTGTTTAGATTTAAGCACAGATAGAGAATGGGGAAATCGTATATAGTGGCTGTAGCTAGTCGAGTGCTTTTTGTAAAAGTTTAGCAAGAGAGAACTTTAGATTGGAGTTCAGTTGAGCACTTGCCATGAAAATAATGATAGAGCAGAGACAGGCTCGCAACGTCTCTTCTGTGGGAAAGTGGTTGCAGGAAAGATAAAATAGCATTATCTACTAGATTTCGAAGCCGATTTTGAATTCTTCAAGGCTGGATAGGCCACGCTGAGCAGCTCCTGCCCAGATGTGGCAACAGTCCTCCATTTTAGAGCGTACCTGGCTCTTATACAGATAGAGGATGACATTAGCAGTGAGATATCTACTGGAGAGGTAGAATGATCCAAGCATTTTCTCAGCGATTCTGGCAACAGAATAGATGTATGTGTTATATTTCAGATCAGAGTGACGGTCAATGCGAGAAGTTGTCAAATATTTATTCATTGAGTTTGGTTTGTTGTTTTTATGTAGGAGAATTTTTTTTGTTTTGATTTTGCAGATCGAGCTTAGCAAAAAGAAAAGGAAAAATAAGCAATAACTGTAATTTTTGGATCATTTTACATCAGAAAGTCGATATCTTCAAAGAGTTTTATCCGGTGTTAACTAAAGTTATCACCTTGACCTCCCATTCATCAATCATTCTTTCGTTTCAACTAACGGCATACATTAAGCCACATCGCAACTGAACATCATGTCTTTTATCACCCTTTTTTACACTAATGTCTGTCTACTACATAGTTTAATAGCAGTAAGCATTTTTATCGGATATTGTAAAAGCTGAAATACAACAGAAAAAAAAGATGTTCTATACATATCGTAATTAATAATCATCTTCAACCTTTCAAAAGCAACGTGTAGACATGTTAGAGCCTTTGAGATGCCACATCACATTCTGCGATTGATTCTTCCTAATGCATAGAATAACCATAATCGATTCCATCCAATTTCTGACTATGCACTCTGCTAAAAGACTTGATAAGATACCAATATCTTACGAAATGATCAAAAACATACGAAATTACGCTTTTTCGCTCAGTTTTTTTTTGCTTTCCAAAGTACTTAGACACACACACACACACACACACACACACACACACACACACACACACACACACACACACACTCACACACATATGTGTGTGTATGTATGCATTTATATCTATATATGTTTATATATATGTATATATATATAATTATATACGTATGTATTTATATATGTATATATATATATATAAATGTATATATATATATATATAGGCATATATATATATGTATGTATTTACATATATATGAATGTTGTGTATATATGTTGTATATATGCATATACAGACATATATATCTGCATATATATACACACGTATATATATGCGGATATATACAAGTATATATATATATATATATATATATATATATATATATATATATACGCTACTTTTAGACATACAAATCCCAACATTTTTACTCACCCTTTGTTATCAGCGAAGAACAAACTGATATATATATATATATATATATATATATATATATATATGCATATACATATGTATATATAAATTTATGTATATGTTTATATATATGTATGTATAGGTATATGCATATATATACTTACATATATATACGTGTACATATGAATATATATGCATATATATCTTTATATGTTGATACAGACATATATACATATATACATATGTATATGTATGCGTATATATATATTTTTATATATATACGTAGCTTTGCACATCTATGTGTGAACATATGTGTATATTTTATCTACGTTCTGCGCTTTGTTATTATATCTCTAGCAAAAACTTTAAACGTGTGAATTGTTTAGACGTATGTTACTGCACTTATTACGCAATATCTCTCTAACAACTTCCATCTACTAGTTCTTCTGTCCCGCCACGCGCGTCGAGTGTTTAAAAATTTTCGTTGGTCTGTCACGATTTCGTGTAAAATAGTACTGAATTTAAAATAAAAATTTTCGTTGGTCTGTCACGATTTCGTGTAAAATAGTACTGAATTTAAAATAAAAATATTCGTTGGTCTGTCACGTTTAATTTAGTATTTTTGCTTGTTAATCCTTTAGAAATATTTTTCAACATAAACGGGGTATGTTGTCCCTTGCAACGTAAAGGGCTTCTGGCACTATGTTTACAGAGGACTCCAGGGAGTTGTACAATAATGTTTGTTCACATTAAATTTAAAGTTCCGCATTTAACTACCGACAGGAAACCGGGACCAGGGAGGAAATTCCAAACTGTTACAATACGTGGAACGAAACTTTTATTGTTAATTTTTTTTTCGGTATCTAGTGATCTCAACAATGAAAAGAGTGGATTTTGTTTCTGGTCGGGTTTATTGGCAGTATGTGCCTCGATGGGGCACACGTGATGTTAGTTCATCAGCGCAGATTCCATTAACGTACTTGTAAAACAGAAACGGGGATGCAACATTGTGGCGATGGGAAAGTGGTTGAGGCTTGTTTGATTGTGCGAAACATATGAGATCTGGTCCTCTTTTTTTTTTGATCCTGTCCAAGAGCGAGAGGCTGGTGGTAGATGCATCAGCCCATATTTAGCAACAATAATCCATGCATGGATGAATTGTTTCTTTGTAAAAATCGTGTGAGGGGATCCACTTTCTTGTCCTCAATGTATTTTATACCCAGGTGTAGCGATCCATCCTCCCTCGGCCAAGATGGAACACGAAGAAGGTCGCTGTGACCACACAATTACAAGTGAATGCTAGGTGGTTAGGACTCCCACCAAAGTTTTGCGATGCAGCTCGAATCGCTTTCACGAAGACAGGGTTGATATGACGCTGATAGCAACAGTTGTTGGTTCTCTTCTATCTTTTTTTTCTTCCGTTGAAAACTTGGTTGTTTTTCTTTCTTCAAAGTTCACTTAAAAATAATAACAACAATAATAACCGACGCTGGTTGTTGATTTCGTATGAAATTAATTATTCTAAAATAAAAAAAAAGAGATCAAAATAATGAGTATGTTCAGTTTTTCAAAAAATCAAAAATAAAAGAAATAAAATATCGATTCAAGTTTCTTTTTCTAGTAATTACAATAATCGATGAACGGAACTTTAGTTTTTTTCTCTAATTGATTTCATGCTTCCGATCGGTCAAAAGGCAAAGGCATATCGAACGGCGGGGCGTGGAAGTGGTGGACAGTCACTCTGTGAAAATTCACCCCCAAAATTCACCCCCAAAATTCACTCCAAAAATTCACCACAAAAATTCACCCCAAAAATTCACCCCAAAAATTCACCCCAAAAATTCACCCCCAAAATTCACCCCAAAAATTCACCCCCAAAATTCACTCAAAAAATTCACTCCAAAAATTCACCCCAAATATTCACTCCAAAAATTCACTCGAAAAATTCACCCCAAAAATTCACTCCAAAAATTCACCCCAAAAATTCACCCCAAAAATTCATTCCAAAAATTCACCCCAAAAATCACCCCCAAAATTCACTCCAAAAATTCACTCCAAAAATTCACCCTAAAAATTCACCCCCAAAATTCACTCCAAAAATTCACCCTAAAAATTCACCCCAAAAATTCACTCCAAAAATTCACACCAAAAATTCACCCCAAAAATTCACTCCAAAGCATTCCTGCTAACCAATCGTCGTTCACTCTGTCGCACCTTGGTTCGTCCTGATTAGATAACTAGCTACCCCCCCCATCCTGATCAGGTGAATGGTTCTAATCGATAATCATATCACGTACCGGGGAACCCGTCATTGATCCCCGGGGTCCAGCTCCAGACGAAACATTCGCTAATATCTCCAAATAATGCTTCATATAAATACTTCAATGGTGAATGCTCTGACGAACTACAAGAACTTGTACCCGCTTGACGTGACTACCCTCGACAAACCCGACAATCAAATAAGTCCCACCCCTTTACAGTAAAGATCACCAGGTGTAAAAAAGCCTTTTGCTCCAATAGTTTCTTGCCCAGAACTGGACGTCTTTGGAACTCCCTTCCGGGATTCTGCTTTCCCAACTGTACTGATATGCAGATGTGAACAACCATCTTGTTACTCAACTCCCTTCATAACGCTCCTGCAAATTAAGTTCCCGATAGTAACCCTCTACTTCAAAGTGCCACTCTGCCTTGTTTGGGGTGAAAATTGACTAAAAAAAATTATTTCATATTTTCGACTTTGTTCTTCCTTTATCAAGGAAATGTATTTAAAATCGGCAATCTCACTTATTAACTGGCGATATGCCTTGTGTGAGACATATTTCTTTTTAGAAGATGGTCACCACTTATCAAGGCCCGGAAGCCACTCGGGGATAATGGTTATTACGTGAACAGTACTTAGTGTTGAGATTTGATAAAGTGTCTTACTTAAGGGGGCGGTTCATCAGGAATTTGTTTATATTGGACTTGAAGACAATCAGGTTGTAGTAAGATGAGGAACAGACAGACGGAACAGAGTTCCACAGGTGTGCACTTCATAGAAAGAAGCTTTGTTCATGGAATCTACGTTTTTGTTTTGGCACAAATAAAGAGTAGAGAAAATTTTTGACAGTGGTTTCAGCTAGACGGGTATTTTTCGTGATAGATAGATAAATAGATAGATAGACAGATGGCTGGATGTTTGCCTCTTTGTTATATTTCAATTTAAATTAGCACTTTCGTCGCTAAACACAAGTTATCTTACCCTTTTGAACAATGTCCCATCACCCCCGGGCCGAAAACTTAAGGTGGTCGTCGTTCTCGGGTTGATTATAGACATTCATTAAACAATTTTTGAATATTCAAAGATAAACCCCGTTACCAGAAAATAGAAAAAAAATAGCATAATTTTCAAAATATTAGTTGATTCCACAAAAATTATGGAAATAAGTCAACTTGTTATGCTCTTCCAGTGTACCAAATTCCACTTCTCTGTGTTTCATAGTAATTAAAAAAAAAAATTGACCTACAATAAAGCGATTCACAGGGTTTAGATAGATAGATAGATAGGTAGATAGATGTACAGATAGATAGGTAGAGATATTATGATAAGAGAGGATATCCTTTATGAAAATTGTTTAAATATTTCATTTTTATTCATCAAAATTAATAAAATATTAAAACATTTACTTTATAATAATAACATAATAAAATAATTAATTAATAATATAATATTCGTATTATCATAATTAGCAACATCATAATTAATAAATGATTACTTATTAATTTATAATTTTTAAATAAATAATAAAGTTATAATTAATTATTTAATATGCGTTATAATAACTAATAGGCCAATTAATAATTAATAAATTAATATAACAATTAATAATAAATTAGATAAAATATGTTCTTTTTAGTTAATTTTAAGAACAATCTAGAGAGACTTTCGAGAGAAGACGAAAGTGTTCTTTTTTTTAACTTAATAAGAAAAATCTAGAATAATAAAATTCTGTATGAAACGACGCGTCGCTCGCAATCGAGTCCGTTTCGTAAATATTTGTTAACCTATGAGCTAACGATTCGTTTGAAGTCCAATTATCTTTGACGGACGTCGTTCCAGCCGAAAGAAACTTAAAAAAAGGCCATACCCAGCGTCAACTAAAAAAAACAAAAAAAAAACTGGATTTTAGATCAATACAAAGATTTCTCCATAACTTCTCATTGACCAAAGTATTATATTTTCAAACCCCTGCATTTATAAGCATTTGATTTCAAAGTTAATAAGAGTTATTTCCCTTGAAACTTTAGACGTTAGAAACTTAATATTGGCGTCATCAGAATGAACAAAACGTGTTTATCTGTAAATGTTATTTACATGGTTTTGCTTTTTGCTTTTGCGTTTTATTTTTTTATAACTCAGAGTTGATTGGTTTCATTTACTCTCTTGGACTGTTGCTTGTTCATAACACGTAACATGCACGAGGGATGAACGGATGTACACAAATCTAACACAATGGCAGAATCCTCAGAAAATGATTTTAAGACCGTAGTGGAATGAGGCCGAAAATGAATGGTAACATTTGATTAAAGACTAGATTTTAGAGAAGAATGGCAGGAGACTGATGATACGATACTTGAGCAAGTAAGTGCTTTCGCTAGAATTAAGGAATACTACTTCAACAGGGGCAATTTTCCAGTTATCAGAAAAGCAACACTCGGCTAGGCATTGGTTGAAGTGTTTAGAAAGGATAGGTCTTATAATATTGGTTTCCCGGAAAACACCCATTACCTCAACATGGGTGATGGAAAATGTTTGTGAATGTTAAAATGTTTGAACCACAAAAAGAATGTTATGGAAACGAATTAGGTACTTTAGAAAGAAAAATATTTTTAATGTTTAACATAAAACTAGACTACATGTGACCCGTTATATTAGCTATGGAATTAATGTATGAGCGTGACACTTGTGACGTAAAGAAAATATTTTTTTGACATAACAGAAGCATTTCTATGAAAGTATATTAAAATTTAAAAAAAAAAGAATATAGATAGATTTCTATCAGTCGTTCTGTTTATTATAATTATAATTGATTATTTTTGCAAAAAAAAAAAAAAAAATACAGTTACTGAATTATAAGTGGTTGGCCACACTTATAGGTACATGTGCACTGAACAGATACCATAATACTTATTATAGTTAAATTCAAATTTTGATATATCTGCTTTTTTTACATCGTTCATTTCTGTATTATGTTTAAGTTATTTTAAACCCCACTCTTCCCATGTTAAATAATAATTTCAAAATAATAATGTTAATATTTCCGCGTCCCAATTTTTCTTTTGTTTTTTTTTTCGCGTTTAAATTATCCATATAAACAATTGTTAATACTGTCTGCTTTTCTTTTTGCATCATTCATTTCTGCATTACGTTTAAGTTATTTTAAACCCCACGCTTTCCATGTTAAATAATAATTTCGAAATAATAACGTTAATATTTTCAGTGCGCAGGTCATGCGCGCATGCGCAACCGGATGCCGTAAACCGGAAAGTGGGTTACATACATCGTAGCAAGGTCATTTGAGATTTATAATTATATAGATTAAGCTGCCCTCCTTTATAATTACAAGAAGCTTTCCCAAACACCGATATCCATGACAGATAATACTCTACCTGTGAATTCTTCCTTCAAACTCCTTGGCTTAACCTCCACAAGCAATATGAGCTGGAACAAATACATCGTGTACATTGCGAAAGCTGCTGAAAAGAAGGTGGTTTCCCTCTATCATGCTAAAAGACTAATCACACCTGAAAGTATTCTGTACCTCTAGAAAGTCACCATTCGCCCATGCATGGAGTATTGTTGACACACCTGAGCTGATGCATCTACTACAAGTCTGTTTTGGCCAAGATCAAAGTGTAGTATCTGTTCTTCAGATGCTGCAAGCTATGACTAGCTATGACTAGCAAAGACCAGATGTGGGGGCAACCCCACATGCCTGACCATTAACCAGCTCCCATTTCCCACCTCTCGGGAGCTGGTCCCCCTTTTTCCCTTCTCCCTCCCTTCACTCCTCACATTAAAAATCGGCCTTGTGCCTAATTTGCTTGGTGGGGGAGCAAATAAATACCATCTGTTCTTCAGATGCTGCACTTCCATTTCTTGTTCTCCTTCGGTGGAGGAGCAGTCCTTCACAACTGAGACAATTTTTATTTTTTATTTTTGTACCTTTTCTCCACGTTAAAAAACGACCCTGGTGTCTAACTCTGTCCCGTGGGGGAGACATTGAAAATAGGTACTACAAGTTTCTTCTTCTTGGATAGAGTCCAAAAAAAATTTGTACTCTAATAGGTCCCGCTTTGTAAACTAAGCTCTAATCCCTGTCCCATCGTCGCAATGTTGCATCTCTGTTCCTGTTTTACAAGCATTTTAATGAAGGTGGTCTGATGAACTCATTACACTTGTGTTCCATCGACGTAACATAGCCCCGGCATACCCGCTTAGCAACAAAATCACACCCCTTCACTGTTGCTGTCCCTAAATGCTAGAAAGCTTTTTACTCTAACAGTTTCTTTCCTCAAATAGCTAAACTTTGGAATTCCCTTCCTGCTACCTGCTTTCCTGACTGTACTGATATGCAGAAGTTTAAATGTAACGTAAACCAACATATTGTTAATCTTTCCTTAAGCCTGATCCCAAATAGTAGTCTTTTACGTCTAATTGGCGATATGCCTTCTTTGGGCGTGAAAGTGAGTAAAAACATCAGATAGATAGATAGATAGATAGATTAATGGATGTTGGATTTTTGTTATATTTAAGTTTAAATTAGCATTTTAATCGCTAAACGCGTAAATTGAATAGACGTATCTTAATACGAAACATATTCATGTTTTATTCTTGTATACTTGCTTTCCCTCTTCATCTAACTTTATTTCCATGAATTTCCAATATTAGCATTTATTTATTGCTAGGCATTCGATCTTCCTAACCGAAAAGCATAAAAACAAATTGCCTTTTCTTGTAATGAAATTCAATCTGATAAAAGGCAACTATTTGACTTGTTATTATCATTCATCGAATTGTAAAACACGACTAGACTCATCTTAATGTCGAATGTTTTATAAGGAGTATAAAAATTGTACCCAGTGCGTAAAGGAATAAACGGCTGATTTTAAAATTAGTAAAAACAGCAGCAGAGGACGTGCCTTATCAAGAAAATTAAAGAATGAGAACACCGGAAACTGTCGTGAAAGAACGAATTCATTGTGATTTAAAATATCAGTTTGTAATACTAATTACTGTCACGCCCTCGCCATCAGACCTACTAATCTGATTTTCGAATAGTCTCCTGGCTTGTATAAACGGTTAATCGTTAGTAAAAAAAAAAGACTTCTGGCGACGGAACGTTAATAAAATACGAAATAGTTCTATTCATATCAATACACATGCATTAAATTAAAATACTTTTGTTCGTTCAGAATTATCAGAATTGATCTCCTTTGTACTATACTAAATACATGTCCCCTGGGTCATACTGGCCTACAAGAAAATACACTCTCCTTTTTCTAAAAAAAAAAACAAACATAATTCAATCCACATGAGAAATATAGAATTGGAAACTACTATGTTTGAAATTATTGGGCTTGTCTGTCTAAGCCATCGTATGCGGTTCAAGAGGCTCAAAACTGGCATGTCGACAAAAACCCTAGTTGCATCGTCTTCAGAAGCCCAACTTCCGACCGCACATGCAAGGTTGTATGGAAATATTATACCACACATGTATTCCGTGTAATAGTTTTTATTTTATTTTAGTTTTACCCTGCTTGTATTGTATATAAAGAGAGATGCACTATAAATATACTAAAATCTTGAAGATAAAAATTCAATCAGGATTAAACAACAAATCATAACAATTATATAAAACATTACGAATATACAAGATGCACCTAAATGTAATGTGACAAGCATAAAACTTTCTTAAGATAGACGAAAAAAAAAACCCGATTCATCGAGACGGTTGATTGACACTGAAAACACCTTACTTATATCTACAGTAGATGTGCTTACAGTTATATCTCATAGGATTAGCGAATCTCTCAACGGAGACTTCCTATCTAAGGCAATTGCTCTTGACATATCAAATGCCTTTGATAAGGTATGGCATAAAGGTCCACTTCACAAGATCCCCAGCTATGGTATAACTGGAAATGTCTTCTCAATTATTAAATCATTTCGTTCTGATAGGTTCATAAGAGTAGTGGTTGATGGGCAGAAATCAGAAGCTCACAGTATTAATGATGGAGTCCCTCTGGGGTCCATCTTGGGCCCAACTATCTTCCTGATCTACACAAATGATCTCCTAAATCACATCTTAGGATCATCCGTAGACATTTATGCTGACGGCACTAAAATCTATGGTAGCACATCAAACGCCATAAATTACCAAGTTCTTTCTGATTCTCTCTCCTCTGATCTTGAGCACGTGGTACAATGGGGAAAGCGGTGGCTGGTTATTTTTAACGCATCTCAAATCAAGCTCCTATCTTTACATCATCACCGCTCTGATCCTCATCTGGATTCAATAGAAATGAATGGCTCGCGTCTTAGGAAGGCTGCATGTTTTGAAAAGCTTCTGGGCTTGGCCTTTACTCCTGATCTGAAATGGAACGCGTACACTAAATCTGTTGCCTAGGTGGCTGGAAAAATGCTGGGATCTTTCTACCTATATAAAAGCCAATTACGTCTAAAGATGGAGTACTGTTGCCACATCTGAGCAGAAGCTGCTAGAAAGACGTTATCCTGACTTGACAAAATTCAAAATGGACTTCGTAGTGGGGGACGCACTTTTCTCTTCCCTGCAACTTTTTTCCTACAGAAGCGACATTGAGAGCCTGTCTCTGCTTTATCGTAATTTTCATGGCACGTACTCGTCTGAGCTCCAGTATATGACCCTCAATTGTCAAACTTTCACGCAAAACACTCGTCTAGCTGAAACCACTGTCAATAATTTCCCCCACTCTTTTTCTGTGACTAAACCTAAAGGTAGATTCCTTGAACAAAGCTTCTATTTTCGAACTGCACGCCTGTGGAACTCACATTCGTTTGCCTGCTTTCCAGCTGACTGCAATTTGATAGTTTTCAAGTCCAATGTAAACAAATTCTTGATGAACCGTCCCCTTAAATAATCTAGTTTACCAAATTTCCACTACTAACGATTACTACGATATCATCCCATTGATTATTATAGACTCACTAACCCTTATCCTCGAGTGGCCTCCGGGCTTTGATAAGTGGTGACTCCCATGTAAAAATAGAAACTCCTGATACGGCACAGAGTCAGTCAAAGTAAGCCATCATTCATTTCTATTGAATCCAGATGAGGATCAGAGCGGTGATGATGTAAAGATAGGAGCTTGATTTGAGATGCGTTAAAAATAACCAGCCACCGCTTTCCCCATTGTACCACGTGCTCAAGATCAGTGGAGAGAGAATCAGAGAGAACTTGGTAATTTATGGCGTTTGATGTGCTACCATAGATTTTACTGTACACACAATTATTCGTGAAGAACTGAGGATGCGGAAGATTTGCACGAACCTTGTCCGAAGGGTGGTCAGAGATTATCAGACTCTTAGACCAAAATGGGCATCAAGACAGTTCCTCCCCCTCCCTATAGTCTATACCTTGCTCCCTGTGACTTTTGGTTATTCTCTACGCTTTACGCCCAAGGAAAACCTTAGAGACTGTCAATGTGAAACAACTGAGGAGACGATCACACAAGAGGACTCCCATGGGATCTCACAGAAGTTGTTAGAACGATACAACGAGTGCATTGCAGTTGGAGAATATTACTTCGAAGGGGACCAGAATTTCATGAGTGTATTATCAATAAAAGTCCCTATGCAAACATTTGTTAGAATGATTTAAGGCACCATGTAGATGACCATGTTTTGGGGTTTTATTTTTTACCATTAATGCATGCCCACACAGTTTTGTTTCTTATTTACTTGCTTCTCCATGAGGGATAATTTAAACACATTTAAACACAAAGGCGGTTTTGAATGTGGGAAAATCTAGCTCCCCAAAATGACGCACTCTGAATTGGAACAAAAACAAAAATTGCGTTAGTCTAGGAAGGAATTCTCGTTTGCTTCCCGACGACAGAATAGACAAAGTGTAGCATCAGAACAGGTACTAGAGATAAAATGGCCAACGAAATCTGCACTCGTTCCCTGCAACTGACAATTAGGATACATCATCATATTTTTATGTTGTCATTGGTTTAAGGATGCATACCTTGATGTTATATCCGTAAGTTTACAGACGATTTTTGTCTTTTCTGGTTCAGAACAAGATAAATATTTTATGAATTGATCTGTTACGTGTCATTGACGACTTCTTGTTTGTGACGAATAATATTCAACACTTTTGCTCATATTCTAATGTATTTTTATCGCCCCCCCCCAAGTCAACAGAGATTAGACAATGCTTATAATAATCCTGTCGTAGTTGATTGTTCGGTGGGAGTTTAGTTCTGTGCAGTTGTCGGAGGTTTAGTTCTGTGCAGTTGTCGGAGGTCCATCAGAGAAGGGGGTTAATTTATTGCAAATCGTCTGATGCGACCTTACCAGGGAACACCGACGAGGCTGCCCAGGCACTTTTTGCAGATCAGAGTGTCCCTCCTCGGGGGCGCTGAGTTCTCAGTCCCATTTTTCTACCCTGCTGTCTAAGTTCTTGCAGCGGGAGTGAACTAAAAACCCTCTTAAAACTATGCTTCTCTATCATAATTATACTGTCTTTTAGTTTGTTCATTTCACTTTTCTGGAAACCTAGTGCACCGATCTGAGTGAAATTTTGCATTGACCTTTGTTATGATGAGATTCAAAGAAGTAAGTATCATGTTATCCGTTCGATGCACGGTGAGAGATGCTTTGCGATTTAGTATTTATTTTTTATTTAATGCAATAATAAACACGACTTATTCAAAATTCAATGGCGGATATGTTTAGCCCATTTTCAACGTGCCAAAGAAATTAGTTCCAAAAGTAATGGCTCCAATTTTCATTAAATCCGAATGGATCAAATTGCATTATTATGGTGACGGAATTCAGTTTCATTTCTCTGTTGTAGATATAGACGGTGTTAGACTCTAAGAAAGCAAGCTCTGTCATGAACGTGCGAAAGAAGCAGAGGTGCGTCATTGTTTACCTGGAATAAGTGCATTGAGAATGGTGGTGATTACATAGAAAAACAAATTCTGGCGCACGAAAGGTCGTTCGTCATAAGGGTCCAACTCCAGTCTTCGTATCTCCTCAGGGATTTGAGTTAAAAAAATAGGAGGTTTTACTTTTGAAACGACCCTTATATGACAGAACGCATTTCGGGCGTACATGCACAGCTGTCGTTCAGCTCTGGCAAAAGTGTATTTGGAAAGGTTGTGACTATGTATAAAAATGAATTGTAGAGCACAAAAGGGCGCTCGTTTTAACGGTATCGCTTCCGTCTTCGTAGCTTGTCTACTTTGGAACAACCCTGGTATATTATTATTAGGGCTATGACAACAGCATATTCTTTTCATTGTTTTGATTCTCGAGTGTGTATCCGACAGAGTTAGACATAGTTAATCAACAAATAACATATTCTATATATAAAAACACATACGATACTTGACTCCCCGTGACCCGTTGGGTCAGTATGTTATATAAGCTATGGAATTCATGTATGAGCGTGACACTTGTGACGTAAAGAAAATAGTTTTTTTGACATAACAGAAACATTTCTATGAAAGTACAGTAAAATGAAAAAAGAATATAGATAGATTTCTGTGAGTCGTTCTGTTTATTATAGTTGATTATTTTTGAAAAAAAAATACAGTTTCTGAATTATAAGTGGTTGGCCACACTTATAGGTGAATGTGCACTGAACAGATACCATAATACTTATTATAGTTAAATTCAAATTTTGATATATCTGCTTTTTTTTTTACATCGTTCATTTCTGTATTACGTTTAAGTTATTTTAAACCACACTCTTCCCATGTTAAATAATAATTTAAAATAATAGCGTTAATATTTCCGCGTCCCAATTGTTCTTTTGTTTTTGTTTTCGCGTTTAAATTATCCAAATAAAAAATTGTTAATACTGTCAGCTTTTTTTTACATCGTTCATTACTGTATTACGTTTAAGTTATTTCAAACCTCACTTTTCCCATGTAAAATAATAATTTCGAAATAAAAACGTTAATATTTTCAGTGCAAAGGTCATGCGCGCATGCACAACCAGATGTCGTAAACCGGAAAGTGGGTTACATACATCGTTACAAGGTCATTTGAGTTTTATAATTATATAGATTAACGGATACATGCTCGAAAGTCAAAACAATGAAACGAATATGCTGTTGTCATAGCCCTAATTATTATTCATTAAGTGTTTTAAGCAAGAAATCAGTAATACAAAAAAAAAGCAGTAATACAAAATAAAGAAAGCAGTAATACAAATTTAAGAAAGCAGTAATACAAAATAAAGAAAGCAGTAATACAAAATAAAGAAAGCAGTAATACAAAATAAAGAAAGTAGTAATACAAAATAAAGAAAGCAGTAATACAAATTTAAGAAAGCACTAATACAAAATGAAGAAACAGTAATACAAAATAAAGAAAGAAGTAATACAAAATAAAGAAAGCAGTAATACAAAATTAAGAAAGCAGTAATACAAAATAAAGAAATCAGTAATACAAAATAAAGAAAGCAGTAATACAAAATGAAGAAAGCAGTAATACGAAATAAAGAAAGCAGTAATACAAAATGTTGAAAGCAGTAATACAAAATAAAGAAAGCAGTAATACAAAATAAAGAAAGCAGTAATACAAAATAAAGAAAGCAGTAATACAAAATAAAGAAAGTAGTAATACAAAATAAAGAAAGCAGTAATACAAAATAAAGAAAGCAGTAATACAAAATAAAGAAAGCAGTAATACAAAATTAAGAAAGCAGTAATACAAAATGAAGAAAGCAGTAATACAAAATGAAGAAACAGTAATACAAAATAAAGAAAGCAGTAATACAAAATAAAGAAAGCAGTAATACAAAATAAAGAAAGCAGTAATACAAAATGAAGAAAGCAGTAATACAAAATAAAGAAAGCAGTAATACAAAATGAAGAAAGCAGTAATACAAAATAAAGAAAGTAGTAATACAAAATGAAGAAAGTAGTAATACAAAATAAAGAAAGTAGTAATACAAAATGAAGAAAGCAGTAATACAAAATAAAGAAAGCAGTAATACAAAATAAAGAAAGTAGTAATACAAAATGAAGAAAGCAGTAATACAAAATAAAGAAAGCAGTAATACAAAATAAAGAAAGTAGTAATACAAAATAAAGAAAGTAGTAATACAAAATGAAGAAAGCAGTCATACAAAATAAAGAAAGTAGTAATACAAAATAAAGAAAGCAGTAATACAAAATGAAGAAAGCAGTAATACAAAATAAAGAAAGTAGTAATACAAAATGAAGAAAGTAGTAATACAAAATAAAGAAAGTAGTAATACAAAATAAAGAAAGTAGTAATACAAAATAAAGAAAGTAGTAATACAAAATGAAGAAAGTAGTAATACAAAATGAAGAAAGCAGTAATACAAAATAAAGAAAGCAGTAATACAAAATAAAGAAAGTAGTAATACAAAATAAAGAAAGTAGTAATACAAAATGAAGAAAGCAGTCATACAAAATAAAGAAAGCAGTAATACGAAATAAAGAAAGCAGTAATACAAAATAAAGAAAGTAGTAATACAAAATGAAGAAAGCAGTAATACAAAATGAAGAAAGCAGTAATACAAAATAAAGAAAGCAGTAATACGAAATAAAGAAAGCAGTAATACAAAATAAAGAAAGCAGTAATACAAAATGAAGAAAGCAGTAATACAAAATAAAGAAAGTAGTAATACAAAATGAAGAAAGTAGTAATACAAAATAAAGAAAGTAGTAATACAAAATAAAGAAATCAGTAATACAAAATAAAGAAAGTAGTAATACAAAACAAAGAAATCAGTAATACAAAATAAAGAAAGTAGTAATACAAAATAAAGAAATAAGTAATACAAAATAAAGAAAGCAGTAATACAAAATAAAGAAATCAGTAATACAAAATGAAGAAATCAGTAATACAAAATGAAGAAAGCAGTCATACAAAATAAAGAAAGCAGTAATACAAAATTAAGAAATCAGTAATAAAAAATGAAGAAAGCAGTCATACAAAATAAAGAAAGTAGTAATACAAAATAAAGAAAGTAGTAATACAAAATAAAGAAAGCAGTAATACAAAATAAAGAAAGCAGTCATACAAAATAAAGAAAGCAGTAATAAAAAATGAAGAAAGCAGTAATACAAAATTAAGAAATCAGTAATAAAAAATGAAGAAAGCAGTAATACAAAATTAAGAAATCAGTAATACAAAATAAAGAAAGCAGTAATACAAAATAAAGAAAGCAGTAATACAAAATGAAGAAAGCAGTCATACAAAATAAAGAAAGCAGTAATACAAAATTAAGAAATCAGTAATAAAAAATGAAGAAAGCAGTCATACAAAATAAAGAAAGTAGTAATACAAAATAAAGAAAGTAGTAATACAAAATAAAGAAAGCAGTAATACAAAATAAAGAAAGCAGTCATACAAAATAAAGAAAGCAGTAATAAAAAATGAAGAAAGCAGTAATACAAAATAAAGAAATCAGTAATAAAAAATGAAGAAAGCAGTAATACAAAATTAAGAAATCAGTAATACAAAATAAAGAAAGCAGTAATACAAAATAAAGAAAGCAGTAATACAAAATAAAGAAAGTAGTAATACAAAATAAAGAAAGCAGTAATACAAAATAAAGAAATCAGTAATACAAAATAAAGAAAGTAGTAATACAAAATAAAGAAAGCAGTAATACAAAATAAAGAAAGCAGTAATACAAAATAAAGAAAGCAGTAATACAGAATAAAGAAAGTAGTAATACAAAATAAAGAAAGCAGTAATACAAAATAAAGAAAGCAGTAATACAAAATAAAGAAAGCAGTAATACAAAATAAAGAAATCAGTAATACAAAATAAAGAAAGCAGTAATACAAAATAAAGAAAGCAGTAATACAAAATAAAGAAAGCAGTAATACAAAATAAAGAAAGTAGTAATACAAAATAAAGAAAGCAGTAATACAAAATAAAGAAAGCAGTAATACAAAATAAAGAAAGCAGTAATACAAAATTAAGAAAGCAGTAATACAAAATGAAGAAAGCAGTAATACAAAATGAAGAAACAGTAATACAAAATAAAAAAAGCAGTAATACAAAATAAAGAAAGCAGTAATACAAAATAAAGAAAGCAGTAATACAAAATGAAGAAAGCAGTAATACAAAATAAAGAAAGCAGTAATACAAAATGAAGAAAGCAGTAATACAAAATAAAGAAAGTAGTAATACAAAATGAAGAAAGTAGTAATACAAAATAAAGAAAGTAGTAATACAAAATGAAGAAAGCAGTAATACAAAATAAAGAAAGCAGTAATACAAAATAAAGAAAGTAGTAATACAAAATGAAGAAAGCAGTAATACAAAATAAAGAAAGCAGTAATACAAAATAAAGAAAGTAGTAATACAAAATAAAGAAAGTAGTAATACAAAATGAAGAAAGCAGTCATACAAAATAAAGAAAGTAGTAATACAAAATAAAGAAAGCAGTAATACAAAATGAAGAAAGCAGTAATACAAAATAAAGAAAGTAGTAATACAAAATGAAGAAAGTAGTAATACAAAATAAAGAAAGTAGTAATACAAAATAAAGAAAGTAGTAATACAAAATAAAGAAAGTAGTAATACAAAATGAAGAAAGTAGTAATACAAAATGAAGAAAGCAGTAATACAAAATAAAGAAAGCAGTAATACAAAATAAAGAAAGTAGTAATACAAAATAAAGAAAGTAGTAATACAAAATGAAGAAAGCAGTCATACAAAATAAAGAAAGCAGTAATACGAAATAAAGAAAGCAGTAATACAAAATAAAGAAAGTAGTAATACAAAATGAAGAAAGCAGTAATACAAAATAAAGAAAGCAGTAATACAAAATAAAGAAAGCAGTAATACAAAATTAAGAAAGCAGTAATACAAAATAAAGAAAGTAGTCATACAAAATAAAGAAAGCAGTAATACAAAATTAAGAAAGCAGTAATACAAAATAAAGAAAGCAGTAATACAAAATAAAGAAAGCAGTAATAAAAAATGAAGAAATCAGTAATACAAAATGAAGAAAGCAGTCATACAAAATAAAGAAAGCAGTCATACAAAATGAAGAAAGCAGTAATACAAAATAAAGAAAGCAGTCATACAAAATGAAGAAAGTAGTAATACAAAATGAAGAAAGCAGTAATACAAAATGAAGAAATCAGTAATACAAAATTAAGAAAGCAGTAATACAAAATAAAGAAAGCAGTAATACAAAATAAAGAAATCAGTAATACAAAATAAAGAAATCAGTAATACAAAATTAAGAAATCAGTAATAAAAAATGAAGAAAGCAGTCATACAAAATAAAGAAAGCAGTAATACAAAATGAAGAAAGCAGTAATACGAAATAAAGAAAGCAGTAATACAAAATGAAGAAAGCAGTAATACGAAATAAAGAAAGCACTCATACAAAATAAAGAAATCAGTAATACAAAATAAAGAAAGCAGTAATACAAAATGAAGAAAGCAGTAATACAAAATGAAGAAAGCAGTCATACAAAATAAAGAAAGCAGTAATACAAAATAAAGAAAGCAGTAATACAAAATGAAGAAAGCAGTCATACAAAATAAAGAAAGTAGTAATACAAAATAAAGAAAGCAGTAATACAAAATGAAGAAAGCAGTCATACAAAATAAAGAAATCAGTAATACGAAATAAAGAAAGCAGTAATACAAAATGAAGAAAGCAGTAATACAAAATAAAGAAAGCAGTCATACAAAATAAAGAAATCAGTAATACAAAATAAAGAAAGCAGTAATACAAAATGAAGAAAGCAGTAATACAAAATGAAGAAAGCAGTCATACAAAATAAAGAAAGCAGTAATAAAAAATGAAGAAAGCAGTAATACGAAATAAAGAAATCAGTAATACAAAATGAAGAAATCAGTCATACAAAATAAAGAAAGCAGTAATACAAAATAAAGAAAGCAGTAATACAAAATGAAGAAAGCAGTCATACAAAATAAAGAAATCAGTAATACGAAATAAAGAAATCAGTAATACAAAATGAAGAAAGCAGTCATACAAAATAAAGAAAGCAGTAATAAAAAATGAAGAAAGTAGTAATACAAAATAAAGAAAGTAGTAATACAAAATGAAGAAAGCAGTTATACAAAATAAAGAAATCAGTAATAAAAAATGAAGAAAGCAGTAATAAAAAATGAAGAAAGCAGTCATACAAAATAAAGAAATCAGTAATACGAAATAAAGAAATCAGTAATAAAAAATGAAGAAAGCAGTAATAAAAAATGAAGAAAGCAGTCATACGAAATAAAGAAATCAGTAATACAAAATGAAGAAATCAGTCATACAAAATAAAGAAAGCAGTAATACAAAATTAAGAAATCAGTAATAAAAAATGAAGAAAGCAGTCATACAAAATAAAGAAAGCAGTAATAAAAAATGAAGAAAGTAGTAATACAAAATAAAGAAAGTAGTAATACAAAATGAAGAAAGCAGTTATACAAAATAAAGAAATCAGTAATAAAAAATGAAGAAAGCAGTAATAAAAAATGAAGAAAGCAGTCATACAAAATAAAGAAATCAGTAATACGAAATAAAGAAATCAGTAATACAAAATGAAGAAATCAGTCATACAAAATAAAGAAAGCAGTAATACGAAATAAAGAAATCAGTCATACAAAATGAAGAAAGCAGTCATACAAAATGAAGAAAGCAGTCATACAAAATAAAGAAAGCAGTAATAAAAAATGAAGAAAGTAGTAATACAAAATGAAGAAAGCAGTAATACGAAATAAAGAAATCAGTAATACAAAATGAAGAAATCAGTCATACAAAATAAAGAAAGCAGTAATACGAAATAAAGAAATCAGTCATACAAAATGAAGAAAGCAGTCATACAAAATAAAGAAAGCAGTAATACAAAATGAAGAAAGCAGTCATACAAAATAAAGAAAGCAGTAATACAAAATGAAGAAAGCAGTAATACAAAATGAAGAAATCAGTAATAAAAAATGAAGAAAGCAGTCATACAAAATAAAGAAAGTAGTAATACAAAATAAAGAAAGCAGTAATACAAAATGAAGAAAGCAGTAATACAAAATGAAGAAAGCAGTAATACAAAATAAAGAAATCAGTCATACAAAATGAAGAAATCAGTCATACAAAATGAAGAAAGCAGTCATACAAAATAAAGAAAGCAGTAATACAAAATAAAGAAATCAGTCATACAAAATGAAGAAATCAGTAATACAAAATGAAGAAAGCAGTAATACAAAATAAAGAAATCAGTCATACAAAATGAAGAAAGCAGTCATACAAAATAAAGAAAGCAGTCATACAAAATAAAGAAAGCAGTAATACAAAATAAAGAAATCAGTCATACAAAATGAAGAAATCAGTAATACAAAATGAAGAAATCAGTAATACAAAATAAAGAAATCAGTAATACAAAATGAAGAAAGCAGTCATACAAAATAAAGAAAGCAGTAATACAAAATGAAGAAAGCAGTAATAAAAAATAAAGAAAGCAGTAATACAAAATAAAGAAAGCAGTAATACAAAATAAAGAAAGCAGTAATACGAAATAAAGAAATCAGTCATACAAAATGAAGAAAGCAGTAATAAAAAATAAAGAAAGCAGTAATACAAAATAAAGAAAGCAGTAATACAAAATAAAGAAAGCAGTAATACAAAATGAAGAAAGCAGTAATACAAAATGAAGAAAGCAGTCATACAAAATGAAGAAAGCAGTAATACAAAATAAAGAAAGCAGTAATACAAAATGAAGAAAGCAGTAATACAAAATAAAGAAATCAGTCATACAAAATGAAGAAAGCAGTCATACAAAATAAAGAAAGCAGTAATACAAAATAAAGAAAGCAGTAATACAAAATAAAGAAAGCAGTAATACAAAATGAAGAAAGCAGTAATACAAAATGAAGAAAGCAGTCATACAAAATAAAGAAAGCAGTAATACAAAATGAAGAAAGCAGTAATACAAAATGAAGAAAGCAGTCATACAAAATGAAGAAAGCAGTAATACAAAATAAAGAAAGCAGTAATACGAAATAAAGAAAGCAGTAATACAAAATGAAGAAAGCAGTCATACAAAATAAAGAAAGCAGTAATACAAAATAAAGAAAGCAGTCATACAAAATGAAGAAAGCAGTAATACAAAATAAAGAAAGCAGTAATACGAAATAAAGAAAGCAGTAATACAAAATGAAGAAAGCAGTCATACAAAATAAAGAAAGCAGTAATACAAAATAAAGAAAGCAGTCATACAAAATGAAGAAAGCAGTAATACAAAATAAAGAAAGCAGTAATACGAAATAAAGAAAGCAGTAATACAAAATGAAGAAAGCAGTTATACAAAATAAAGAAAGCAGTAATACAAAATAAAGAAAGCAGTAATACAAAATGAAGAAAGCAGTCATACAAAATGAAGAAAGCAGTAATACAAAATAAAGAAAGCAGTAATACGAAATAAAGAAAGCAGTAATACAAAATGAAGAAAGCAGTCATACAAAATAAAGAAAGCAGTAATACAAAATAAAGAAAGCAGTAATACAAAATGAAGAAAGCAGTAATACAAAATGAAGAAAGCAGTCATACAAAATAAAGAAAGCAGTAATACAAAATGAAGAAAGCAGTAATACAAAATGAAGAAAGCAGTAATACAAAATGAAGAAAGCAGTCATACAAAATAAAGAAAGCAGTAATACAAAATGAAGAAAGCAGTAATACAAAATGAAGAAAGCAGTCATACAAAATGAAGAAAGCAGTAATACAAAATGAAGAAAGCAGTCATACAAAATGAAGAAAGCAGTCATACAAAATGAAGAAAGCAGTCATACAAAATAAAGAAAGCAGTAATACAAAATGAAGAAAGCAGTAATACAAAATGAAGAAAGCAGTAATACAAAATAAAGAAAGCAGTAATACAAAATGAAGAAAGCAGTAATACAAAATGAAGAAAGCAGTCATACAAAATGAAGAAAGCAGTAATACAAAATGAAGAAAGCAGTCATACAAAATGAAGAAAGCAGTCATACAAAATGAAGAAAGCAGTCATACAAAATAAAGAAAGCAGTAATACAAAATGAAGAAAGCAGTAATACAAAATGAAGAAAGCAGTCATACAAAATAAAGAAAGCAGTAATACAAAATAAAGAAAGCAGTAATACAAAATGAAGAAAGCAGTAATACAAAATGAAGAAAGCAGTAATACAAAATAAAGAAAGCAGTCATACAAAATAAAGAAAGCAGTAATACAAAATGAAGAAAGCAGTCATACAAAATAAAGAAAGCAGTCATACAAAATGAAGAAAGCAGTAATACAAAATGAAGAAACAGTCATACAAAATGAAGAAAGCAGTCATACAAAATGAAGAAAGCAGTCATACAAAATAAAATAAGCAGTAATACAAAATGAAGAAAGCAGTCATACAAAATGAAGAAAGCAGTCATACAAAATGAAGAAAGCAGTCATACAAAATAAAGAAAGCAGTCATACAAAATGAAGAAAGCAGTCATACAAAATAAAGAAAGCAGTAATACAAAATTAAGAAAGCAGTAATACAAAATGAAGAAAGCAGTAATACAAAATAAAGAAAGCAGTAATACAAAATAAAGAAAGCAGTAATACAAAATGAAGAAAGCAGTAATACAAAATAAAGAAAGCAGTAATACAAAATAAAGAAAGCAGTAATACAAAATGAAGAAAGCAGTCATACAAAATAAAATAAGCAGTAATACAAAATAAAGAAAGCAGTATTACAAAATGAAGAAAGCAGTAATACAAAATGAAGAAACAGTCATACAAAATGAAGAAAGCAGTCATACAAAATGAAGAAAGCAGTAATAAAAAATGAAGAAAGCAGTCATACAAAATGAAGAAAGCAGTTATAAAAATAAAGAAAGCAGTAATACAAAATGAAGAAAGCAGTAATACAAAATAAAGAAAGCAGTAACACATAATAAAGAAAGCAGTTGTAAAAATAAAGAAAGCAGTTGTAAAAATAAAGAAAGCAGTTATAAAAATTAAGAAAGCAGTAATACAAAATAAAGAAAGCAGTAATACAAAATAAAGAAAGCGGAAATGCAAAAAGAAGTAAAAATATTTGGTTATGAAGAGAGAAAGAAAAAATTGCAAATAATATTGAAAATAATTTGGTTTTTTCGGATTGCTAGTCTCATGTTGGTAGCTATTGTCACAACGTTTCTGCTAATGTAACATCCAGACTTCTTTACGTATGCCTTGCCAAACCTGGGAATCGATACTGAATTTTAAACTGAACCAATTAATCCTTGTTCGACCAAATGGAAATATTAGGTAATTCTCAATGATATTCGCAGTATCCCATATTATAAGGATGAAAGATTCAACCCCTATAACATGGTCGCTTAGAACTGATTATAATTAGGAACTGCTTTTAGATTTTAGTACCAGTTCTATGAGATTAGTACAGGCTAGATAAGGTAAATTTAAATTTTTAAAGATTTCTATTGGTCATGGCTGACAAGCTGAGCATTAAGAAATTTAATGACGAGTCTAATTCGAAATTCCATTAAGAGTCTCACGTTTTAAATACGATCTCTTTGTTTGTCTGTCTCTCAGCCCCCTCTCTCTTTCTTTCTCTCCTTCTCTCCCTCTACATCTATCTATCTATCTATCTATCTATCTATCTATCTATCTATCTCTATATATATTATTTTTAAAATATAATTATCTACTGACGCATGTTTCGTCGTCTACGACTGATCAGAGTGGCTGACTCTAGCGTGATTCGAAAGTTTATTTTACAAACAATATATATGCCGCTCACCATTTAAGGGGGTACAAAATTGGTTAAAGGGAAATTTTTTCCTAACTCGCATTTAGGCAAAAATGCACTTGTTAAATAATTGAATTCACTCAAAACGTATCGCGAAAACAAAAACAAACACACACACATACACACGCACACACATATGTATATATATATATATATATATATATATATATATATATATATATATATATATATATATATAATCATTTCCACAATCAGACATAGCGGCGCAAGCAGTAGAAAGTATGAACGCTATAGACCGAAGCCGTAGACACGAGTTTTGCCTTTTTTTTTACGAAATTTCGAAAGCGAGGGGAAAAAAGAAAAAGAAAAGAATAGAAAAAAAAGAAAGAATATTTATGAGAAACGAAAGAAAGAAAGACAATATTTTGAAAGAGAAGAGGAGGTAAAAAACGAAAGCAAAGATTTTGGTTCTCGAAGAAAAGAGAATGTAATATAATCTTCAAAGAAAGAGAACATTAAATAAACACTGGATCCAAAAAGGAAAAAGGAAAAGAAAGAAAGCACGAACTGTGAAAAGAATTAAAGAAGAGAAGTTTTAAGCAGAAGAGTCCCTCCCGCCCACATGTTTGGTTCTTCTCTCCAAGTGAAGCACAACTTCAAATTCGCAAGTCTGCATTTCATCAACGCAAAAACAACGCTGCGTTTATGATGGAGTAGAGAAGGTTTTTCCCCTTCATGCGTTTCAGCAAGCAGACATAAAACACTAGCAATAAACGCCGGAAAATCGACGGTGCATCTTCTGAGTGTCCAAAAACCAACATGGAAATGTTCCAATGTTAAACAATCGGTAAAATGTAGCGCTCTCCCAAAGCAACGCGTGCCTCCACATCAACCACGTGGTGCGTGAGAGCATAAACAATAACATATGCTCGTAAGATGCGCCCATTCAAGAACAAAGAAAAAGGTCAAGAACGAATCGATGCGTCGACTCATTCTGTGCGTTTAGCGATTTCAAATTTAATTCAGGTGGTTATGTTTACTCGTTGAGATTGGCTAGTGCATATTAAATATGGTATTTAAAGGATTCTATTCTCCTACATTGTTCTTAGCATTATGTGAACTTTCCTCGGGCATAACATTTTTGCAAAGGCTTCCCGTTTGTGAAACACATTTTTATTTCTTTTTTTAATGGAAATCGCTCCAGACAAGGTGTGAAGCCTCTTGATAGCTGCTTTCTTAGTGATTACAACTTAGCCGTCTTCAAATCTAATATAAACAAATTCTTGTCTCATAATCAAGGATAGTTCATATCATTGATTAATATTAGCTATCCTATAATATTCCTCATCTTTCAGCTTAAAACCATTCTATCCTATTAGATCTTATCTTTGAGAGGCTTTAGCATTGATAAATGGTTACCAAATGGTAAATGTGCGTGTAGAAACACACTTAAGAACGACACATATCATTATCTGTGAGCATATCTATAATATCTGAATTATTACCTCGTCCTTTGTATTCTTCGGGTTCAGCTTGTTGTGACTTTTATATTCGTAGAACTCTGAATAATATGCGTGAGCTACGTAACAATCAGAACCTGATCACCGAAATTAATCGAAATTGAGCCTGGTCAATACCAGATGAGTGACCGTTTGAGAATACTAGGGCGTCGACATCTCCCCCCCCCCGCCGCAAGAACTTTAAAACCTTAACGTCATAATCTCGTTAAAATATATATGCGGCATAATCACGTTTACACTCCGGTTCTAGCCAGATTACCGAAGTTAAGCAACAATGAGCCTGACCAGGGTGACCATTTGTGAATACTGGACGCTGGTTGAGTTATCTACTCATCTCAGCATAGTCTCTAGTCGTCTTAAACATATTAATAAGGCGTATTCTCTGTTGTTGATGAATGATGGGTGTCTTATAACAAAAAAGAAAACAGAAACTGC
This sequence comes from Euprymna scolopes, assembly GCF_053919585.1. Taxonomy (NCBI): domain Eukaryota; kingdom Metazoa; phylum Mollusca; class Cephalopoda; order Sepiida; family Sepiolidae; genus Euprymna; species Euprymna scolopes. The sequence goes on along the minus strand of NC_136497.1, from coordinate 142,231,201 downwards.
ATAAAATTTACATTAAATATTTACCATCTAAAAGCGAAAATGTATGTATGTTTGTATGTGTGTTCGCTTTTACTGTATGTCTACAAAAAGCTTTTTTCAGAGAAGCGGTCGGTCGCCTAACAACTTTTTAAAACTTTTTATACCACATATAAATCGTAATATCTCACAGTTAACAACGAAGCTCGCCTGTCTGTTTAATTTGCTCGACTTTGGGAAGATAAATATTCAACATTTGTCGCTCGCCGCATGTGGGTTAGTCTTTTTCCTATAACATCTTGGGAAGCGTTCCCGCAGTAAATGAAACACCATCCCGCAGTCAAACATGACCTCATTAACTCATTAAAACGGGCACCTGCCAAATCCAAGTAATTAAATAAATTCATACGTGTTTCCGTAAGCATCTCGCGGTGGGGCAATCGTTAACGTCGCACGTTTTTTTTTTCACACTTTAATTTACAACTTTGCCTCAAGGGTTCGGGTTCGATCCTTATACTTACCTACCAAAACATATTTTTAATCCCCCCACCCCCGGAGTTTCCACACACACCTCCAAACACCCGGGCAACGCCGGGTACCCCTCGCTAGTCTATAATATAAATCTCACATGTCTGTTTAAATGTATGTATGCATGTTTGTATGTCTGCCTAAAACTTTCGACAGAGGCAACAGATTCTCACGGCTTCGATATCGTTTTAAAGCTCGACCCTTCGGACGACAAATATCGAAAAATTGGCTAAAAATATTGATTCCTTCACCTTTAACTGGGCACTTTTCTACAGTAAGGAGTACCTTTTGTCGTCGATATTTTCGAACGTCATCCCTTCTTTTCGATTGACTAGCCTTAATTTAAACCTTCGTCAGTTCGAGTTTGGCGATTGACGCGACGGAAAAGACGTCACGTTTTATTTTTCACGTTCTTTTTCTCCTCTGCGGTACGGGTTCAAGCCTGTCTGCCTACTGCCACTTTTTTTTGCTCAACACGCACTCCCAAACACCCGGGCACCCAGGCTAGTTTTAAAGAAAATATAAAAAATACTTGTAACCTTTTTGGTCCCCAACAAAAGATGGGTAGATTCACCCTTGTCTGTTCACCCAGTCACTCGTTAGTCTGTTCGTACCTTTTTCAATAACTACGCCTTGACATTTTTTGAAAATTTTGCATAAACATTATATGAGTAAAAAAAAATGTGCCTTTTGGGTAAAAGTGCTAACATTGACACCGTTGTGCTTTTTAAAAAAAATGATGCCTTGGATTTTTATAAAACTTTCTGAAAAGTTTAACTAACTAATTTCTATATAATGTTGTTTTCTATACTCTTGGGTGTGCCCTAGGGGCTCTTTTAGGACTAATAAAAACACTCGATTTTTGGGTCTATTTTACCATATTTGTCCAAAATTTTCTGTGTATGTCTATTTAGCAGTTTTGCATGGTGCTGAACTCAAACTTAAACTTAAGGCTTTGGGGACTTTTGGGGCTAAATGAGGGGGATAATGGACTTAGTCATTTCTTTTTTTGCATGGTGCAGAACTCAAATTTATATATGTTAAGGCTTGAAACTGCACCGTTTTTCATTTTCACCACTAGTTGACGTCCCCTGGAGATTTGGGGGCGAAATGAAGGGGGACAAATGCTGAACTTAGTCATTTTTTATGCCTCGTTCACTGTGCACTCACGGGAACCATGCATGCTTCATTTGTCTTTATTTAAATGAATTTTTGTATTTCAGTCTGGAATTATGGCAAAAATTACTGAATATATATATATATATATATATATATATATATATATACAATGATATTTTGATATTATATAGTATAAGGGATTGCATTATCGTATTAGTCGTCCGGGCAGTGTACGGAAAGCACCGGGGTGTTCTGAAACTCTGAGCGTCTTAACCCTAACACAAATGAATAATGCAGAAACATTTGTTAGTTATCATTTCATTATTACAAAACTAAATATTTATTTTGATTAAAAAAAAAACCCCACTAAAATCTAATTTATAAAACTCACTATTTCTGTCTGTCTGTCTCCATATTTTCAAACTCTATCTCTACCGAAACTAAGAGTCGCAGAGCGGCGCTAGGGGCCTCAATAGATTAGATTTTATATGGACCGTTCTTTTATGGGTTAAAATTTAGCCAATAAAAATGTTTTTAAGGAGTCAAAAAGAGGTCACAACCGAAAAAAATCGTTATACATTTTGTACATTCATCTTAGTTCATTTTTAATTTTGCTTTGCTGGTTGGTACACTAGGAGTAGTATCAAGTCGTCTGGAAGGACAATTGAAAAAAAAAAAACTACAAATCCCCGATGTTTTAGATGGCCTTCAGACCTCTGCAATTATTGTTACCACCAACATCCTTAGAAAAACCCTTGATCTTTTAGGCTCCTGGTTTGGAGCCGCGATTGAAGGAAATCCTCTGGAAATGAATCCCATACCTTTCCAGAGAGACGTTGATAAACGAAATCAGAATCATTATTATTATTATTATTATTATTATTATTATTATTATTATTATTATTATTATTATTATTATTATTAAGTGATTGGAGCGATGGCCCGTCGCTGGATCTATTAATATGATTAGAAAAATAAGCAATTAAATTGGGAAAAAATGATTGACATATAATATAATAAATCGCAAAAGGAATGGGAAAATAGATGTAAACATTATTTTTGGGTTTGCGTAAACAAATAACTAGATTGGAGTTACATCAGCCGTAGGTTTGAGACACGTAATGATGAGACGTAATAAGACACATGATTTATGTAGATTCTAGGCAGTCGTTAGCTGGACATCAGAGGGAACGGACGAATCAAGAGTCGGTCTCTATGACGCGGGAAGTGGCGTCATTTCAGGCAGCCAAGATGTAAGAACTTGTAATCTCTGAAAATGCCGGGCGGATCATGAAAATAAATATCCGTCAATAATTCGAAAATAAATGTTCGTCAAAAATGAACATTTGTTAAAAGAACTTTTTGTCTACAACTGTTTGGATACGTCCACGTCAACCGTTTCTTGTTTGAACAGTTGCATAAATGTTAAAAGATACACGCTAGACGACCAACTAAATGATACGACTAATATGCATACACCTGCATGAATATACAGAGAAAATATAAAACCCAACTATTCAACGTGTACGTCCTTATATTCATATATATATATATATATATATACACATAATATAACACGTTATATTCATATATATACACATAATATAACACGTTATATTCATATATATACACATAATATAACACGTTATATTTATATATATACACATAATATAACACGTTACATTCATATATATACACATAATATAACGTGTTATATTCATATATATACACATAATATAATACGTCGTATTCATATATATACACATAATATAATACGTTATATTCATATATATACACATAATATAACACTTTATATTCATATATATACACATAATATAACGTGTTATATTCATATATATACACATAATATAATACGTTATATTCATATATATACACATAATACAACACGTTATATTCATATATATACACATAATATAACGTGTTATATTCATATATATACACATAATATAATACGTTATATTCATATATATACACATAATATAACGTATTATATTCATATATATACACATAATATAATACGTTATATGCATATATATACACATAATATAACACGTTATATTCATATATATATACACATAATATAACACTTTATATTCATATATACACATAATATAACACGTTATATTCATATATACACATAATATAACACGTTATATTCATATATATAGACATAATATAACACGTTATATTCATATATATACAATAATATAACACTTTATATTTATATATATACACATGATATAACACGTTATATTTATATATATATATACACACAATATAACATGTCAGTCGTTAAAGAATGTATTAATGCGTATTAATGCACCTGTCTATATTACATTATGACTATCCATTTCTAATAATAAATAATTTTTCTAAGAATGCTTGATAAGTTTTAGTTTCGGTGTCGATTATAACTGATGGCATTCAGGTCATCTATTTAAAAAAAAATTACCAAGAATGCGTCATAAGTTTTGATTTCGGTTTCAATTATCGCCGAAGGGACTCAAGTTTTATATATATTCTTTGTAAGTTTTTGTTTCGGTTTCGATTCAGGCTGAAGCACCCAAGTCATATGAGTATATTTGTTTATTTTTGAAGTCATAATTTTATCATATATAAGAAAATTAACTCTATGATAATATATACAAAATATGCATGAACTAAAATATCATATTTAAGCGTATTTTACTACCTGGTTTCGCCGTGCGTCCATGCTAGCTTAGATAAATACTTTTGCAGTTTTAACAAAAGAGCTACGTTAATATCAGAGCGTCTCCATTTACACTGAACATCCGTAGAATGCCAACATTTATATATTACATATGAAAGAGTTCGTTGTGTCACGCCAGTAATAATAAATACGAAATCTGCATGAATTAAAATATATTTAAGATTTTACAGAAAAATGTACAAGTTTGACGTTTACATAATTTGGCCAGACCGATTACTAGCACTTTTAATGATAGCGACAACAAATGACTCCTTCAAAGAAGTACGCAAACAACACTGCGATGAGCAGAAATTTAACTATTTCGAGAATATAGAAAATTTTTCGAAAGCACAAAGTTTGAGAACGACACCAGAGGTCACATCAGGATTCGAAGACTTAGACTGCTCAAGAAAGAAAGAACCATTTTTTGATATTTTTTTTACATAGGCATAACCTCTTATTAAGGCCCAGAGACCACTAGAGGATAAGGGTTAGGAGTGTATAGTAGTCAACTGGACAATACAGTAATCGTTATTAATGGAAATGCGGTAAATTTTTTCACTTAAGGAGAACGGCTCATCAAGAACTTGTTTACATTGGACTTGAAGAAAACCATAGTGTAGCCAGCTTGAAAGCAGGAAAACGGGAGACAATTCCACAGGCGTGCCGTTCTAAGAAAAGAAGATTTGTTCATGGAATCTACTTTGAGGTTTAGGCACAGATAAAGACTGGGGGAAATTAGTGATAGTGTTTTCAGCTAGACGAGTGTTTCTTGTGTAATTACAGAAATGAAAAGATTAATCTATTTTCAAACGAAAATCTGAAAAAAAAAACCAGCACTAAAACTTCCAATAAAAGAATTGTCAGCTAAAAGCCAAGAAAACCAATTTTAGTTGTAGAAGATGAAATAAAGCGAAGGTCATTAAAAACAGGAGGAATAAAAGACTTACTACTATAATTAATAACACGATTGTACATTCTCCAAAAATCACCAGGGTCAACATTTTTTTAAATAGGATCACAAATAATTTTAGAATATCTAGACTTTGCTTCAGAGATTGCTTTCTGGCGAGCATTGTTAGCTCTTATAAAAGCCTCATCTTGACGATACTAGTTTAAGCAACGGTTGCGTTGGACATTGACAGAAGTACAAACCACGAGGAAAAATTTGGTTTGGTTTGAAAGTTACTAGTGGAATGACGGTGCCAATTCAACGAGAAAGCAATTAGTAACATCCTTAGCAGCAGCAGCATTCGGAGACATTCCAAAAATATGATACCATGAAACGTCACACAAGAAGCTGGTTTCCCGTAGTTAAACGTCTTCAGATGGAAGGGACGATCTATAGACGACTTCACAGAAAATAAAACACAAGAAGAAGAAGAAGAAGAAGAACTCAATGGAAGAGAAAAATCAATAGAATATGGTCCAGGAACAGAAGTAAGACAAATATAATTAAGGGTGGTTGGTGGAGGCCATTATCAGGAAAGCGTGTAGGGAGGTGACAATTTAAGACACGTCATAAGAGAGAGAAAGGTTAAGACAGATTTAACCACCAAGATTGGTTATTAGATCAGGTGATCCAGTTAGAATCATCATCATATTGTATGAATCCGAAGATTCTATTGTCGGCATTGGTTTCGCAGATATTTCTCTAGTTAGAATTATTTATGGAAAGACATCATGGACTTACAGGAGGGACCACGTGAAGGTTGCCAACATCATAAGTGAAAGTAGTTTTTGAGAACTGGAATCATAACACTCAGGTCGTCAGTTCGTGTAGTTAATCACTGGACCACCGTCACCAACCGCTAAGTAGAATGATGACGTCATTGAAAAGAAAGACTTACCAACATTGAACTTGTAAACATTAAACGATACTTCCAGTCTGTTTTTATCAATCGTGATATTATCTGTTCGTTCCTGAGTTGAAAAGTGAGAAAATAGTTGACACCCAGAAAAGCTAGGACATCCATACCAGCTAGTAATTAGGGGAATACGTATTCATATACGAACGGACAATACTATTAAAGCAGATGACAGCGATTTGGATCTATTTCACTATTACATCCGGTCGGCCATTATCCAACATGGCCGACTCCACCCGCTATCGTACTTTAAAATGAAACTAAAAATGTACGCATCTCAGGAAAACCTCTTCTTAGAAATTGATAACCGCCAATTAAACACACAATTACCGATTTCAGATTTCAGATTCTGCTTTCTTGAACAATTATTTACAATCATTGCTGATATTTTGCTCAACTCAAATATGTCTCCGTATATCTTCTTTTTTTTATCTTTTTATCTTTGTAATTTCAAAGTAAGAAACTTCTCATGAGGACAGTTGAATTTTTCTACGCGAAAGCATTAATTAATAACATCTGTGTTAGATCATCCATAAATTTCTAAAATAACGTCTACATGTAAGAAGACAGTAATTAAATTTAGTAATGTATATACTAATCAGTTACCAAGTTACGACTGTAACACACTCTATATAATACTAGCAGGGAGACCAGACGTTGCCCGGGATTGAATAATGATCAACAAAAGTTTCACGATTCTATATTTTTTTGTGTAATCGAAACCTGTGAAATCGCCCATTTTTCAATAAAATCAATCGATTACCTGCTCTAGTTTGGGACACATCGCGGTGCACCGCGAGAAAACTTCACATCCCTTTCCGCAATTATTTGGTCCATAATACATTGTATTTTACATTGCACTGTAGAGAACTTACTGTTGATTTTATAAAATTATTTTTATATATAATGACTTGAATTAATGTTTAAAATGCAAAAGTCGAGTATCATGGCTTAATTGTGGTCTTAAGAGGAACATTGATTTTGGACGCGTTTCGAACCTGTTACATCAAAGAACCTATTGTTGATTTTATAAACCTGGCCTTACAGTCTGTGCGGTTATAAAGGTTCAATTTTAGTTTAATATGAAAAAGTCAAGTGTCATGGTTCAGTTGTGCTTTAAACAGAAACATTCACTTCGAACGAACCCTGTTATCTCAATAGATATTCTGTTGATTTTATACGCCAGACTTTTCTGCCTGTGTTGCAATAAAATTTCTTAAATACACCTGCAATGTTAGGCTGTATAAGGTGGTAACATTGGTCAAAGTCGCCTGTTTATTCTTTCATCGGATTTTTTTCGATTATCGAGTATCGATATTTATCGAAGACATTTCGATACAAAGTATATCTAAGAACACTGTCAGATGCATAAAGTACATTTGTTGAAATTTCATAAAAATAAGTCCAGCCATTTCGGAGTCCATAGGAAACGAACTCGGACACACTCACACACAGACGCAGACAAAGACAAATTCATTTTATATAATATCCAGATGTTGCTGCTCCTTTATTAATTAGTCTTTGTGTTGCGTTGTGTGCACTCAGTCTATATAACTGCGTGGACAAAATGGTCGCCGGACAAGTTTACCGACGAGTGTATATTTTGAATGACAACTAAAAGACTCGACTGTTTACAAAAGAACCCGAGTTTATTTTCAACAATCTTTCTTTACACTTTTGTCGGGTGTCATTGACTCCACTAGCGAGGAGAGAGACAGTGTTGTTAGAGATAGGTGGCGTGGCGGGGGGGGGGGGTGTTGACAGATGACAGACTTGATCTCACCGCGTCGGCCGCTTCTCTCTCTTGAAAACCAAAACATCTTTGTTTATATTGATATCGGTCACGTTTCTCTAGCCAGCTGCGAATGTCCCTGCATTCCGATCTGGTTATAAAATATTTGTTGATGTTATTATTTTCGATTGTAGGCCAATTTCCTTTTGTTTGTTTGGCCTTGAAACATAACCGCGTTCCAAAATGTGTGTCACTAGCTCAGGTGATGCTCGTGCAACATTCCATGTTTTCATGGTTGAAACGTGACCCTCATATCACGTTCCTGGCTTGCCTCTCCGATTTCTTCAGCCTGTCCCCTTATTATACAACATTTGTTCTAGCCTAATTTTCTGATCTTATTGTAATAATATATGGTCATTGAACCAATGGTGAGAGAAAGGAACTCGTAGTAAATTCGACGTGCAGTCGTTTATAGCTGAAGAAAGTAACCAGCGAAATGTTTGGTAAAAGGGGAACATTAGAAAGAAACAGGGCACAGAAAAACAATTTCTGCCAAGAGGTGCTGGATTGAAACAGTATGTTAAAGATTGCCTTTTGCAATGAGACTTTATTATTTGTATTGAACTATATAGGACAATATTACTTTATGAGTATTTTATAGTTCTTATCAATTTAAACTGCAATGGAAATAATTGTCATAGAGATGTTAATAAACTGTATTTTATTGTTTTTTTTTATGTAAAAAACAACTTTTTGCACTATTCAGAAAAAAACATCAGCTTTTTTTTTATTAAAAAATATTTGTTGACTAAATATATTTCCCATTCCGTGGAATTTTCTCGAATCTTGATTGTGATATAATATTACAAGCTATGTTTCTGCTTGAGTATCTGTATTTTTTGTTACTAATTATATGCGTTAATAAAACTACTACGCAAGAATGAACACACGCATAAATAAATATATACGAATATATATATATATATATATATATATATATATATATATATATATATATATATATACAGGGGGGTGCAAAAGTAGGTATACAGTATTGAAATTATTGACATTTTATTGAACTGAAAGCTACATGCCTTAAAGTAAAAATACATATACTGTTTTTATTAATTAAATTTCCTTTCGATTAAAGTGCATGTATATAACTTTATACGTTTTTCTTTTTTTTTGACCACTGTATACCTACTTTTGCATCCCCCTGTATATTATAGTATAAAATAAAAATTATTAGACCCTAACTTGATAAAAAATGCTCAATATTATATAAATAGAGGCTTGATATGAAAAATATTTAATAATGCCAGATAATTTCCATGGTTGAATCATGAAATGTACCCGCAGTAAGAATATCTAAGTATTCTATTTAGAAAATAAATAGAGTTTGTATGAACAAAGTTTCTTTAATATAACTACTTCTCTGTAGAATACGATGCCGCGGGGCTGATTTCCACCTGACTACAACATAGTGTTTTACAAGTCTTATATAAGCAAATTCTTGTTGAGCTTTCCTCTTAAATAATCAAATTCTACCCAGTTTCAACCCTCATCTCAAGTTACTATCAACATCTTCTTTTACAGTCCACCCGATAAACACATTAATCATTATCCTCGAATAACATTCTGGCCTTTATAAACGGTGACTCATAAGGACAAAAACAAAAGCAAATTTCATGATGGTAGGCCATGTTTACTCAAATCGTCTGGTCAATTTAACCAATATTATATCCTACTATTTGGATTCTTCGGACCTTTGTTCCTATTTTAATTGTTATTTTTACAACGTTTCGACCGATGTAACATCCGGCATATTCAATTCATACTCGCAATCTTTTAGTTGAATTCAGGAACTTTTTTCGTAAGTCGAGAATCTCAACGGAATTTCGAATAGTGCTAGTGCCCGTGCATAGCGATCACAAAGAACACACCCGCAAAATAGAGATGAAGACGATGTTGAGGTCAGCAATTGTCCAGAAGGAGAGCAAAGTCTTTTTTAAAATTCAATTTTCACCCCAAACAAGGCACAATGCCACTTTGAAGCAGGGGGCTACTATTAGACACTTAATTAGCAGGGTCATTATGAAAGGAGATGAGTAGAAAGATGTTTGTTAACATTACACTTGAGCTTCTGCATATCAGTACAGTTGGGAAAGCAGAATCCCGGAAGGGAGTTCCAAAGACCCGCAGTTCTGGGGAAGAAACTATTGGAGTAAAAGGCTTTCTTGCACCTAGGGATCTCTACTTTAAAGGGATGAGACTTAGTAGCTTGTCGGGTTTGTCGGGGGTAGTTACGTCGGCGAGGTACAAGTGTTTGCACTTCGTCAGAGCATTCACCATTAAAGTATTTGTAGAACAGGCAGAGGGATGCAACATCTCGTCGATGGGACAGAGGCTGAAGCCTAGATGACAGTTCAAGACCTATCAGGTTGGCGACTCTCTTTTGAACCCTGTCCAGGAGCGAGAGACAAGCAGCAGATGCACCAGCCCAGATGTGACAACAGTACTCCATACATGGGCGAATGGTTGCCTTATAGAGGTATAGGATACTGCCAGGTGTGAGTAGTTTTCTAGCACGGTAGAGGGAGCCAACCTACCTTGCAGCAGCCTTGGCAATGATCTTAATGTATCTATTCCAGTTCATATTCCCTGTAAACGTAAGGCCGAGGAGTTTAAAGGAAGTACTTTCAGGCAATGTGTTCTATTGGTGGTAGAGAAGGTTTCTTGTAGTTATTGAAGTCTTAGATATGGTTATAGAAAATTGCGTGACGGACACGAGGTTGAAAATTAGTCTGGCGAAAAGTACTTAAAAATCTCTTAAGCGATGAAGAGAAAAAAAGATCGGTCAACTTTTTCGAAGATTTGTCTTCGTCAAACCCCACCCCCTTGATATCGGGTCATGTAAACAATAATTTTATAAAGCTGTAAAAGAATAAAACCTCAAAAAAGCATGTATCCAATAAGAAAATATGCTGTTGGCGTGTTATTTTTAAGTGTCCTACATTATTACGTCATTATGCTCGCGTTTAACAAAAAGGACTTGAAGAAGATCGGAGGTTGTACCGGTTGAAACGTGTTGAAAATTACAATCAAAATAAGAATAATTGTCAAAATGATACAATGTGAATATTTTAACTTTATCCTCGCTTAACCTATGGGGGCCAATGAACCACGGGTTGAGAACGTTGCCTTAGTACATCGCATCGCTTTCCGCAATATTCCTTCTTTTTTATGTGATCTTCCTCCGCCTCTCTTGTGTGTTCTGTCTTTCAATAATTTTCTTCTTTTTTTTCCAAATCACTGTCTATATAATGAAGTTTTCTCTCCCCAATTTCCTTCACACGAGCTTCTTCCTAATCTCACGCTCTCATTTGTTCTCCTCTTCACAATATTGTTTTACGGTTTTCTATCGAACTTATTTTTAAATCGAACGTGCCAAAATGTTTTACAAATTGATTTTCATCTTAAATGATTGCAAAAGTTTTAATTTACCATCATCACAACACGTTCGCCGGCCATAATTTATTTTCATTAAAGAGAAAAACAAAAAAACTGAACCTAAGTCTATGCAAGATCACGCATGCGTACACACACGTGTCTGTGTTATATAAAGCGCTGTCGAAGAATGCCAAGTTACCTGAACAAATATTATGATCGTTGTTGATATTTTGAAAATATAATGTTTAGAAAATATATATCAAGACGTTATATACACCCATGTTATATACACCCATGTTATATACACTCATGTTATATACACCCATGTAATGTACACCCATGTTATATACAGCAATGTTATATATAGCCATGTTATATACACCTATATAATGTACACCCATTTTATATACAACCATGTTATATACACTTATTTTATATGCACCCATGTAATTTCCACACATGTTATATACATCCATGTTATATATATCCATGTTATATACACCCATGTTATATACAGCAATGTTATATACCCCATGGTATATACACCCATGCAATGTACACCCATGTTATATATACCCATGTTATATACACCAATGTTATATACACTCATGTTATATGCACCCATGTTATATACACCCATGGTATATACACCAATGTTATATACACCCATGTTATATACACCCATGTAATGTACACCCATGTTATATACAGCAATGTTATATACACCCATGCTATATACACCCATGTAATGTACACCCATGTTATATATACCCATGTTATATACACCAATGTTATATACACTCATGTTATATGCACCCATGTTATATACACCCATGGTATATACACCAATGTTATATACACCCATGTTATATACACCCATGTAATGTACACCCATGTTATATACACCCATGTTATATACACCCATGTAATGTATACCCATGTGATATGCATTCGTGGTATATACACCCATGTTATATACACCCATGTAATGTACACCCATGTTACATACAGCAATGTTATATATACCCATGTAATGTACAACCAAGTTATATACACCCATGTTATATACACCCATGTAATGTACACCCATGTTATATACAGCAATGTTATATACACTCATTTATATACACCCATGTTATATACACCCATGGTATATACACCAATGTTATATACACCCATGTTATATACACCTATGTAATGTACATCCATGTTATATACACCCATGTTATATATACCCATGTAATGTACACCCATGTTATATACACCCATGTTATATACACCCATGTAATGTATACCCATGTTATATGCATTCATGGTATATACACCCATGTTATATTCACCCATGTAATGTACACCCATGTTACATACACCCATGTTATATACACCAATGTTATATACACCCATGTAATGTACACCCATGTTTATACACCCATGTAATATGCACTTATGTTATATACACCCACGTTGTATACACTTATGTTATGTACAGATGTTATAAACACTCTTTTTATACACCCAGCTTATATACAGCCATGTTATATGCACTAATGTTATGTATACCCTTCTAATATACACCCATTTTATATACACTAATGTTATGTAACTTAGTATATATATATTTTTTTATATACACCCATGTTATAGTCACTCACGTTATATACTCCCATATTATGTACACTCGTGTTATATACAACCTTTTTATATACACTCATGTAATATACACTCATGTTTTATAGACCAGTATACAACATATTTATTCTGGCGATCGTTGACTACTTCACGTGAGCAGCGCGATTCGAATATTGACTACCACACACACACACACACACACACACACACACACACACACACACACACACACACACACACACACACACACACAAACACACAAACACACACATACACACAATATTAAAAAACAAAAAAGAAGTTAAAGTTTTTTTATTAAAAAAGAAGAAAGAAATACGTTCGCTGGTTAACCTTGTTTTTGTAAATATGATGTCGCTGTAGGTAGCAATTCGTTTTTTCTTTTACATAGGCGTCACCACTTATCAAGGCCGATAGGCCACTCAAGGATAAAGGTTGAAGAGTGTAGAGTAGTCAAAATGACAATATAGTAATCGATAGTAATGGAAGTTCGGTAAATTTGTTAACTTAAGTGGAACGGCTCATCAGAAACTTGTTCACGTTGGACTTGAAGACAACCATATTATAGACAGCTGGAAAGCAGAAAAACGGAAGACAATTCCACAGGCGTGCAGTTCTTAGAAAGAAGCTTTGATCATGGAATCTATGTTTAGGTTTAGGCACAGATAAAGAGTGGGGGAAATTATTGATAATGTTTTCAGCTAGTCTAGTGTTTCTTGTGAAAGTTTGGCGAGGGGGATCATAGATTGAAGCTCAGTCGAACACTTTCCACGAAAATAACGATAAAGCAGAGACAAACTCGCAACATCTCTTCTGTGAGATAGAGGTTGCAGGGAAGAGAAAATGACATCTCCCACCAGGCCACGAAGTCTATTTTGAACCCTATCAAGGCAAGACAAGTCTTTTCTAGCAGCTCCTGCCCATATGTGGCAACAGTATTCCATCCTTGGACGTACCTGGCTCTTATATAGGTAGAGAATTGCATCAGCAGTGAGATATCTACTGGATCGATAGTAGGATCCGATCATTTTTCTAGCGGCCTTGGCAACAGATTTGATGTACGTATTCCATTTAAGATCAGGAGTAAAGGTCAAGCCCAGAAGCCTATCAAAACTTGAGGCCTCCCCAAGACGAGAGCCATTCATTTTAATTGATGCCAGATGGGGATCAGAACGTTGATGATGTAAAGATAGAAGCTTGGTTTTAGATGCATTAAAAGTAACCAGCCACTCCTTTCCCCATTGTACAACGTGATCAAGATCATTCATTTTAATTGATGCCAGATGTTCCCATGGCTGTTTCTGATGTGTATGAATGTGCGCGCGGGATGGAGAAAGCATGTATTTGAGTCATTGAAGCTATTTCGCCTCTTTCAAGTTTGGATTGCAGTGGGATGTTGAGCAGATGTTCTGGGGGTTCTGTTCAAGGTAATATCGGCTTGAGAATTCTATGTGTTTCTAGTTTTTGGCTATTTGTTTTATAAAAGTTTTTAACTTCGCACTGGATTAACATTTTCTCAAAGACATTTTGAGGCTTCAAACGATTTTCATTTCACGACAATGTATTAAATTCACACGTTCAAGTGAAATTTTCCTTGCTTTCGTTACATACTGTATGTATAACTGTTGGATGTATATTAGTGTCTACAATAAATCTATATTACATATGTGTTCACCGCAGACAGTATCGTCTAGGGAATATGTGTATGTTTCTGTGTCAATGTTCATCAACGTGTGTGAAGGTTTATACATATAAAATTGGACAATTTACAATTTACACTTGAGAGGTAGATCTTTCACGGGACGAAATACATGTCCTATGGGAATACTAGCAAAAAGCGACATACATTGTTTTGGATGACAAATTTTTGACGTATAGTTCTTTGATATTGCCACCTTGCGATTGAATCATGAAGATGCTAATTACATATATATATATATATATATATATATATTTGTGAGACATCGGCAAGGGTTATTGACTGGTTGGACGGTCGCGTCCCTTATCGAGACGAAGTGGGTTCATTTCACAGTCGGATTTCGGCGCGGTTTGCTTTATCTGTGTTGGTTAATAGAAATTCTTGTGTGCGGGGCGTTTGATCAGTTGGTAGAGTGCTTGCCTCTCATGCAAGAGGCTCGGGTTTCGAATCCTGAGCTCGGATGTGTCTAACTGATGAGCCCAAATGAGGGTGAAACTCGAGTCTTGGACTTCCGGTTCGTTGACTGTCATTGCTCTTGTGAGCTGCGACGTTGTTTGGCTGTGGAATTTATTATATATATATATATATATATATATTATCATAATTATATTTATGTACAGTACCACCCCGGTATACGGTATTAAAAATTAGTAAACCAATACAGTACAGTATATAATACACATGTATATAAGCAATAACATTATAAATAACACTATTAGGCGGGGCAAATACTGTTATATAGGGGTTTCATTAAAGAGTCTTAGTGAGAGCTCTTGTCTTATTACATATGATGTTGTATCTTAGAGAGAGAGATGTGTATGTAATGACATTTTATAACACAGACATATAATAACAATACAATTTACCTTTTTTGTAGAAATCACAAACACAAAGATGAGCTTTATCCAAAACACATGATGAATTTATTTAATACGACCGGTCGGGATTCCCTCATTAAGAACTCAAAGTTTCACATCTTAGTTTCTGAAGTGACGTCTCGCTTCAGACGTCCGCCTGTCTGTCTCCCCTGACTGTCTCTCTGACTGTCTCTGACTCTCTCTACGACCAACTAACTCCCACCTCCTATATTGAGAACTCCATGCATCCCGGCCACGTGAGCAAAATTCACGTGTCTCAACATGCGCGACTTTGCACGTTTTCGACATTGATTTCCCAATAACCTATTTTTCTTGTGTTGTTTCCACAAAGGAATTTAACCTACATATCTAATTTATTTAACCATATTTTATTATCCACATTCTTTTAACAATTGAATAGTTTATTTATTATTTATTTCATCCGAATTAACAATTTACTGGACATTCCATTTAAACCTATTGTTCTTTAAAACTTATGTCCAGGGTTCGATTTCTGCTTTCTCTTATTTCCATTTTAACTAATCTCTCTATTTTTATACTTACATGAACAGGGGACAGCCCTTATCATGTAACAATACCTTAACCAGGGACCGGAAAACATCGTATTACACATCGTAATCTGAAAAAAACCTATCCCAGGACAACCATATCTCGGGGTTCTTCTTTCACAGTTCGATTTCTTTCGGAGCAAAGATTTTCTACTGTCTAGACTTTGCTATTCACTCTCATCGACTTTCCAGTGAGCCAAGAGAACAACTGTGGAGCCCAGTCTCCGTCTCCAACTCTGTTTCTGACTGTCAGATAAACAACGCTCTCACTAAGGGACTATGTGTATAAATCAAACTCTTTCTTTCTTTGACTCTCCGACATCACATTTTAGGTCGTTGTTTGGACACTGAATTCTATTTGTTATTTTTCTAAAATCCCAAAGTTGTTACATGAATATTTAACATAATATTTTAATATTCTAAAATACCTAATCTGTTAAAATAATATTTCGTTTTCTCTCATTGAGATTTTATATTCAAAACATCGACATCTCTATAATAATAATCTCCTCGCTTTTGTGACTCGATGACGCTCGCTAGTATATGCTAAATGCTAATATACAACACCTTTGAGAATAAAGAGGAAAGTGAACGGAAAGGAATCGGAGAAAAAAGAGTGTAGCAATTAGATACATTTGCTTTTTATTGTTCGTAGGAATCACTTAGCTATTCAGTTGCCACACTCTCTCATCACTTTCC
This sequence comes from Euprymna scolopes, assembly GCF_053919585.1. Lineage (NCBI taxonomy): Eukaryota > Metazoa > Mollusca > Cephalopoda > Sepiida > Sepiolidae > Euprymna > Euprymna scolopes. The sequence goes on along the minus strand of NC_136497.1, from coordinate 142,214,326 downwards.
TTGTTCTTTCCAGTTGGCACTTGCGCGGACGGTTATATATAAATGCACGCAAAAATGGTGTCACCGGTAAAGAAAAAAAGACAATCAAAACGAGTAAAAGTGGACGATAACCAGAGAGACTTGATTAACGTTCGAGATCTCTCGAGAGACGTAGAGCATGGAACGAGATAACGTTCTAGATCATGTGGGTGACGTGACGGCCGTAATAATGAGGGAATAAACGTTGTTCCAAAGAAAAAAAACCAGTTTGTGTACTTTGCGACTGAGACTACAACGTGTTCGTGCCCGGACAACCTGAAAGCACGTTTCTTTTTTTTTATCCTACATTTTTTTTCCTTTTCTTCAAAATCACTTCCTTTTATTTTAATGAAATTTTCTATCAGCCAATTCTCTTTTTTTACACTCACTTTTTCTAAATCTCAGGCTCTTATTTGTTCTGAACGCTCCCATTTTCCTAGCGGATATTTTTCTTTTCATACGAATGTACCAAACTGTTTTACAAATTGATTTTCATCTTTAATGATTGCAAAAATTTTAATTAGCCATCATCTCATCGTGTTTTTCCCGCCATAACTTATTCGCATAAAACCGAACTTAAATCCATGCAAGATCACGCATGCGCATACACACAACCTGTTAAAAAAAAAAAAAAACTAACTTCAATACGCATGCGTACTTTCATACACTTCCTTTCCGAATTTGTTTCGATTCTTCCTCCATTTTTATTTATCTATTTTTATTTTTTCATTCATTTTAAAACCAATCGTGTTTTTAGCTTTAAAAAAATATATTGAAACATTTTAACGCCTCCATTTATCAACGAGTATGCAGATAATAAAGCCAGCAACGAACGGTGAGCGGGCGACAAACGCTTCTGCAATAGATAAGAATGCGATTAATTAATCGACTTTCTTTAATTGGCCTGTGCGGAACAACAGACGCCATCTTTTCCTTTACTATTATTATCTTCTTTCCTTCCCGTTTAGAATATTCAGTTCCTATTAAATCTATGTAGATAGAATAAGCGGAACCGATATTCCTACGAATAGGTCAATTAAATCAATGTACTTATGCAATGCGTGACCATCCAGCGGCCGTACTATTTCAAACTTATATATATATATATATATATATATATATATATATATATATATATGTATATATATATATATATATATATATATATATGTATATATATATATAAATCACTCTGGTCGCCTCATGAAGCCACTTCATTTAAGGATCTCTAAAACACTAATTAAGGTAAAAAAAAAAACTAACAAGGATAAATGTAAGATGGAATCGATTCAGACTCAGAAAGTAGCAATTCTTCCCTCTTTGTCAGAAATATTCCCATGGGACACGTGTACTAAAAAACAAAATAAGGAAAGCGGGACTAACAAACACGTTATTATAAACTAAGGCTTAGCAGTATGTATTACAGACCAATGAAAATGCTATCATAAATTTAAGTGCGACAGACCAACGAAAATTATATTTCGAATCGAAGTGTCACATTTTGTATACGGTGGCGTAACGGATAAAGTACTAGGTTTTCAGCTCTAAGTGGCACTCTTCTAGAGGTTGAAAGTTCAATATCTATTAAAGATCGAAAAAAATCACCGCGTTTATATTTAATGTGACGGACAAGCGGACACATAATTTCAAACCGAAGCCGACACACACCAACCAACACGCTATTATAAATTAAGGTATTACAAACTGAGGAAAATCAGCGCTTTCACTATAAGCTTGATGAACCGGAAGATACACTATTTCGAGCTGAAATCTGACAGACCAACCAACGCACTATTATAAATTTAAGCTTGATAGTATGTAATACAGACCAAAACAATTCAATACTTCTATATATTTTTTGTGTATAGTAAAATCTCTTTTTTCTATTTATTTTAAAAGAAAATACAATTTTGTTATATATGGATCGTTGAATTGCATTCATCTGTAAAAGATTTAGCTAATTTGCATATTCTTTTAAACATTCATTTCAATTAATTTCCTATTAGTTTTATTTTTGGTTTTCTTATCGGATGATCATCTTGTTAACTATTGGTGGTAATGTCGCTCTTCGTTCAAGAATAGTCTAGCGATCGTTTGAAAATAACCGAAGACTTTTTATTTAAAATACTTGTGATACTAGGAGCATCTCTCCTCCCACAAAGTGCTAGGAAGTGAAAAAAAGTGAAAAAATTAAAATAACCAGAACAAAAGTATAGAAAAAAAAATGGAGGTGAAAGTAGTTTAAAGGTAACAAAACTCACCTGGTTAAATAATGTGTGACGATGATTGGGTCAGAGGTCAGTATATTTACAGTTAGTTTTACGGGCAGTATTAAGAGTGGGAGTGAGTTTTACGGCGGTTTACAAATGTCGTCAATTTACGAACATTCTAGATTTTGCGACAGTTTACGACACTTTCTAGTATGGGAACAGTTGAAGGAAGGCTGTGGCTCGGAGCATATGCAAAGATCAATCGATCAACTAATTGACGAACGTTGACTCGACAGACAAGTAAGATGTGAACGTTATAAATTCCAAAAATTACGAAAGATAATAATTAGCAAACACAAAATTGATCAATTTATCGATTTTTATTGCATTTTCTTATGTGGAAGAGTTGTGCTACTAATTTTGCATGGCAAACTGAATCATTTCTTCACTTTCATTGAAATCCGCCATTGAAAGACTGGAAAATATCGGACCGCAGCTGTCTAGGCAAGTTTTTGAGAAAAATAGATATAGAACATCTACTGGATCTCATTTCATTTTATTTATATATATATATATTTAGAATTTATTCTAATTTCGACATAACAAGTAAGTACGTGATAGTTTTTTTACGTAAAATGCATTTGTTCGATATTTCATTTTACTGTACAAGCGCCAATAGTTTTGTGCACTATTTCTATTGGTTGAAACATCTTGCTTTGATAAACGTAGCCAATTTTAATAAAAATGTTTTGAAAAGTACTTGTATCTTAGCAGAAAAGGTGTGGCTTTTCCCGACCCTCAAACTCTGGGAACCTAACAGTGATTGAATAACAAGCGGGTGGCCTACGCTTGCCAAAGCCGAAGCCAGCTTTGGCAAGACACCAAATGCCACAACTTACAGCGACGATAGATACTGTAATTTCTAAGAATTCATCCTAATCGCTGCGTTTCAAAATATTTTCTCGACGTTTTTTTGTTGTTGTTGTTAATATTCCAACAAAAGATAAACTCAGTATTATTAAGCACACCACGTTATCAATTTAGGGGTTTCCTGTCCAAATGTGAAGGATTTGATTCGATTTTTTTTAATTGCAGTTTATCAATAACGCGTTTAAAATAAATAGAAATAATATGGGGAAAATGCAGCACGTAGCGGGTTTTCTTGCGATAAAATAACTACAAGTGGCAAGGATTGACCTTACTTGTTAATGCCGATAAAAGTCGCAAACTACATGACCTTTCAATCGCAGAACTTTCGAGATCAGAATTAATCATTAGGGCGAGGAAAACAGAATATTCTTTTCATTGTTTTTACTCTCGAGTATATATCCGACACAGTTAGATACCGTTAATCAACCGAGAACCGCATCACTTTATATAAAAGACATACAAGATATCAACGGATATATACTCGAGAGTCTAAACAATGAAAAGAATATGCTGTTGTCATAGCCCTATTAATTATCTATATATTAATACCGTAGTCCCTTTAACGTACGTACGAACGTGTGTCACCGTTTCTAGATTATAAATTATTCGATCGGGAGATCCTATTTATTAAAAAGGAGGATATTAAGTGATAACAGACTACGAACATGAATTAGTATATAGATGCATACAATGGGAATATATAACAGACTCCTGTAAGGATATTAGCGATAAAACGGAATAACCAGCTATGTTCTGGCATTACAAAAACTTAGATGAATACTTTTTCAGTTTTAACAAAAGGGCTACACTAATAGGTTTACATTACACTTGAACTTTTGCTAGTCAGTAGAGTCAGGGAAGCAGGAACAAGGAAGGGAATTCCAAAGTCTAGCAGTACTAGAGAAGAAACTATTAGAGTAGAAAGCTTTCTTACGTCTAGGGATTTCTACTGTGTGGGATTTTGCTGCCTGTTAGATTTGTTGGGGGCATTTACGTCGAGGGCGTACAAGGGCTCGTAGTTCGTCGGAGCACCTACCATTAAAGTACTTATAAAACAAGCACAGGGTGCCGTTGTCGATGGGCCAGAGGTTGAAGCCTTGCTGACAATGCGGGACCTACTAGGTTGGTGAATCTCCTTTGAAGCCTTTCTAAGAGTGAGAGACTAGTAGCAGATGCACCCACCCAAATGTGACAACACTACTCAATACATGGACGAATGGGGGCCTTGTAGATCTGCAGGCCACTCTTAGGCGTAAGTAACTTTCTAGCACGGTAGGTCACAGTCTTTTGGATGTTAAGAGTTCAAGCCTTGCTAAAGGCGATGATACAGATTATATTAAGAACATAGGAACATACATCTCCTTCATTAGATGTTTTGTGATAAACGAATACACGTGGCAAGGATCAATCTTTGCTAATGCTAATGAGTTTCTATAACATTTTCGATATTATATGCATAATATAATATATATCGATATAATAAAATATTATAATATAAATATAATATATAATAAAATATAAATCAATATGGATATCTATATATTAATACGATAGGGTGTGTGTTCTTTTGTGTGTCACGCTTACATCCGGGTGGTTTAATTGTTATGTTCTTCTATTTCTTGTCATAAATAATTTTACAAAGACTTCTTCATAAGTTTTGGTTTCGGTTTCGATTATAGCTGATGGCACTTACATCATCTATTCTTTTATAAATAATTTTATCAAGAATTTTTCATAAGTTTTGGTTTCGGTTTCGATTATGGCTGAAGGAACTCAAGTTATAAATATATATATATATATATATATATATATATATATATCATAAGTTTTTATTTCGGTTTTGATTCAAGCTAATACATCCAAGTAACATGGATATATTTTTTTATTTTTGAAATCGCAACTTTACAACATATAAAAATCAATAGAACATTAACTGTATAATAATATTGCAAGTATTACAATATCATATTTAAGCGTACTTTACGACCGGGCTTACGTGGCGTTCGTACTAGCTTAGATAAATACTTTTGCAGGTTTAACAAAAAAGCTACAAAAATATCAGAGCGTCTCCATTTACACTGAACATCTACAGAATGCCAATATCAATATATTATATATGAATGAGTCCCCTGTGGAATTTCCACAGGTCCCGCTAGTTATAAATATATCATATGAATCAATAAGAATTATAAACATAATATTTAGCTATGGCTAATAATACATTACCTGAAAGTACTTCGATTAAACCCCTCGGCTTAACGTTCACAGGAATCATGAGTTAGAAAAGATACATCGAGATCATTGCTACGGCTGCCCCAAGGAAAGTGGGCTCTCTCTACCATGCTAGAAAGCTACTTACGTCTGAAAGTATCATGTACCTCTACAAGGCCACCATTCGGCCATGTATGGAGTACTGTTGTCACATTTCGGCTGGTGCATCTGCTACTAGTCTCTCACTCCTGAACAGCGTTCAAAAGAGAGTCGCCAACCTAATACGTCCTGAACTATCATCTAAGCTTCCACTTCTGTCCTATCGACGAAATGTTGCATCCGTCTTCCTGGTTTACAAGTATTTTAATGGTTGATTCTCCGACGAACTACAAGCCCTTGTGACCCCTCGACGTAAATACCCCGTCAAACCCGACAATCAGCAAAGTCCCACCCCCAGACAGTAGAGATCCATAGATATAAGAAAGTTTTCTACTGTAATAGCTATTTAGGAGGTCTCTTCCGAGTTCCTGTTTTCCCAACTGAACTGACATGCAGAAGTTTAAGTGTAATGTGAATAGACAACTTGCTGCTCAACTCCCTTCGTAGTACCCCTGAAACTTATGCCCCATATTGTAGCCCGCTATGTCCAAGTGACAATAGACATTGTTTGGGGTTAAAATGTAATAAAAAAATAATAAATAAAAATAATAATATGAATCAATATAATTAAATATTATGATATATATAGCATATAAGCGACGCTCTTTGTGTAAACAAATCGAGCGGAGGTATTTCGAACGATATCAAAACATCGTTAAACTCACTACTCGTTCAAGCAGCCGCCAATAGTGTAATGGTTAGGAGCCTTGACTGCCGTACAAACGGTCGGGTTTCAATCCTGGCTTGAGGTAGTTGCCTGTCTAGCCGCACTGATGAGCTGTGAAACAGCGAAACAGTACTGTATGTGGATGACTATATAT
>NC_136497.1:142127977-142205477 GCF_053919585.1 Euprymna scolopes | reverse complement strand
TACGAAAGCGAAGTTTGCGCTTTCTTGGTTACTTAACCCATGGAGAACAATAACCTCAGATTCAATCTATCTATCTATCTATCTATCTATCTATCTATCTCTCTATTTCTCTCTCTCTCTCTATATATATATATATATGTATATATATATATATATATATATATATATATATATATATATTGGTATATTAAGGCAGTATTTTCTCATTCAAGCAAATATTATTAAATGCAACGAAGACACTTTGCTTTATGATTCTTTTTTTTTTTAATTTTTCGATTTTCCGTATAATCTATTTTATATCAAAATCAAAAATATTAATAAAAGTTCCATGGTTGTTGCTGTCACGAGCGCTTTTGATTCGTCCACGAATCATCATCAGGTATTGAAGTAAAAGTCCGAAGGAGCGAAAATGAGAATTAAAAGTGAAAACTAAAATATACAGTAAACCGCGATAAGTTAAAATATAAATAGAGTCGATGAAAAGTCGATTAAAAATATGGATCGATTAAAAATTCGAGTATTAAAATCAGCAAGTTCGTGGACGCTGTTGACAGCGTCCGTCTAATACAAACTACGCAAGACATTTTAGAACGTTGCTGCTTTTCCCAAATGCGAATCCGTCCTTGGCCCAACACTAAGTGAATTCTACATGGCTGATTTAGAGAACAAAATACTAATGAATAATATAAAGTCCCCCATGTATGTACGCCACGTGGACGACATCCTTATTTTAGCTGAAAATAATCAAAAGATATACAAACTGCAGTACCTTTTTCAAAAAAACTAAATTCTTAAATTCACATAATAATAATAATAATAATAATAATAATAAAATTTCATTTTTTGATGTCCTTATTGACACGTCCAATAATACGTTTAATACTTCTGTATATAAAAAAACCAACGAACTCCCGCCTCTTGAACTTTAAAAGTGAGTGCCCACAAAGGTACAAAATAGCGATAATAAAAAATTTATTCAATCGCGCTAAAATTATATAATTTACAAAAAAAAGCATTGCTAATTGAAATAGAAAACATTAAACAAGTACTCATCAATAATCATTTTCCTTATAACATTGTTGATGAACAAATAAAACGAATGCTACAATCCCTTGAAAACCCTGATAATAATATTAGCCAGCACTGCAAGTGAAACCGCATTAATATATTTTATCGAAATCAAAACTTCAGAATCGAAGAAAACGTAATAGAAAATTATATATATATATATAATATATATATATATATATATATAATATATATATATATATATATTATATATAATACAGTATAAATCAAATATAAATATTCATAAATATCAATATAAATGAATATTTTTTACAACTCTAAGAACAACTTCCGGACAATATTTAACTTTATTCATCCACATGGTTTAACTTTTAGGGCGGGCCCTGTCGGTGGAGCATTAGAATACGCCGACTGCCCCCTCCCTGCAGAGGGTAAAAGTCCCTCAATGGGGGTCCTGGATATGACCTTAAACTATATCCAGTGGTGAGGCCCCAGCTTGTGGGCTTTGGGGAGTGTGGAGCCACCCTTTAATTACCATTGCTCCCAGGTCCACTCTGACCCGGAGTGGTAGTACCTGTTAGGGTCCTAACTATGGGTTAAATAGAAACCGACATGAAAACAACAAATATATTCTATTAAAAAAATTTTTTCTTCAAAATCTTTGGATTCGGCATTAAATAACCCGAAAAGGGTTGATATGCCGTAAAACGAAAACAACCAACCAACCAACCAACCAACCAACCAATCTTTTAGGGCGATACAACGATTACAATAATCAAATGATACCAAATCCACACTACTGACAATTACTACACCGTTGTCCTGATGACCGCCGTACATCCATTGACCCTTATCCTCGAGTGCCTTTCGGGCCTTGATAATGTGGTGACCATCTTGTATCTCTCCCTTGCATTCACATATATATATATTTTTTTAACTTCTCGCCCCTCTTCTTACTCTAAACCCAACATATAAATTGAATGCCCTTTTTTAGCTTATGCTTTAAAATATGCCTCACTAAATTTTGCCTGCTTCCCCTTTACTGCAGGAAGTTGTAACACAAGACCGGAGGGTCAGAAGGGTAAGCCAGCATACAGGTTAATTTTGTCCTCTTTAAAATTCCCTGATCATCTCTATTGCTAATCTCTGGTGATCATCCATAAAACAGTTAGCCATAAACTAACTCCTTTTCAAATCGATAGCTCAGACAGTAATAATGAGAGCCAAAGAGCTAAATAAAAGACTATATTTGGAGCGCTAAATGTTTGTGTTTCGATTCCAGCTGATTGCACCAAAATCATTTTTTAAACTTTTGTAAGTCATTACTATATATATATTGGGTACAATATAATGATCAATAGAGAATTTGCTCTGTAATAAATACGTAATCTGCCTGAATTAAAATTTCATATTTAATTGTATTTTAAGATTGGGCAACGACGGACGACTTGCTAATGCAATATAAATCAAATATAGATATTCATAAATATGAAAAAAAATATTCATAAATATGAAAAAAAATATTCATAAATATGAAAAAAATATTCGTAAATATGAAAAAAAATATTCATAAATATGAAAAAAATATTCATAAATATGAAAAAAAATATTCATAAATATGAAAAAAAATATTCATAAATATGAAAAAAAATATTCATAAATATGAAAAAAATATTCATAAATATGAAAAAAAAATTCATAAATATGAAAAAAAATATTCGTAAATATGAAAAAAAATATTCATAAATATGAAAAAAAATATTCATAAATATGAAAAAAATATTCGTAAATATGAAAAAAAATATTCATAAATATGAAAAAAATATTCATAAATATGAAAAAAATATTCATAAATATGAAAAAAAATATTCGTAAATATGAAAAAAATATTCATAAATATGAAAAAAATATTCATAAATATGAAAAAAATATTCATAAATATGAAAAAAAATATCCATAAATATGAAAAAAAAAATTCATAAATATGAAAAAAATATTTATAAATATGAAAAAAAATATTTATAAATATGAAAAAAATATTCATAAATATGAAAAAAATATTCATAAATATGAAAAAAATATTCATAAATATGAAAAAAATATTCATAAATATGAAAAAAATAATTATAAATATGAAAAACATATTCATAAATATGAAAAAAATATTCATAAATATGAAAAAAATATTTATAAATATGAAAAAAAATATATATAAATATGAAAAAAATATTCATAAATATGAAAAAAATATTCATAAATATGAAAAAAAATATTCATAAATATGAAAAAAATATTTATAAATATGAAAAAAATATTCATAAATATGAAAAAAATATTCATAAATATGAAAAAAAATATTCATAAATATGAAAAAATTATTTATAAATATGAAAAAAATATTCATAAATATGAAAAAAATATTCATAAATATGAAAAAAATATTTATAAATATGAAAAAAATATTTATAAATATGAAAAAATATTCATAAATATGAAAAAAAATATTCATAAATATGAAAAAAATATTCATAAATATGAAAAAAATATTCATAAATATGAAAAAAAATATTCATAAATATGAAAAAAAATATTTATAAATATGAAAAAAAATATTTATAAATATGAAAAAAATATTTATAAATATGAAAAAAAATATTCATAAATATGAAAAAAATATTCATAAATATGAAAAAAATATTCATAAATATGAAAAAAATATTCATAAATATGAAAAAAATATTTATAAATATGAAAAAAATATTCATAAATATGAAAAAAATATTCATAAATATGAAAAAAATATTTATAAATATGAAAAAAAATATTTATAAATATGAAAAACACATTCATAAATATGAAAAAAATATTCATAAATATGAAAAAAATATTCATAAATATGAAAAAAATATTTATAAATATGAAAAAAATATTTATAAATATGAAAAAAATATTCATAAATATGAAAAAAATATTCATAAATATGAAAAAAAATATTCATAAATATGAAAAAAAATATTCATAAATATGAAAAAAAATATTCATAAATATGAAAAAAATATTTATAAATATGAAAAAAAATATTTATAAATATGAAAAAAATATTCATTAATATGAAAAAAATATTCATAAATATGAAAAAAAAAATTCATAAATATGAAAAAAAATATTCATAAATATGAAAAAATATTCATAAATATGAAAAAAATATTCATAAATATGAAAAAATATTCATAAATATGAAAAAAATATTCATAAATATGACAAAAAAATATTTATAAATATGAAAAAAAATATTCATAAATATGAAAAAAATATTCATAAATATGAAAAAAATATTCATAAATATGAAAAAAAATATTCATAAATATGAAAAAAATATTCATAAATATGAAAAAAATATTCATAAATATGAAAAAAAATATTCATAAATATGAAAAAAATATTCATAAATATGAAAAAAATATTCATAAATATGAAAAAAAATATTCATAAATATGAAAAAAAATATTCATAAATATGAAAAAAATATTCATAAATATAAAAAAAAAATATTCATAAATATGAAAAAAAATATTCATAAATATGAAAAAAATATTCATAAATATGAAAAAAAATATTTATAAATATGAAAAAAAATATTCATAAATATGAAAAAAAATATTCATAAATATGAAAAAAATATTCATAAATATGAAAAAAAATATTTATAAATATGAAAAAAATATTCATAAATATGAAAAAAATATTCATAAATATGAAAAAAATATTCATAAATATGAAAAAAATATTCATAGATATGAAAAAAAATATTCATAAATATGAAAAAAAATATTCATAAATATGAAAGAAATATTCATAAATATGAAAAAAATATTCATAAATATGAAAAAAATATTCATAAATATGAAAAAAAATATTTATAAATATGAAAAAAAATATTCATAAATATGAAAAAAATATTCATAAATATGAAAAAAATATTCGTAAATATGAAAAAAAATATTCGTAAATATGAAAAAAAATATTCGTAAATATGAAAAAAATATTCGTAAATATGAAAAAAATATTCGTAAATATGAAAAAAATATTTATAAATATGAAAAAAATATTCGTAAATATGAAAAAAATATTCATAAATATGAAAAAAATATTCGTAAATATGAAAAAAATATTCGTAAATATGAAAAAAATATTTATAAATATGAAAAAAATATTTATAAATATGAAAAAAATATTTATAAATATGAAAAAAATATTCGTAAATATGAAAAAAATATGTATAAATATGAAAAAAATATTAGTAAATATGAAAAAAATATTTATAAATATGAAAAAAATATTTATAAATATGAAAAAAATATTCGTAAATATGAAAAAAATATTCTTAAATATGAAAAAAATATTTATAAATATGAAAAAAATATTTATAAATATGAAAAAAATATTCGTAAATATGAAAAAAATATTCGTAAATATGAAAAAAATATTTATAAATATGAAAAAAATATTCGTAAATATGAAAAAAATATTCATAAATATGAAAAAAATATTCGTAAATATGAAAAAAATATTTATAAATATAAACCTTCTACTACTACTACTACTACTACTCCTGCTACTACTACTACTACTACTACTACTACTACTACTACTTTTAGACAATATTTGACTTTATTCATTAAAAGCGTTTCCTTTTAGGGCAGTACAACGATTCGAGTGCTTCTCTCATACTGCGAGGCCTTTTTGAAGGGAACGGTTTTCCTCATGCCTTAAAATACGCCTCACTAAGTTTTGGCGGTTACTATGTATAACTTTGATCGCTTTGAACGGTTTTCATCTGTTGCTGTTCACTCAATTGACACCTGATTTGTCTTCGTCATCAAGTTTTGAGTACCTTTTTAATCTGTTATTGCAGACTGACACAAAAAAACTGTTTTTGCTGCGTTAATATAGTTGCAATCGTTGACGCGTTATCTTTGAACGACTGTGAGCAAACGCGACACCCACTGGGACTATAGTTTCCACATTAGCAAATATTCATACAATTGATATTTCGTACTTCTTTTTCACTCCGATGTCTATGCTTTTTTTATTGCCTTGTCATAAAGTCAGTAGAATACAAGATCGGGTGTGGGGAAAAGTCAAGCTCCCAAAATTAGGCACTTTGGATTGGGACAAAATTTTTAAAAATTCTTCCGTCTGGAAGGGTATCTAGTCCAATGACCGAAAACAGAAAAGATTACAATCTGCATCAGAACGCATACTACACCCTGCTCCAAGCCAAATGGTTGCATTAACAAAATCTCTAATTTTCGTAGCAGGGTTCGCATATTTTTGCCTCGGGTTGCTTATGGAAAAGCCAAAAATTTTGTCGGAATCTAACTCCGCGGATATTGCCAATGATGGAATAACAATCGGGTATTGTTATTTTTTTCCGTCTGCCAAAGTCGACTCGTATGTTGGCAAAAGACCAATGACACGACGGACAGCGACGTTGTATATATATATATATATATATATATATATATATATATATATATATATATATATATATATATATATATATATATATATAATACATACTTTCTCGGCATTCATTTCTGGCGATGAAGATTCAGTATTTTTCCGCTTCTTTTTTAATTCGTTTTTCTTGCAAGCGAAAGATAAACTCCGAATTAACCGGGCACCGGTTATCAATTTGGCTTCCCTCTCTTTTCAATCATTGATTTTGTTTTTTTTTGTTTTTTTTCGTTTTGTTTTTCAGGCTATCAATTATGAAATTAAAATACAGGCAAAACAAAGAAGCGAGGAGTGGGGATAGGGTGGGGCATACATGGGATGCACGCGTTACAGTTAACGATGAGCCGAGCTTCTTTTTTTCTATTTTATAGGAAACTAGATTTTGTGGTTTTCGTGATTGATTTTATTGTTGCATTTTATTTCCGTATCTGGTTTTCTCTTTTACGATATTTTCGTCCTTTTGCGTTTTACTGGCAAGGATACCCGACGTTGCCCGGATCCACATAATAACGAAACAGAAGATAGCACTTTTACTCCCTTGACGTTAATAACCACGGCTAATCCGTCAAGCAGCAAAATCCCACCCCTACGCGGCAGAGATCCGCAGAGACCGGAAACGCCTAGTATTCAAAGAGTTTCTTCCCTCGAACTGTTAGACTTTGGAATTCCCTCCAAGGTTCCTGCTTCCCTTACTGTACTTACATGCATAAGTTCAAGCATAATGTGAACAAGCATCTTACTGATCAACTCCCCACAGAATGTCTCTGCAGATTTTGTCCCAAATATTCGCTCCTTATATCCAAGTTCTACTTTACCTTATTTGGGGTCAATTAAAAGTAAAATAAATAAATAAATAAAAAATGTTAAATAATATTAATTTTTTTAGATGATACTTTTTTATGTGAGGAATGAATAAATCAAACAAGAGGCCTTCAGAGCCCTAGTGAAACACCAAATGATATTAATGCTTGAAACCATCAATGTAGGTATAGATATTAATACTGGGGAAATTGTAAGAGCTGTCTTTTTTGAGCTTTGTGAAGAGTTAGTTCCCTTGTTTTATGCTTTGATAGCATGTACTTTTTCATTGACATAAGCTTGTTGTGTAGTATAGAGTTACTTACCTTTTTTTTTGCAGATAAACGAGTGACCTGTTTTCTCTCTCTTCGTCCCGAAATGTAAATGAAGGCAGACGTCTCCCCTGTCTTTGTGCTAAGCGAAAAACATGTTTACGTACTAATATTCTTTTTTATTAACGTCGGTTTGACTTCCACAGGGTGAATCCTACTTAAAACAAACACAGTATGTTTTATGCGATTCTTTAATAATTAACCATCAATTAAGTTGCATCTAGAACTAATTTTCTACCGCCTCCTTTTAATTTGTAGAAAAATTGCAATAAATTAAATCCGATAAATTAGCGTTTTCAAATCTGAACAAGGAAATGCTGACCCATTTCCAGAACTGTAATAATACACCCATAGCCTTGCACCCCTACAGGGGCACAGGCCATCTACGACTTTGTAGATGCTTTTGTAGCGAGGAAATCTTTTTGGGGGGAGTGAGAGTTCTGGCCTCACGCCCAACCTTCCCAGAAGGTACATACAGCGCCTAGCCTTCCCAAATGGTCACCCATCTGGTACTGGCCAGCCTCAACGTTGCTTAATGTCGGTGATCTGCTGAGAACCAGTGTGTCAACGTGATTGTGCCGTATAGTTGTTAGAGATGGTTGAACGTTATTATCCTGGTATGGTCCTGATACATCCTGAGGTACAATGCTTGTATTCTCGTTTGAAGAACTGCTTTGCTATTGTGTTGAGCCTATTGCGTCTGAGATCCTTTCTGTCTTGGAAACACTGTCAAGGCGAGTGGGTACGTTGGCCTTCTGTTGTCTCTATAAAGTTAAACAAAATGTAGGAATCGAGAATCAGGGAATTCTGTCAAATAGTATGCTTTATATATCTTTTTTTAGTGGAATCCTTTTTTAGATGAGTAATTTGGATATTTATTTATTTTCGGACTGCTATCCTCATCTTCATAGTTGTTCTTTCACAACGTTTCAGCCAACTATTCTTCTGGCCTTCGTCAGGTGGTTAACTTCGACGAGATAGGAATGCTGAGTCTCTTAACTGTATCCCCAATAATTACTGCCTTCCATAGTTGTTGTTGTCTCAACACGTTTTGGCCAATTAATATTCTGGCCTGCATTGGGTAGGATTGAAACCGCTATCTTAAAAAAATGCTCACCTGGAATTGTAGAGACTCAACATCTCTATCCACTGCGCCAATACGCAGTGAATCACCTGGCGAAGGGCAGAGGAATAGTTGGCTGAAACGTCGTAAAAAAACAACTATGTATAGTGCCAGTACATCCTGAGGTACAATGGTCGCATTCTCGTTTGAAGAACTGCTTTGCTATTGTGTTGAGCCCATTGTGTCTGAGATCCTTTCTCTCTTGGAAACGCTGTTCAGGCGAGTGGGTACATTGGCCTTCGTTTGCTATCTATAATATAGATCTCACCTGTCTGTTTAAATGTATGTATGTATGTATGTATTTATGTCAGGTCATGACATGTGCTACTGGTCCCATGTAACCCAGTACTACCTGCCTCATGGTCGGGTGACCGGCGACTAAACTGGTTCCCTTACTAGACTTGTTTGGTGAGAAGGGTGGCTAGTCTCCCTGAAGGATTAAAAACAAGACCTTCCAAAGGGCGAATGAACTCTTTTTCTGGGTCAACGGCTAACTAGCACCGTGTATATTTGTGTGTGTGTATATATGTGTATTGGGGTGGAGAGGGCTTCCGTAAGCCGTGGTGAAGGCAACCTTTCTAGGAGAAGAAAATCTCTGATTTAAAAAACCATAAAGCGGAAGACCATTACCCGCATTAAACTGGTCTGCAGTTTAATTTGTTGCTGGCTATCTTGCTCTTGCTTGTTGCTGGATCTCAACATTTTGAACCGAGAGAGAGACTTAGCTGTCGTACAAAGCTAAGACTCTGTAACATCATATTTGTATAGATACTCCCTCAGGCATTTGGGCTCATGGATTTTAAATGTCTGAGGGAGTGGCACTCGTCTGACAAGACGTTGCAATCATCATGTATGTATTTATGTATGTATGTATGTATGGTTGTATGTCTACCTAAAACTTTCGACAGAGGCGAGAACCGCTGTGCCAACGTGATTGTGCTGTAGGTAATAATACATGGTCACATTAAAAATCATTTTCTCGACAACATTCAATAATACATTCGATCCCCACGAAATTATTCTGTTTTCTAAATAATTAAATACATTTCCGTCTCCGATATAAAATCATAATGCCTGAAAGGATTTTAGAAACAGCATGATGTAATATCTACTAAGATATTATTAATATCTACTGAGATATTATTAATATATACTAAGATATTATTTCTACTAAGATATTATTAATATCTACTGAGATATTATTAATATATACTAAGATATTATTTCTACTAAGATATTATTAATATCTACTGAGATATTAATAATATATACTAAGATATTATTAATATCTACTGAGATATTATTAATATATACTAAGATATTATTTCTACTGAGATATTATTAATATCTACTAAGATATTAATAATATATACTAAGATATTATTAATATCTACTGAGATATTATTAATATCCACTAAGATATTATTAATATCTACTAAGATATTATTAATATCTACTGAGATATTATTAATATCTACTAAGATATTATTAATATCTATTGAGATATTATTAATATATACTAAGATATTATTAATATCTACTGAGATATTATTAATATATACTAAGATATTATTTCTACTAAGATATTATTAATATCTATTGAGATATTATTAATATATACTAAGATATTATTAATATCTACTGAGATATTATTAATATATACTAAGATATTATTTCTACTAAGATATTATTAATATCTACTAAGATATTAATAATATATACTAAGATATTATTAATATCTACTGAGATATTATTAATATCCACTAAGATATTATTAATATCTACTAAGATATTATTAATATCTACTGAGATATTATTAATATCTACTAAGATATTATTAATATCTATTGAGATATTATTAATATATACTAAGATATAATTAATATCTACTGAGATATTATTAATATATACTAAGATATTAATAATATCTACTAAGATATTATTAATATCTACTGAGATATTATTAATATATACTAAGATATTATTAATATCTACTGAGATATTATTAATATATACTAAGATATTATTAATATCTACTAAGATATTATTAATATCTACTAAGATATTATTAATATCTACTAAGATATTATTAATATCTACTAAGATATTATTAATATCTACTGAGATATTATTAATATATACTAAGATATTATTAATATCTACTGAGATATTATTAATATATACTAAGATATTATTAATATCTACTAATATATTATTAATATCTACTAAGATATTATTAATATCTACTAAGATATTATTAATATATACTAAGATATTATTAATATCTACTGAGATATTATTAATATATACTAAGATATTATTAATATCTACTGAGATATTATTAATATATACTAAGATATTATTAATATCTACTGAGATATTATTAATATATACTAAGATATTATTATCATCTACTAAGATATTATTAATATCTACTAAGATATTATTAATATCTACTAAGATATTATTAATATCTACTAAGATATTATTAATATATACTAAGATATTATTAATATCTACTGAGATATTATTAATATATACTAAGATATTATTAATATCTACTGAGATATTATTAATATCTACTGAGATATTATTAATATATACTAAGATATTATTAATATCTACTGAGATATTATTAATATATACTAAGATATTATTAATATCTACTGAGATATTATTAATATATACTAAGATATTATTAATATCTACTGAGATATTATTAATATATACTAAGATATTATTAATATCTACTAAGATATTATTAATATCTACTAAGATATTATTAATATCTACTAAGATATTATTAATATCTACTGAGATATTATTAATATATACTAAGATATTATTAATATCTACTGAGATATTATTAATATCTACTAAGATATTATTAATATCTACTAAGATATTATTAATATCTACTAAGATATTATTAATATATACTAAGATATTATTAATATCTACTGAGATATTATTAATATATACTAAGATATTATTAATATCTACTAAGATATTATTAATATCTACTAAGATATTATCGTCAATATGTTCAACTCTTGTCCAAAGAGCATACTTTGTGTTAAGCGTTGTCTTAACGTTAATTGCTTCCCAACACCCTGTAAAACTTCGTCAGGAAGCACTGTATTTAAGAACTCAGCTGGTCAGCCATCTCCCCCTCAGTTCAGATCAATCAGTCTCCTGTGCGTCATGAGTAAGTTGCTGGTATCCATATTAAATAAAGAAGTAGTAAACCAACTCAGCAAAAATAACCTCCTCAGTAGCATGCAATATGTTTTCCGTTCTGCTAGATCTGCAGCAGATATGCTAACAGTTATATCTCATAGGATTAGTGAATCTCACAACGGAGGCTTCCTGTCTATGGCAATTGCTCTTGACATATCAAAGGCGTTTGATAGAGTATGCCATAAAGGTCTTAAGCTACGGTACTGCTGGAAATGTCTTGCTAATTATCAAATCATTTCTCTTTGATAGATTCATAAGAGTAGTGGTTGATGGGCAGAAATCAGTATCTCACAATATTAATGTTGGAATCCTGGGCTCAGTTCTCTTTCTGATCTGCATAAATGATCTCATAAATCACACCCTAAGATCATTTGTAGATATTTTATACAGACGATACTACCATCTATGGTAACACTTCAAAGGCCGTAAACGACAAAGATCTCACTGATTCTCTATTCTCTGATCTTAATCACGTGGTGTAATGGGGAAGAGGGCGCTGGTTACTTTTTATGCATCTAAAACGAAGGTTCTATTTTTCAGTCATCAACGCTCTGGTTCCCGTCTGGCATCAATCGAAATGAATGGTTCTCGTCTGTGGGAGGCTTCATGTTTTGACAAGTTTCTAGGTCTAGTCTTTACTTTTGATCCGAGATGGAATACGTAAATTTAATCCGTGCCAAGCCTGCTAGCAAAATGGTGGAATCGCTCTACAGCTCCAGTAGATATCTCACCGCTGATGCACTTTACCACCTAACAGCCAAGTAGTCTAATGACGGAGTACTGTCACCACATCTGGGCAGGGGCTGCTTAAAAGATCTTATCCTGCCTTGACAGAGTTCCAAATAGACATGGTAGCCTAGTGGGGAATGCCTGTTTCTCTTCCTTGCAATTTATTTCCCAACAGAAGAGACGATGAGAGCCTACCACCGCTTAATCATTATTTTCATTTATTAAGAAAGAGGAAAGATATTAACATACGACGAAAATTAAATAAGCGTATCTATATACTAATTTACTATTTGTGGTATATTATTTTCTTATATCCTATTTTCTAATAAAGAGGATCTCCCGATCGTTAAATTTTTAATCTGGAAACCGCGACACACGTACATACGTTAACGTTATTACGGTATTAATATATAGATACGCGAATGTCATATCAACGTTTCCTGCAAACTCCAGACAAAATAATCCATGGCATTGTGCCTTTTGAGAGCAAATCTTTCGGTGGAATGGAGTCAGGAGGAGATTGCTGAAGAAATAGAACTGAAGCACTTGCTGTACGAGCCTTTGTTTCGTTTTGCTGTCATGTCTTTTTCTTATGTTGTGGGACATTTGTGAACACATCTCTTAATAAACTTGTTGGTTTAGTGTTTTCGTCTTCCTGACTACAGGACTACAATATTACAAGCTAAGATTTCTTCTCTTTTCTAGCGACCACCTTTCTTAATCAATACACGTGCAAACTTTATCCGTTATATTTATCAAGAGACATACACACACATACACACACACACACACACGCAGACACACACGCACAGACACACATATATACACAATTTCTTTATCAAAGAGTGTATCTTTAATAATACTAAATTAATTAAGACATAAAAAGCTTAACACTGTTAAAAAACATTCAAATTCTGTCACTTCTCTTCTGATGAGAAGCATTTAACTTCGAAATGCCATGGCATAAAGATATTTCTTTTTCTTTTTTTCTTTTACTTATTATTCTGATGATATAATAAAGTTATATATAACTTTTATTCATCATCTTTTATATATATATATATATATATATATATATATATATATATTGTTTTTAAAATATAATTATCCACTGACACGTGTTTCGTCGTCTACGATTAATCAGAGTGGCAAAATCACTTATTTATACGAAATATATATATGAGCAGACAGCTAATAAAATATGTTAAAAAACACTTTGGAATGAGTTAAAAGCATATTTAATCTGAAAAGGAAACACTAGATAAATGGATACTTCTAATATATATATATATATATATATATATATATATATATATATATATATATATATATATATATATATATACTAGCAAAAGTACCCGTCCTTCACTGGGTTCAGAAACAGCCTAAAGAAAATGGACTCTGATTTATGAAAGTATGATAGGTTATGAAAAGGAAAGGTTGTAAAGAGATAGCTTGGAATTTGGGGGTATCAAAACCAAAGCAAAA
The DNA here is from genome assembly GCF_053919585.1 of Euprymna scolopes. Taxonomy (NCBI): domain Eukaryota; kingdom Metazoa; phylum Mollusca; class Cephalopoda; order Sepiida; family Sepiolidae; genus Euprymna; species Euprymna scolopes. The sequence continues at coordinate 142,191,218 of NC_136497.1, read as the reverse complement.
TATGATGAAAATAAAAATAAAATAGATAAACCCCATAATTTATTATACCATACCTGTTCACACTGAAACACTATACACACACACACACACACACACACACACACACACATATATATATATATATATATATATATATATATATATATTGTTGAGCACTGTCTGGTAAATAGAGGTGGTTGGCTGGCGTTGTGTGAAATCACAATTTATGGTCGTTTGATTACTATTGACTGTCTTACCGTCGTGCTTAGCATTTTTAGTTGTTACTTTACCTTAATTCTTTTCACTGTAGACTTGGGGTAATTAGCTGATAGAGTAAAAAAATGGTTTTGTCGCTGGGTTACAATTTCCCGACCATAGCAATCTCTACCTCCTGCACTGATGATTGCGAAAGCATTAAGCATGAGTGTCTTTAGATACAAAAATAATTATATATATATATATATATATATACACGCGCGGATCATCATATAATGATTAGATCACCCTGACTGACGTAAAACCATTTGAAATTAAAATGTTTAAATTTCAATGTAATTTCACGCGGTTAACGGTAGCCGAATAGATACAGCCCTTGTCAATGAAGCCAGATATGGCTTCTGTCGCTAGGTTCGAATCTATCGATTGGGGTTAATCGTTACATCCTGCACTGACCATTCCTAAAAGGATGAAACACTATTGTCTGTAGGTATTTAATAACTACGAGACGAGAGGCGTGCAATAAGTAATGCGCCTGACCTACTTCCAGTTTTCTGATCTAGCTGAAATTTTGCAAGTGCAGTAATTTATATCTCTACGGGTTATGTGTCAAATTACAGCTCTGAACTAATTGTGGTTTCTGTTTTACAAGTGTTTGAACTGAGTCAGGTGTGAAATGGAGCCTGTTGAATGTCGAGCAGTGATCCAGTTTTTGTATTTGAAAGGACACACACCACAGGAGACTTTTGATGAAATGAAAGAAACGTATGGTGATAATGCCCCTTCATATGATCTTGTTAAACGCTGGCATCGTGAATTCAAACATGGCCGGAAGTCTGTGGAAACAGCTCCCAGACCTGGTCGTCCCTTTCTGCCATTGATGAGGCATCTGTCCGTCAAGTTGAGGCTGCCATTTTGGAAGATCGGCACATTACTATTCGACAAATAGACCAAGATGTCAAGATTAGTACAGGGTCTGTGGAAACTATCATTCATGACCATTTGCATATGCATAAGGTGTCTGCCAAATGGATTCCCAGGTTGTTCCCACCATTCAAGGAGTGAAAACGCGTCGAGTGCTCGAGGATGAATTTGGAGATGTGCCAAGAAGATGAGTCAAAGTTTTTCAAAAGACTGATTACACAGGATGAAACATGAGTCCATCAATATGATCTAGAGATCAAAGCCCAGTCAATGCAGTGAAAGTACTTGCTACCAAAATCAAGAAGGGGGGAAAGATCAGCAAAGGTACCCTCCTCTTGCAGGACAACGCTCCACAACTCGAATGTCGCCAGATCAGAAGCACGGGCGTGTGCTTATGAAATCCACCCCCATCCTCCCTACCCTCCTGACCTTTCACCCTCTGACTTTCACCTCTTCCCAGCCATGAAGTTGTTTTTGAAAGGAAAGCGTTTCCCAGATGATGCAGCCTTGATTTCTGGTCACGTCGTGGTTGGAGGACCAACCTGGGGTGTTCTACAAAAACGGTCTCCAGAGCTGAATCAAAGGATGGGAGAAATGCATAACTCTGGGTGGTGCCTATGTAGAGAAGGACTAATAACTGTGCCAAGTTTCGTAGCTCTACTGCTATGGGAAGTGGGCCAGGGGCATTAATTATTGCACGCCCCTCGTAGTAAATAATAATGTCAGTCCCTTTAAGAAACTCGTTTTATATCTTTGAGCACATTCACTTGAATTAAGTCGGTCAATTTAGCTCTTATGTATAGATCATCATAGTGTCTGTAGGTATTTTATTTCTATTATAGTAAATAATTATACATATATATATATATATATATATATATATATATATATATATATATATATATAATGTGTTTCAAAGAATTTAACGTCTTCGCAGGCCAATCATTTTGAAATTTTTCGTTAAATAATCTAAAATTTTCACTGCTTGTATAGGAGCAGATTCAGATTTTATGTTTAATGTTTGAAATCTATCTTTTTTCAGGTTGATAAATGCCGTTCACTTCCAAAGAAAAGTAAGTTTGCATGTTAGAATATGCTCGAATACATTCACCCAAGACCGTGGAGCAAAAATCAAAGCCGGCGCTCATATTGAACATTTGTGAAAATTATGAAATCTGTCATAGAATCTACAATCTTTGAAATGTTAAACAATCAAACTTATAAAGTTTGTGCAGTTTCATTAAGATATAATGAGTTATTTCCGGGATATTGGTCTTTAAAATGACTTCAAATTTTTTTAGGACACTTTGTATTTACCAACGGAAATTAAAATTTTCCATTTCATATTCAAATATAGTTGAAAATAGCACACTAAAACTAGAACTATGATTTTTATGACATTCCGCTTCACCAGGAATAGACACACGTTTATTGCTCATTTTCAAAACGATTACAGTTATGTTACTAATCTTCTTGTACCGTAGCATTTTTGAAATCATGGTTATTGTTTTCCATAGACTTTGATTCATTATTGGTTCGATTCCTCTGAAGACATCACATGATTTGAACTTGGCCGAATACATGAGGTAGGTATCCATTACCCTCCCCAGCGCAGTGGCATCTGACTCGCCTGTTTGAATCTATCCGTTGTCCTTAAATCATCCACGTAGTTGCAGTCGAATAACGTAACTCTTAATACCATAGAACCGTTGATCTGCTAGAGATTCATCCTCTTCCATAGACCATCCAACGTCCTGCTGCTGACGTCATCGGAGTTACCTTTTCCTAGATGTCTTAACTAAGACTAGGGTTGCAGATCTCCCACTGAATAAAATGCGCCTCCAGATACCAAACTGGAAATTTATTATGACTTGGGGCGATGCATACAGTCTCATCGTTGCTTAACTTCAGTGATGTAGCCAGAACCGCTGTGTCAAAGTGATTGTGCCGTTATAATACATACGTACAATTCCGTAAAAAAAAAGTGTTATTCATTACATTTTAGGAACTCGATCAAGTCATCCGGAAATAGAAATCTCCTGTCACTCTAGTAAGCCATATGCTAGCTAACAGTTGATAAAAAACCGCTGGCGGAATCTCTAGTGCAAAAACGTTAAGTATTTTTATTTATTTTATTTATTTATTTATTTTTTCTAATCTAATCCTAAATGTTTTGTTACATTGTTTTAAATTTGCTTTTCGTATTTTATGTATTTTGTCTGTATTTCTCCTGTCTTTCTGTCTGTATTCCGTATTATCCGTCCAGCCCTCCTGCTACAAAGCTGAACGTTTTAAAACAAACAAAATGCCGGCAACTAACGATAAAAAAAAATGCCGGAAATTATTCTCTAGAGTAGATAAACTTAGGACTTTATATTAAAAAAAAAGCTAGAATATTTTTTTTTTTTTAACAAAAAAAAAAATGTAAATTAGATATTGTTTACACATAGAAACGTTACGACTTTTATTCTGTAGATAGGCACTCGATCAAGTCATCCGGAAATAGAAATCTCCTGTCACTCTAGTAAGCCATATGCTAGCTAACAGTTGATAAAAAAACCGCTGGCGGAATCTCTAGTGCAAAAACGTTAAGTATTTTTATTTATTTTATTTTTTTATTTTTATTTTTTTTTTCTAAACTAATCCTAAATGTTTTGTTACATTGTTTTAAATTTGCTTTTCGTATTTTATGTATTTTGTCTGTATTTCTCCTGTCTTTTTGTCTGTATTCCGTATTATCCGTCCAGCCCTCCTGCTACAAAGCTGAACGTTTTAAAACAAACAAAATGCCGGCAACTAACGATAAAAAAAAATGCCGGAAATTCTCTTGAGTAGATAAACTTAGGACTTTATTTAAGTAGTATACTTAATATATACTATTACTGCAAGCTTGTCTGTATTGAAAATATTTTCTTCTAGTTTTCGAATCCTACCTTATATAGTTAGCCTTATGTTCAAGTACATTCGAAATATAATACAGCGCAAAGAAAGTCACTCATGAAAACGGACCTCCTAAATTAAAACCTTGAAAAATTATTTAAACTCTAATGTAAATTAATATTAAGCAGTCTTTACAAATTGATAATAGTTAATTATTGGATTTTAATTAATTATAAGATGAAACGTTTATGATTCAAACTAGATAGATAACGACAAACTTCCACCCATTAATATGGGAGGGGAGATTATCACCAAAATGCCATGAATTATTAAGTTCGCACCAGACTTACTACTTAGATATAAGTCACTTGTACCCATTCCCCTTTCTCCCCCCCTTTTTTTTTTTTTTAAATGGAGAGTAGATAATACAGTGGATGTGTTATCGGCAGCTCCAGTAACTCTCGCTTCTCCTATTTTGTCATTCAGTCCTCATTCAATGAGTGATGTTTCTGACAAAGGGTGAAGAAAAAGCTGCTTAAAGGTCGGTACTACTTGGTGACCAGTAGTCTGAGATGTCGGATATTTTTCTGTCTTTGTCTGTCCTTGTTGCCATGTCACTAGTAAGGGTGCTGGAGGTAAACGTTTTGTCTGGGCTGACGTTATCCGCCTGATAGTCAGGGACCCGAACCTTGGATTAACCACTAAGGAGGCTGTCCTATCAGCAGGCGCAAAGTACTGGGACTGCTGTATTGCCATTTGGTGAGTGGATCTGGACCATGCAGTAGTCTCTGGTGGGGCCTCTCGATGCCATACTAGTGGGTAATTGTTACGGCTTTACCTTTTCGTGTGCTACAAATAAAAAAAAAATCTTCCTGTCTTTTTCTCTCTTACTTTCCCTCTCTGTACTGCTCTAACCAAGTATGCCGACCTATTCCACAAATCCCCAAACCTCAACATGAAATATCTCCAGAATAAAAACTCGATTAAACCTAGAACCCCATCTTCCAGCGTAGACCCCTACTACCAGGTCTCCTTCTCCAATATCAGGGGTCTACGTTCCAACCTTCCAGAGGTTGAAACCCAATTACAGGAGACGAAACCGGACATATTATTTCTATGTGAAACTGGAATAGGGCCGACCACTTCCCTAGATGAGTTCATAATGCATGGATACTCCAATTTAACAGCTAAATCTGACTCCCAAGATCGCCATGGGCATGGAATATGTGCCTACATTAAGGATGGCTTCACATGTGGCAGGGATATCTCTAGAGAAGATCCTAATTTACCCTATATGTGCTTCAGGGTTGCACTTGCTAACACCACTGCATTTATATTTGCCCTCTATAGGCCCCACAACAGCGGAGTTACTATCTTTAAGAGCATATCTGAGAAAATAGACCACATAGTGTCTTCACATCCCTCGGCTAACATCCACATCTGTGGTGACTTCAACGTCCATAACGTGGAATGGCTGACCCATTCAAATAAGACAGATGATGAGGGGAGGTTTTGTCATGATTTTGCCATTGCTTATGACCTCACTCAGATTGTTCGCGAACCCACCCGTGTGCCCGATACACCCAATCAATATGCAAGCCTCTTAGACCTTTTTCTTTCAACTTCCCCTGAGCTATGTTCATGTACCGTTCATTCTCCTTTAGGATCCTCCGACCACTCCGTCGTATCAGTTAAGATAAAAACAAAATGTAAGAAGCCATCAGACGTACCCCTCCACCGTACTGTATACCGATACTCTATGGCTGACTGGGATAGCTTCCGTACATTCATATCTGATTTACCTCTGCACTCCATGTTTAAAAAGGAAGTGTCCTCTATAGTATCAGATCTGACCGAATGGTTAATTGTAGGCATAGACCAATTCATACCATCAAAAAAATTCCAACAAAAACCTAACAGCCAGCCATGGTTCTCCCCAGAATGTGCTGCTGCTATCGCGCACAGAAATCACTTTTTCCATAACTACCAACGTAATAGATGCACTGAGACTAAAGCTGCTTTCAGGACTGCCAGCAACCACTGTAAAAGAGTAATAAAAAATGCAAGAGAGCTATATGCCCAGTCTGTTAAATCCAAGGTAGCTGATCAACGGCTTGGTTCCCACCAGTTTTGGCAAATAACAAATAGGATCCTGAACAGAAGTGTGCGTTCTATCCCAACCATTATCAATGGATCAGAGGTTATCTCGTCAGCGTCAGACAAGGCCAAACTATTTGCAAAGAACTTTGCAGCTAATTCTACCCTATGCGACGAAGGCCATCAACTCCCCATATTTCCTCCTATAACACAGAACAAGCTAGGTAATATACAAATATCCGTGCATGAGGTCGCCAAGCTAATAAAAAACCTAGATTCCAGTAAAGCAACTGGCCCTGATGGCATCCCAATTATAGTGTTAAAAAAGCTTCAACCAGAACTTGCTCCCATACTTACGAAACTATTTAAGCGCTGCCTTAAGGGGAAGTGCTTTCCGACCCCCTGGAAGACCTCATCAGTTTGCCCTGTATTTAAGAATTCAGGTGATAAGTCATCTCCCTCTCAATACAGACCAATAAGTCTTCTCTGCGTTATGAGTAAGTTACTGGAATCAATATTAAATAGAGAAATAGTCAACCACCTCAGCAGAAACAACCTTCTTAGTGACACACAATATGGTTTCCGCTCTGCAAGATCTACCGCAGATGTGCTGACGGTTATATCCCACAGGATTAGTGAATCTCTTGACAAAGGCTTCCTTTCTAGGGCAATTGCTCTTGACATATCAAAGGCCTTTGACAAAGTATGGCATAAGGGTCTACTTCAGAAGATTTCCAGCTACGGTATAACTGGAAATGTTTTCTCAATCATTAAATCATTTCTCTCCGATAGGCTCATAAGAGTAGTGGTAGATGGACAAAAATCGGAGGCCTGCAATATAAATGCTGGAGTCCCTCAGGGGTCAATGCTCGGCCCAACTCTCTTCCTGATCTACATCAATGACCTCCCTAAACACATACTTAAATCATTCGTTGACATCTATGCTGATGACACGACCATCTACGGCAACACATCAAAGGCTGTAAATGACGAAGTTCTCTCGGATTCTCTCTCCTCTGATCTCGAGCGCGTGGTTCAGTGGGGGAAGATGTGGCTAGTTACCTTTAATGCATCTAAAACCAAACTCCTATCCTTTCATCATCAACGCTCTGATCCCCAGCTGGCATCAATTGTGATGGATGGCTCTCGTCTGGGTGAGGCCCCGTGTTTTGACAAGCTTCTGGGTTTGACCTTTACTCCTGATCTGAAATGGAACACGTACATCAAGTCTGTTGCCAAGGTCGCAGGAAAGATGGTGGGATCCTTCTACCGCTCCAGAAGATATCTCACTACTGATGCAATTCTCTATCTATATAAAAGCCAAGTACGTCCAAGGATGGAATACTGTTGCCATATCTGGGCAGGAGCTGCAAAAAACAGCCTATCCTGCCTTGACAGAGTACAAAATAGACTTCGTGGCTTAGTGGGGGATGCCCTTTTCTCTACCCTGCAACCCCTCTCCCACAGAAGAGATGTTGCGAGCCTATACTTGTTTTATCGTTATTTTCATGGCAGGTGCTCGTCTGAACTCCAATCCCTGGTCCCCCCTCGCCAAACTTTCACGAAAAACACCCGTCTAGCTGAATCCACTGTGAAAAATTTCCCCCACTCTATATCTGTGCCTAAATCAAAACGCGGATTTCATGAGCAAAGCTTCTTTCTTAGAACTGCACGCTTGTGGAACTCTGTTCCGTCTGCCTGCTTCCCTCCGGACTACAACTTGGATGTCTTCAAGTCTAATGTTAACAAATTCCTAATGAACCGCCCCCCTAATTAAACACTTCATAAAATCTCCTCACTAACGTGATGTACTTGCAATAACCATTATCCCTGAGTGGCTTCCGGGCCTTGATAAGTGGTGATCACTGTGTAAAAAAAAAAAAAAAAAAAAAAAGCTAGCCGCCCGGCGTTGCCTGGTCGTACAATACGCTTAAACATGATATTTTAATTTATGCAGATTGCGTATGTATCATTATAGAACCAATTTTCTATTGATCATTATACATTACGGAGAATTATTTGCCCGGTGGACTAATTCGCCAAAAATAAATAAATAAATAAATAAATAAATAAAATAAAAATAATAATGATAATATCGTTCAGCAAATTCCGTCTGTGTTTGTTCATAATAACACGTCAGCTGATATTTGAGCTGGACAATGAATTCCCTGATAAAATTAATGTTTCGTTTTAAAATATGCGAACGGAGAAATGATTTGCGGCGATTAAAAATAGTACCTCTTCTTTTATCGAAAATTGAAAAAAAAAATTGAAATTGAAATAAAATGGTAAGGTACACCCGGGCTTGACCAGGGGGTTATTCGATCTGTAATCAAATGCTCCACCACTGAGCGATATCTCCAGACGACAATAATTTTTTTTAAGTAAAAATGATTTGCTGAGGTTTTCTTATTTAGTGTAACGCAAAATATTCCCCTGTTAGAATTCCTTTTTTATTTATAAGAGAGAAAGTCTATTTTTAAGATCGGATTTTTTCGATTTTTCGAAATAATTTGCTGAGATTTTATTATTTCCCTTGGTCGGTGTAACGTAAAATATTCTCCTGAAAAAAATATTCTTTTTGTCTATAAAGGTAAAATACTATTTTTAAGATCGGATCTTTTCGATTTTCGATATTTATTGGATGAATTTCTGTACAAAACATATCTAAGAACACTGCCAGACATATAAATTACTTTTCTGCGAAGTTTGCAACTAATAAGCTTCAGTCGCTTTGGAACTCATGAGGAACTCTCTCTTTCTTTCTCTCTCTCTCTCTCACACACACACACTCACACACACACGCGCGCGCGTGCGCACACAAAGTGCCTTTTATGTACTAGTAGAAATAGAGATGGCGATCTGTTTTCCAGCAAGGCACTCGCAAGCGCAAAATATTCACAAAAAACTTAATAAACATACCAAGCTCACGTATAGAAAGCCCCTCTCAACAACAATCCGATATATCCACATCTTTGGAAGTTTTTTTTTTATACATAATCCCATCAAATATTACACGTCATTATTTAGCCTTACCATATAAACATTGCAGTAGTGTATAAATTTTCAGTTAAACTCTTACACAATCCACTTGCCTTTCATATTTCTATTTTAGTTTGCATGGGCGCCATCTTTTTACTATGTTTTTCTTTTCTGTTTTCCACGATACTGTTAGTGATAACTAGGGCTATGGCAACAGCATATTCTTTTCATCGTTTTGACTCTCGAGTATATATCCGACACAGTTAGACACAATTACTCAACCAAGAGCCACATCACTCTACATACAAATATATAAGATATAAATGGATATATACATGAGAATCCAAACAAGGAAAAGAATATGCTGTTGTCATAGCCCTAGTATAACTACAGGGCTGGACGATGAAATTGTGACCCTAAAACACCGTACAGTAGATTTGTAACAACAGATGGTACGCACAAATTTATCAGACTATTAGCTACCATCTTATGTAACTTTAGAACGATATTTTAGACACATTTAGTCGTTATAATAAAATTCTACATTTCATTCTAGGACGATTTCTTCATTCTTAGAGGAAGTAGTGCCTATTTTTCCTCCTAAATATTATGTTCTCCTACCGTCTCAAATCAAGACTGGGGAAAAAGATACACATCCTACAGATATTGTGCTTGCACTATTCGTAACTGGATCATAAACATAACATAATCTTTCCATTTTCCGATTAAAAAATGATAAATTATTCCTTCTTAGATTCTGCCCATTCTCATTGGCTGAGAGCTTACAATTTGATTATTTTGGAATCTACCTCTTTATACATAAACGAATGCTCCAGAACTTTTTAAATATGCTGGCACTCACTACAAAATGCTGAAAAACTATGTACGGATCCCATTGCTTATTTTTCGATTTCGGAGCGGCTTAGCGAACCTTACACAATTTGTTGGGAATAATATATTCAGAGAGAGAGAGAGAGAGAGAGAGAGAGAGAGAGAGAGAGGCAGAGAGAGAGAGGGGAGAAGAGGGTCAAGAAGAACAGAGAGAGAGAGAGAGAGCGAGCGAGTAAGAGAGAGTGTGTGTGCTTGAGAGAGAGAGAGAGAGGAGAGAGGAAATAAAAACTGGTGTAGATATTGTTCGTCATGTAATGTCCTTTTTATGCCGAGGAAAAAAGAACAAACATTCCACGGCGTCAACATTACCTATACTAGTTTATATTCCCTCTCTCTCTCTGTCTCTCTCTGTCTCTCTCTCTCTCTCTTTCTCTCTATGTACATATTATCCCCCAACTCTCTTTGTATATATTCTTCCAACTTTCTCTCTTTCTCTCGCTCGCTTTTCATATTTTGTTTCTGCTTAAATAATAAATATATTCTACGGTGTCAACGTTATCTACACCAGTTTTTATTTCATTTCTCCCTCACTTGCTCGCTTTTTACATTTCTTTTTCTGTCGAAATAAAAAAAAGACATTTTACGACGTCAACACTACCTATTTTCACGACTGAGCTTCAATCTATGGTCCCCCCTCGCAAAACTTTCACAAGAAACACTCGTCTAGCTGTAAACACTATCAATAATTCCCTCCACTCTTTATCTGTGCCTAAACCTAAACGTAGATTCCATGAACAAAGCTTTTTTATTAGAACTGCACGCCTGTGGAATTGTCTTCCGTTTTCCTGCTTTCCGGCTGACTACAATATGGTTGTCTTCAAGTCTAACGTAAATAAGTTCTTGATGAGCCGTTCCATATAAGTTATCAAATTTAACAAATTTTCATTACTAATGATTATTATATTGTCCAATTTCTACTGTACACTCTTTAATTCTTATCCTTGAGTGGCCTCTTGGCCTTGATAATGAGATGATACCTATGAAAAAAAAAAAGAAAATGTCCAATGTGAACAAGTTCTAATTGAATCGTCCCCCTAAGTAATCCAAGTTGCAAAATTCCCACTGTTTACTATGCTAAAATCACAATGACTAATGTATACCTATTAACCCTTATCCTCGAGTGGCCTCTGGGCCTTGATAAGTGGTGACACCCTTGTAAAAAAAAAAAAAAAAAAAACAGTTTTTATTTCCCCCCTCTCTCTCAAGTTTTACATTTGTTTTTTCTGCCGAAATAACAAAAGAAAATCTTAGGAACTTTATCTACAGCACTTTTTTAAATCTCCTCTCTCTCTTACTTTCTATCTCCCTTCTTCTGTATATATTCTTCCGAACTCTCCTCCTCTCTCACGCTCTCTCTCGCCGCTCTTCTCTCACCCCGGTTATTATTGCCCTTGCGTGTTTCTGTGTTCGTGTGTTCGTTTTACAATGCGGCTCACTACGATGAATTGCTATTACAAAAGCAAAACAAGAACTATAGGATATGAGTATAACAGTCCGCAAATAAATAAATGCATAAACTATTTTCTGTATTAATTAACTTACGGACACTTTTCTATGATGAAAAAAAAGTTTGACACACTAATTCCTTCTTAAAAGAAAAATGAATTTTGTCTTTTTAGTTGCCGGGGGGTACCATTTACAGAAACTGAGCCACAGCAACGCATGTCCGAGTACGAATAGCTAATAATAAAGCGATACAATTTTTGTAAATGAGCATAAAAATGTACCACTATTTTTGGTGAAGCGGTACATCATAAAATGCATCCTTACTCTTATATAAAATTTACTTTGTGTGTGAATATCGTTCCTGATATACTTCGAATCGGCTGCGCCTATCTATTGCAAATTTCACTAGAAAGTAATTTATAGGTAACGTAACTCAATAGTTTACGCGAGTTAGGAAAAAATAAGGCATTCAAAATGTTTCTTATCTTAAACATCATTTCAAGTAAAAAATTAATTTATTTTACCCATGTAAGCTAGAGAAATGCACGATTAAAATGTGTAAATATTTTAATCGCGTAAGAATAAAAATGGCTGACACTTGCTATTTTATAAACATGAAGCAGCCTTGATATTGCGACCAAAAACCAAGATCGACTCAAACAGAATGAAATGCAAGAAAAGAAAACATAACAAATAACTTAAACATCTTTTAAACAATCTTTATTTTAAATAATATTGTTTATCATTTAAAATGTCACAATTAAAAAAAACCTGTTAAACAACTTTTTTCGAAAGTTGTTTAAACTATTTGTTATTCTAAATTATAAGAAAATAATTTAAAATAAAAAATGTTTAAATTATTTATTATTTTTTTTACATTTCGTTCCGTTACAATCGATCTATGTTTTTTTTTTATCACAAGATAACGCCTGCCTTATGCTTATGAAATGGAAAGTATCAACCATGTTGAATCTTAATCGCTTAAACAGTTTAAGTCATTTTAACCATGCATTTCTCCAGTTTATATGGGTAAATATATATTAAATGTTAACTCGAAATGACTCCCCACGTAATAATGTTGAATGCCTTATTTTTCTGACATAACCTGCAAACCCTATTTAGCGACACTACATAATTTATATGTCTGGCAGTGTTCTTAGATATGCTTTCTACAGAAATTCACTCGATAAGTATCAAAAATCGAAGAAATCTGATCTTAAAAATAGCTCTTCTCACTTATAAAAATAGATATTACAAGGGAATATTTTACGTTACACCGACCAAGGGAGATAATAAAATTTTATCAAATAATTTCTACTTACAAAAAATGAAGATTTATTATCATTTGGAGATATGGCGTAGTTGTAGAGCATTTGACTAAAGATCGAATGATCTCCCCTGTTAAAGCCCGGGTGTACCGCACCATTTTATTTTTAAGGGATAAGCTTATCAAATCTTGCTCTTTTCTTCTGGTTTGCAAGAGATAAACAGAGAGTGGAGAGAAGGAGAAAGAAAGAGAACGGGTGGATGGAGGGAAGGGAAAAAGAGTGAGCAGGAAAGACAGGTGATGAAGTTAGACAGGGCGGGAAGAAACAAAGAGGGGAGATATAGCGAGAGAGGGTGATAGATAGAGGAGAGGAGAATATAGAGAAAGAGAAGAAAGTGAAGGGAGAGATTAGAGAGAATGATTGTAACTGGAAAGTAGGGAGAGAGAGAGAAAGAGAGAGAGATAACGGTAGAAGAGATAATGAGGGCGAAAAAGAGTAGCTGTGCTTTGAGGAATTGCTCCTATATCCCTATGAGAGAACAGTTATGAGTATACTATATATGTTTACTACACATTGCAGTTTAAATCTGTAAATTTCGTGTAATAATCCTTTATAAATATTGCAGACTATTAAATCGAAAACTATAACGTCGAAAAACAAGAGAATATAACAAACTGATGCTACGTGTTATCAAACCGACAGTACTCAAGCTCTCTACAAAATAAGTCACTTGATCTGCTAAAAATAACGCATCGGTTTCCTGTAAGACTTATTTTATGGAACTCGGTCCAGACAAGGCCTAAAACCGATTGATGTAAAGAGTTAAAAATAAGATAAATAAAGAGTAATCAAATTTTAAAAATATTATTTGATCGTTGATAAAACACCTAACGATATGTGTTAGATGGATATATTCACACGTACATAGCAGTGATTCTTACCGATTTATCAAAATATCGCTCACTGAATATGAGGAGTGAAGGACAAAATACAAAACTGCTGAACGTAAACTGTACGTTCACATTCTACTCTTGATGAAAAGCTTCTTATTAAAAAATTAATTTTACCCCTCCTTAAATATGTGTGTGTGTATGTATGTATGTATGTATGTATGCATGTGTATATATATGTGTCATATGCTACTGGCATCATGTAACCCAATACTACCTGCCTGGTGGTCGGATCACCGGCGACTAAACTGGTTCCCCCACCAGATTTGTTTGGTGAGGAGGGTGGCTAGTCTCCCTGAAGGAATGAACCCTTTTTCAGGGTCAACTGCCAACTAACACTGTGTGTGTTTGTGTTTGTGTGTTGGAGTGGAGAGGGCTCCCGTAAGCTGTGGTGAAGGCAACCTTTTTAGGAGAAGCAAATCTCTGATTTAAAAAACCATAAAGCGGGAGACCAGTACCCGCATTAAGCTGGTCTGTAGTTTAACTTGTTGCTGGCTATCTTGCTCTTGCTTGTTGCTGGATCTCAACATTTTGAACCGAGAGAGAGACTTAGCTGTCGTACAAAGCTAAGACTCTGTAACATCATCTGTGTATAGATACTCCCTCAGGTATTTGCCTATTAAAATGGTCCTGTGTCAATGGAAGTCATTTTTGAGCTCATTGACTTTAAGTGTCTGAGGGAGTGTCACTCGTCCGACAAGACGGCACAATCATCATGTGTGTATGTGTGTATGTATGTATATATATGTGTGTGCATGTGTGTATGTATGTATGTGTGTGTATGCGTGTATGCATGTGCGTGTGTCCATATGTGTGTATGTGTGCGCATGTGTATATGTATGTGCGTATATGTAGGCGTGTGTACGTGTATGTATGTGTGCATGCGTGTGTATGCGTGTATGTGTGTATGTATATGTGTATATGTGTATATTGGGGTGGAGAGGACTCCCGTAAGCTGTGGTGAAGGCAACCTTTCTAGGAGAAGCAAATCTCTGATTTAAAAAACCATAAAGCGGGGGACCAGTACCCGCATTAAGCTGGTCTGCAGTTTAATTTGTTGCTGGCTATCTTGCTCTTGCTTGTTGCTGGATCTCAACATTTTGAACCGAGAGAGAGAGACTTAGCTGTCGTACAAAGCTAAGACCCTGTAACATCATATTTGTATAGATACTCCCTCAGGCATTTGGGATCATGGATTTTTAATGTCTGGGGGAGTGGCACTCGTCTGACAAGACGTTGCAATCATCATCATATGTGTATATATATGTGTGTGTGTATGTGTATTTTGTGTGTATGTATATGTGTGTATGTGTGTGTATGTGAGTATTATGTGCGCATGTATGTGTGTATGTGAGTGTATGTGTGTATGTGTATATGTGTATGTATGTACGTGGAGAGTACAATAAGAAGACCATCATGCCTGTATAAGATGTCTCTTAAACTAAAAAGAAAACAAAAATTTCGTTTAATATAAACCTCATCAGCAAATATAATTATCCAAAATGTCTGAATATGAAACGAATAAAAAATGGAAAATATCAAAACAGGAAAAAAAATAAATAAATAAAAATATATAAACAAAGTCTATGAAAAAAAAAAATGCCACTCCACATTCGTCTCGATCTTTTTGTCCCCTTCCTTTTCCTCATCTTCCTCTTCCACCCAGCATCCCTGTGTATATCTAAATATACAAAAAGAAAGCTTGTTTCCTTCAATAACCACAAGAAACCTTTTCTACCACCAACAGCACTGGCTAAGAATACACTGCCTTGAAAGTACTTCCTTTAAACTCCTCGGTCTAACGTTTATAGGGAAAATGAACTGGAATAGATACATTGAGAGCATTGCCAAGCCTGCTGCAAAGAAGGTGGGCTCTCTCTACCGTGCCAGAAAATTACTTACGCCTGAAATATCCTGTACCTCTATACGGCCACCATTCGCCCATGTATGGAGTATTGCTGTCACATTTGGGCTGGTGCATCTGCTGCTTGTCTCTGACTCCTGGACAGGGTTCAAAAGAGAGTCGCCAACCTGATAGATCCTCAACTGTCATCTAAGCTTCAGCCTCTGTCCCATCAACGAAATGTTGCATCCCTCTGCCTGTTCTACAAATACTTTCATGGTGACTGCTCTGATGAACTGCAAGCACTTGTACCTCCTCGACGTGACTACCCCCGACAAACCCGACAAGAAACCAAATCCCACCCCTTTACAGTAGAGATCCCTAGGTGTAAGAAAGCCTTTTACTCCAATAGTTTATTCCCCAGAAGTGCAAGTATTTGGAACTCCCTTCCGGGATACTGCTTTCCCAACTGTACTGATATGCAGAAGTTCAAGTGTAATGTGAACAAACATCTTTCTACTCATCTCTTTTCATAACGCCCCCGCAAATTGTCCCCGATAGTAGCCCCCTACTTCAAAGTGGCACTTGCCTTGTTTAGGGTGAAGATTGAATAAAAAAAAATAAAATAAAATAAGCCTTTTTTTTAAAAAAAGCGACCGCTCTCCTCCCTCTTCTCCATCTTCTTGTCTTTCGCCATTTCTTCATCTTCCTATTCCACTCAGCATCCGTGTGCATATCCATTTTTAAATATACAAAAAGAAAGACAAAATAAAATTAAATAAGATCATTAAAAAACACACACACAAAAAAAAAAAAAAACGAACGGTCTCCTCATTCTTCTCCATCTTCTTTCCTCCTCCTTTTCCTCATCTTCCTGTTCCACCCAGCATAAGTGTATATATCTTTTTTTTTTAAAATATACGAAAAGAAGAAATGAATATAAGCAAAATAAGTCCATTAGAAAAAGCATAATTTAGTTTCACCCCATCTTCTTCCCCTTCTCTTACATCTTCCTATCCTCTTCATCTTCCTTCTTCATCTTCCTATTTCACGCAGCATCCACGTTTATATCTTTTTAAAATGATACAAACAGATTAAAGGATTTAATAAGTTCTTTAGAAAAACTGTAACTGATTTTTACTCTACCCTCATCCTCTTTTCATACAGCTTCCCTTTTCTCTCTTCCTTATCTTCATCTTTCATTCAGCATCCGTGTCTGCATTTTGTTTAAAACATACAAACAGAAGAAAAGAATAAAAAAACTCTATTAGAAAAAATCTTCTTCATAATTTCTCATCTTCCTCTTTTACTCAGCATCCGTGTGTGTACCCGTTAAAAATATACAAACAGAAGAAAAGAATAAAAAATCGCTGTATATGTCAATTCTGTTTTCTCCTGCTTCTTCTCCATCTTCTCATCGTTCTCCTTTTCCCCATCTTCTTCTTCAATCCAATGTCTATATATATATATATATATATATATATATATATATATATATATATATATATATATATATATATATATATAAAATGAAAATTACAATTGAATTTACCAAAATGATCAAAGATGGTAAAATTAAAGTAAATTATAAATATTAAAGAATTAATATTTATAAAATTATCTCAGCCAGACATAAAAGCTCGATAAAACCAAATAGGAAATAGAGCTTATAATATGAGCAAACAGTTAATAAAACATGTTAAAAACACTTTGAAATGAGTTAAAAACATATTTAATCTGAAAAGGAAACACTCGATAAATGGATAGTCCTTAATCCGCGGAGTTTCGAAGAAATACTCTCCTTCTCATCAGAGCGTAGGAATTAGCAAAATGCGGGATCGGATTTTGCGTGCAGAAGTATTTGATGAAACAACAAGTAAGTCAAAGATCTTACTTGAAAACAAAATAAGTTAAGCAGAGGGAATATGGTAAAGAAAAAGGTGATTACACACGAATGGATAGTCTGGTGGAAGATAAAAAAATCCAGTGACGGTAAAATCCAAATGTAAAACTTCAAGAAAGTTTTAAAAAATTCCATTTGTACAAGTAAAATCCAAAGACATCCCGTAATTGGAAGAAGATGGTCCATAATAATCCAAAGGCAGAAATCCATGGAATAATTCACAAACATGTGTACAAGGAAAAAAACAATAATATTAATAAAAGAAAAATAAGATGTGCTTTTCAGTCTACTTCCGAGACATAACTATAATAAGGACTATCCATTTATCTAGTGTTTCCTTTTCAGATTAAATATGTTTTTTAACTCATTTCAAAGTGTTTTTAACATATTTTATTAACTGTTTGCTCATATATATATATATATATATATATATATATATATATATATATATATATATATATATACATATATATATATTAAAAAAATATAGTAACAGAAAAGATAAAAAAAAATCCATAAGAAAAAACAACTTAGTATATTTCAATTCACCATAAACTCCTTTTCTTGTTCTTATCATCTCTCCCATCTTTTTCTTCCACTCATCATCCATGTGTTCCTTTTTTCTCCTTCCTCTCGAATACTTCTTCCCCTTTCTCAACCCAGCATCCGTGTGTATGTTTGTTTAAAAAAATAGAAAAAGAATAAAAAAGAAAGATAAGAAAAAAAAACCTACATTCACATTGCTTCTCATCCTCCTTTCTTCTTCATCTTCTGCCACTCTTCACACTCAGCATCCGTATGTATATCTTTAATAAGAATACGACACTTTATTCGGAACATCCTGCCATTCTATGTTGCGATAAAGACTTTCTAGAAAGAACGAGGAAGACATAAAGATTTTATTTGTATAGATTGAATAGAAAACATCTTTTTATGGCATAAAAATCAATAATTTTTTTTTTTTTACAGAGATTGCAGCCGAAGAACATGTTGGGACGGGAGCCATATTCCCTGCGAGGCGCCAGATTCACTTTGCATTCAATATTACCAAGTTCTCCCACATTTGGCGGAATTGCTTCCTTTGTTATCAATATATCTCTTAAATACAACGAAACAAACAGAAAATAAATCTTTAGAAAAACATTTTTGTTATAAACTCTTCGCGCAAAAATTGTTCATAAATAAATATTATCTATTCATTAAACTAAAGCTGAGTTAATAAGGATTTTTTCGAATATATTATCTACGTTCCTTTCTCTAAGGCCGTTTACGCATATATTGGAATCAATCACAATAAATATTAAAAACTTCCGCAGTTGGGTTATTTTTACAAATCAATTTTAATTATTCCAAGTGTCGTATAATAAGCCGCCCATAGACGCAGCTGTTGCCAGTGCAATACATAGAATTAGTAATTAGAGCTTATTGTTTTAGATTAGAAGTTATTAGCACTGACAGGTTGTTTGTTTATAGAAAAATGTCATAACAAAATTAGAGAGACGGGCTGAGCAGGCAAGATAATCGTTGTCATGGCGTGATGTGGATCGCAACGTCGCAGAACGATTCGTGGAACACGATTTTGGGGAAAGATTCATACGAGTTAGCGGGACATTTGTTTCGGGGAGTATAAGAGAGCATATCAGAAAACAGTCTGTCTGATTCTCCGATAATACAGATTAGCACAGTTCTCATGAAGACAACGAGATATAAATAAATGACAGTTACTACTATAGCAAAATAGAGACCGCCCCCCCCTTCTAAGGACGAAAGACAATGACGCGACTTCGACCGTGGAAAATGATTGTGACTGAATAAAACCCATTTGTCCCGAAAGAAATGAGACTTGGGTCTGTTGTTATGCATTGAGAGAACTTTCGTTTAAGATCCGATGAACGGCGGGGCAAGAGCCAATTGGAGACACGGTCAAGAGTCACGAAACCAGGATATAAAATAGTACGTTCGTCCCCCGTCCAAATGATTGATGTCTCGTAGTTGAAAACATTGACGCAGTTTGACATAAGTAGTTTTAATTAAGTAGTTAATTAAGTTTGAATTAAGTAGTTTTACTTTGCAATTCTCTTATCGGATCACCGATTTATTATTTTATACAAAAGGTGAGAAAATATACATTTCTTTCCATGAGTCTTTTTTCCTATATATTTTAAACACATCTTCTTTTGTTTCGGGATTGAGTTACGTTTTCCACATTTATTTTAATTGTTCTAAATAGTTGTCATGTGAAATGTTATCTCTCATTATTTCATATTAAAGCTAAATTAACCAGCGTTTTCTTCCTTAAGGATTTTTATATAGATTTAAATCACACTATGGTACACATAACATGTTTCTTTATTTCAGGATTGAGTTATGTTTAACAAACCAATTATAATTGTTCTAAATAGTTGTACTTTGAAATTTTCTCACCCAGTCATCAATTTACCATTTTATGAGAAAACTAAATGAATCAATGTTTTTTTTTCTCTTGTGTTTTTCTATAAATTTTAATTACATAAAATACGTATTAAAATCTTTCTTGATTTCGGGATTGAGTTATTTTTAACAAATACATGTTAGTTGTTCTAAAAGTCGTAATTTACAATTTTCTCATGACGTCATCAATTTTTTATTATACTAGATGCTAAATCAATAAACATTTGTTTCCTTAAGGCTTTTGCCCTATATATTGTCATCGCATAAAGTGCATGTCGAATTATTCTATAGTTTTGGGATTGAGTTACATTTTTGGAAGAATACATCAATTTTACTTATTCTAATTGGCCGCAATTTACAATTTTCCCACAAAATCACCTAACTTTTACTAAGCTGTTGTCTATCATCCTCATCCTCTCTCCATCATATTTGGTATAGTGTCTACCACTTTTCACTTTCGTCTCTCTCCCTTTTCCTTATCGATTGAACTCCAATATATGGTCCCCTTTGCCAAACTTTCACAAAAAAACACTCAACTAGCTACAACAATTATATATGATTTTCCTTACTTTCTATCTGTGCCCAAATGTAAAAATGGATTCCATAAACAAAGCTTCTTTCCCAGAACTGTCCGCCTTTGGAACACTGTTCCGCTGGCATACTTCCCGATTGAACACAACATGGAAGCCTTCAAATCTAATGTAAATAAGTTCTTGCTAAGTCTTCTTTAAAAATAATCAAATTCTACCCAATTTACACCATTAACAGTTACTACACTATCACTTTACATTCATTACTGTTATCCTCGAGTGGCTTCAGACTTTGATCCCAAATAAAATTAAGTAACCCTATTTTATACATTTTTATAAGCCACTTTCGCCACAACTATAATCGTCATCATCTATAATATAAATCTCATCTGTTTGTTATAATGTATGTATGTATGTATGTATGTATTTATGTATGTATGCATGCATATATATATGTATGTGTATAAATGCATATATATGTATGTGTATGTATATGTAGGTAAATGTATGTGTATGTATATATATATGTGCATATATGTGTACGTATTTGTATGTGTGTTTGTATTTGTATATGTTTGTGTATATATGTGTATGCATGTGTATGTATGCATGTGTGTATGTATATGTATGTCTGTATGTATATGTATTGTGTATTGTGTATGTATATATGTATATATGTCAGGTCATGTCATATGCTGTTGGTGCCATATAACCCAGTACTACCTGCCTCATGGTCGGGTTACCGGCGACTAAACTGGTTCCCCCACCAGGCTTGTTTTGTGAGGAAGGTGGCTAGTCTCCCTGAATGATTAATAACAAGACCGTCCAAATGGCGAATGAACCCTTTTTCGGAGTCAATGGCCAACTAGCACCGTGTGTGTTCGTGCGTATGTATGTGTGTGTTGGGGTGGAGAGGGCTCCTGTAAGCCGTGGTGAAGGCAACTTTTCTAGGAGAAGTAAATCTCTGATTTAAAAAAAACATAAAGCGGGAGACCAGTACCCGCATTAAGCTGGTCGGCAGTTTAACTTGTTGCTGGCTATCTTGCTATTGCTTGTTGCTAGATCTCAACATTTTGAACCGAGAGAGAGACTTAGCTGTCGTACAAAGTTAAGCCTCTTAAGCATCACCTGTGTATAGATACTCCCTCAGGCATTTGTCTATTAAAATGGTCCCGTGGCGATGGAAGTCATTTTTGGGCTCAATGATTTAAGTGTTTGAGGGAGTGGAACTCGTCCGACAAGACGTTGCAATCATCATGTATATATGTATATGTGTGTGCACGTATATAGATTTATATGTGTATATGTGTGTATGTGTATGTATGTGTATATATGTATGTATGCGTGTATCTATATATATGTATGTACACCAAAACCTAAACTTACACCCAAAACCTAAACCAAACCCTAAACCTAACTGTAACCATCTAATACTTTTCATAATCCTAAAACCTAAATTTTTTTTAATAGAACCCTAACTGCTAATCTATTCTCAACTATAACCCAAAACCTTTACCTATTAACTTGATTATAATCCTTACGCTAATCTTACTCTAACCGTGATCCTCAACCATAACCCCCGATCTTACCTGGAACTCTAACTAATCCTTTTACGTGACCATAACTTATGTAACCTATATGTTTCCTAACCTACTTTCGTAATAAAGACAGCCATTCTACTCAACATTATATCAATCAGTCATTCAGTGCCATTATTCCGATTAACTGCTACTATTACTCGTAAATATATCTTGGCAAAATCATACCACGAAGCAGCAACTTTATGGCAAGCTACCTGCCATATCTAATACTCACAGAGAAAGACGCCTACGATTTGCTGGTCATTGTCTGAGGAGCAAGCATGAATTGGTGAGTGATGTATTGCTATGGACTCCACGACACGGACGCGCGAGCAGAGAACGACCTAGATCCACGTACATCCAACAAATAGCACACGACGCCAACTGTGAACCTGAAGATCTGAGGCAGCTGATGGAAGACAGGAAACTCTGGAGAGGAGGAGTCACATTGGTCTGGGCAAGGAGCCCGTCATGATGATGATGACCTCGTAAGTAGATGGGTACATTTACTGTATTTCTTAAATATTTACTTAATTTACTTACACAAACTGTCTTATATTATTATTAAATAGTTTAGTTATATCATACCCAAGTAGCCCTCCGTAAGGATAAGTTTGAAATCAAAATCATAAGTGGTTTTTAATATGTTTAACATATTAACGTGTCAATTATTATGCAGTCTTGTTTATCTTTTTTAATAGTTTTAGGATTAACTTCTACTTCGCCGCATACGCACTTATGTATGTATTTCTTATATGTTTAACTAGCATGGATGCCCGGCGTTGCCCGGTGTTTGGAATTGTGTGTTGAGCAAAAAAAAAAAGTGGTAGTAGGCAGACAGGCTCGAATCCATGCTGATAAGGAAAAAAAAGAACGTGAAAAGAAAGTGACGTCTTTGCCGTTGCGTCCATTGCCAAACCGGAAGTGGCGAATGTTTGAATTAATGCTAGTCAATCGAAATGAGGGGATGACTTTCAAAAATATCGTTCTTGTACAAAAGTGCTTGGTTGAGGGTTTTTAGCCAATTTTTTGATATTTATCGTCCGGATAATCGAGCTTCAAAACGATACAGATATTGTGAAAATTCGTCATCTGTATCCAAAGTTTTGGGCATGCATACATAATACATACATACATACATACATACATACATACATACATACATACATACATACATACGTACATTTAAACAGACAGGTGAGACTTATATTATTCTTTTTACAAACTTTTTTCTAATGTTGCGTTTCAGTCATAAAGAGATAAAAATATTTACAATGCACAATTTAATAGGTTTGGCTCATGATTTAGAAGGCTATTTATGTACGATTGTCAGGTTAATAGGTTTTAATAAAACGAAAAAAATTGTGGGACCGAATGGCGACAGGTACGTGTAACAGAACATTCCCAGGCAAAAACCACACAATTTTATTAGTGGGGGGTCGAGAATGCACGATCGACTTCGTAAGTCAACTGGAATCAATTTTTTTTATATACGAAGCTTTCGTAGGAATAAGTCAAAGACAAGAGTTGGAAGAAGAAGAAGAAAAGGGACGACGAAAAACAAAACAAAACAAAACAAAAAACAGGAATCTATATTCTTAAAATAATGCACGTATTTGGAGGATAAAGTTTTCGGAGGGTTTTTTTTTCTCCAATTCCCCACTCCCGCTTTTTATCGATTGGGAAAGTAGAGGACAGCAGAAGTAGATAAAAATAAAGACCTCATTTCTGGCCGTCTTCCAGCGAAACATGTCCAATTTAATAGCGGCTCACCTGCTTTGGAATATAGATAAAGCCGTTAACAGATTCTGCGGAGGAAATTGGCAGCGTATCAATATGGACGCACGGTAAACACTGACAGGTACACGCAACAGCACATTCGCGCCGATACACTATGAGTCACCCCCAAGACAAACACATACACATACAGGCACGCACGCACACACACAAACAGATATATGTGTATGTGTGCGTGCGTGGGTGTATTTATTACAATATTATACACACTTTTTATAATGATTACCGTATGTCTAGATATGTAATATATACGACTACATAATAAGTTGACTAACATTAGTAAAACTATACTATCTGTATTTACCTGCGTATGTACGCTTTCTTTTTCGGGAGCACATATATGTCTCTGATGAGTTGTTTAGTGAATTTTTGCTATTCATCGAAACAAGTGTAAGATACGCTTTATTAACATATGACTAAAATACTGTGAGTATGGAATACATACAGCTTCTGCTTTTGGAATAATTAAGAACGACACACACACACACACACACACACACACACACACACACACACATATATATATATATAAAGTTCTTGCTGTTTTTAACTTTTAAGTTCAGATGAAAATATCTCGGCTCAAACAAAAAATTATTGATCGAAATAAGCACCATCAGAATCAACACACTTTTGCCAACGCAAAACAATTGTATTTATGCCAGTAACGTAAAAATCTTGCGTTCTGGTGGAGATGAAGTGGCTGGAGACGTGTTTGATATCGCTTAGACATTCGAAGCATTTCTTACGCAGAAAGTTTTCGAAGTGTTTTAAGAAGTGTTACTCGGAAAGTGAGAGGTCTGGAAAGTATGGCTGAGAGGACAGAGTTTCGTAGCCCAATCCTGCAGTGTTGTTTTAGCAACGTTGTGGAAGAGAATTGGCCTTTTCTGTTGACTAATATTGGGTGTTGTTTTCGAAGTCTATGGTGCATTTAATCTATTTGGTGACAGTAGTTATCTGTCATAATGGTGTCACCTGCATTCATAAAAACTGTAATGGATAAGACCGCTCGCAGACCATCAAACAGTCAGCTTAACCTTTTGGTGCAAATCTGGTTTCAGTAAGTGTCGTGAAGCTTCGTCGGCGACTAACCACTAAGCTTGGCGTCGACGGTTTTCGTAAAGAACTCACTTCTCCTCGCAAGGTACGACCCGATCGAGATACGGATTGTTCTTATTGTGTAAAAGAAGGGAAGATGACGCGTTTTTCTTGATTGTCGTTCAATTCGTGAGACACCCATTAATCAAGTTTTTTTGTCTTTCTAATATCTCTCAAGTGATTGTAAATCGTCGTATGCGGTACGTTTCATTGAGAAGAAAGTAATCGAAAAGTTGTGCGTGTACTCATCATGTTCGTCACCGCCAAAAAAATGCTTAAGCCACCATTGTGCTTTGCGTTTAGTTGTGGTTCCTGGCTAAACGCTTTGTTGATATCGCGAGCTTTTTCGGCAGTGTTTTTGGCCTAAATTAAATTAAAATAAGAACATTGTGCGAATTTGCTTATTTCATCTTTCTTGTGTTCAACGTTCTAAAAAGAAGACATGATTATTTTTAAACGATTAGATAGAGCAGATAACGATCTTTAAAATAATATATAAAGTAAAGGTATTATAACGAAATTTAGAAATACATCATTTAGAATCAAAATAAAAATTTCGCAAAAACTTTCTTCTCAACTGAATATATATATATATATATATATATATATATAATTATTTTCACAGTAATTCATTTCAAATAAAGTAACCTTAAATTAAAAAAGAAAATCTTAACAAGAAATCAATGTCAAATTAAAAACAAGGGTATTGGTTACATTTTGGCGTTAATATACTTTAGAATATGTCCCGTTTATCTTGAAATTAAAACAAATTTAGCAAACGAAATCGCGTTTACTAACAAAGCTTTACTTCAAATTAAAAATAGCTTAAAGCCAAATTTGAAATAAAAAATACTCAGTTCAATATTAATCAATACTCAATACTAAATCGTAAAAGCTTATATTTAAAAATGTCGACTGTACATTAAAAATAATTAACTTCAGACTAAAGAAAAATTTAACATGAAATCAAAATAATAAAATCGTGCGTTTGTGAAAGTAATCGAAACGAAAATAAAATGGTGTCTTCTTAAAGAATTGTTTGACACTTAAAATCAATTAAAAAAATGGCCGCCCAGAAAATTCAGTTCTAGTTAATTTATTATTGTAATTCGTTCGAAATTGTAAGTGACTTCGATTGACTTTGAATACTGATTATTATGTTGAGTCGGTTATCATCGAAAGATAATAGTGACAAGTTCAGGAATAAATTGACAAAAAAATATAATAAACATTTAAATTAAGCTTTGTTAAGTTTAGAATTCATTTTTCTTATTAGAAGTCGATCCTTTTGAATTCTAATTCATAAGTCTGATGAATCCTAGCGTGGACGAAACGCGGAATATTCTGTGTAGCTTAGTTACCATATATATTTTATAACTTACTATCTAGCTCTACCTACATATTGAGCACTGTTGAAGTAAATACTTAAAGTTTACACATAAATTTATACATTTTTGTATTAATTTATGTGATTAAATGTATATATATATATATATATAAAATAGAAAATAAAAATAAAATTAATTAAAAATAAAAAATGGATTTCGGCCTTTTGGATTATTTTGGACCATCTTCCAATTACGTGATTTCCTTTGATTTTCTTGTACAAATGGAAATTCAATTAACTTTCTTGGAGTTATATTTTTGGATTTTACCGTCATTGGATAATTTACCTTTCACCAGACTATCCATTCACGTGTAATCACCTTTTTCTTCACCATATTCCCTCTGCTTCAGTTTTTGTTATCAAGTAAGATCTTTGACTTACTTGCAGTTTCATCAAATACTTTTGTATGCAAAATCCGATCCCGAATTTTGATAATTCCTACCCTCTGATGAGAAGGAAAGTATTTCTTCGAAACTCCGCGGATTAAGGACTATCCACTTATAAAGTGTTTCCTTTTCAGACTAAATATGTTTTTAACTCTTTTTCAAAGTGTTTTTTAACATGTTTTATTAACTGCTTGCTCTTATATATATATATATATATATATATATATATATATATAGTCTTGAATGTTTTTAATCTTTAAAGCTATACAAAAATATTTTTTGATCATTCGTTAGAAAACTATTTAGTCAGTAAGTCATTTAATCAACTGAAATCACTGCATAAACTTTTTCTCTCGAAATCAGTATAGTACCAATGGAATTTAAGGGATCATCTGATTTTTTACCATGAAACGGTTTCGGGGATTTATATATATTTATATATTTATATATACTACCTGTATGTACCCGGCATTACCACATATTGCCGTGAGGAGGATTAAGTAACTTACTATGTAAGATACACAGATTATATCCCGAAAGTAGACAATATGGAAGTATAAAGCAGATCCATCTTTTATCTGTGATAATCAAACAAGAAATAACTCTCATAGCTTAAATGGAAACTAACTCTCATAGCTTTAATAATGAAAACTAACTTCCGTTTTTAAACGCAACTGAGGTCGCTTAATAATAAATTATATCCGATGAAAAATGAATTTAAATAAATTAAAAAAAAATCAACTTCAAATAATATTTCCAAAGAGAACAATCAAAGCAATTTAAATTCTAATAACATTAATAACATAAATAGTTTTTTTAATGTAATAATAATAATATAATAATAATAACATAAATAGTTTTTTTTATGTAATAATAATAATATAATAATAATAACATAAATAGTTTTTTTAATGTAATAATAATAATATAATAATAATAACATAAATCAAAATGCGGATTCCATGAACAAAGCGTCTTTCTTAGAACTGCACGCCTGTGGAACTCTGTTCCGTCTGCCTGCTTCCCACCTGACTACAACTTGGATGTCTTCAAGTCCAACGTTAACAATTTCCTAATGAACCGCCCCCTTAAGTAAACACTTCATCAAATCTCCACACTAACGTACTGTACTTGCAATAACCCTTATCCCTGAGTGGCTTCCGGGCCTTGATAAGTGGTGACCACCGTGTAAAAAAACAAACAAAAAAAAAAACATATGTAAATGAGGTCACTTTTTTAACGAAGATTTCTTTTGAATATATATAGAAATCATGCTGGAATAAAAATATATAAAATTTGTTTCCAGTATAAAATTAACTTTTTTTAAAATTTTTTACATGGTAGTCACCATTTACCAAGGCTCAGAGGCCACTCGAGGATAAGTATTATTGCGTGTACAGTAATCAATGGGATAATATCGTAGTAATCGTTAGTAATTGAGATTTGATAAATTGGATTACTTAAGAGAGTGGTTTATCAGGAATTTGTTTATATTGGACTTGAAGACATCCAAGTTGTAGTCAAGTGGGAAACAGGCAAACGGAAGAGAGTTCAACAGGCGTGCACTTCTAAGAAAGAAGCTTTGTTCATGGAATCTACGTTTTGATTTAGGCACAGATAAAGACTGGGGAAAATTATTGACAGTGGTTTCAGCTAAACGGGTGTTTTTCGTGAAAGATTGGCGAGGGGGACCAGAGATTGGAACTCAGACGAGCACTAGCCATGGATATAACGATAAAACAAAGACATGCTCGCAACGTCTATTCTGTGAGAGAGAGGTTGCAGGGAAGAGAAAAGGGCATCCCCCACTAAAGTACGAAGTCTATTTTGTACTGTGTTAATGCAGGATAAGCGATTTTCAGCAGCTCCTTCCCAGATGTGGCAGCAGTACTCCATCCTTGGACGTACTTGGCTCTTATACAGGTAAAGAACTGTGCATATATTTATCAAATTGTGAACAGACAAACAGGAATGCGAATTAGATATTTTTGTTTTATTTTACTTTAGTCGAAGTTCTCAGAAATCAAGAGACCCTCTTTCTTGGACTAGCAATTGAATCATTTAAAATTGTTATAATATCTTTCTGATGGGGTCTTCGTGTTACCGTATTGTATAGTCCGTTCTCTCTATAACGATTTATCTGTTTATCGCCATCACCTATATATAATCATGTTTGTTGCATTTCTACAAAAATGCGTGCTGCTAATAAATATATACATTCTGGTTTATTCTAGTGGTTTTGACAATCAAACGCGGAAACGGTTTCATAACAAAACTGTGTTTATTCAATTTTTACTTTGCCTGTCAGTGATTGTCGGACGTGTCGATCAAGGGGGATTAAAGGTGGAGGTTAGGGTTGACGAACTAACGACGTAACCATCGTGCTTCTCTCGCCGTCTCTCGCTTGTGGTCGTCGAACCTCTTACATTTATTTACAAATTCTTTCATTGTCAGACGTCAATATGTGTATACAAGTCCGACCTGGATCTCTCTGTTCCATCAGCTGTCAATATATGTGTAAAAGTCCCATCTGGTGTTTTCTTTGTTCTCTGCTAAACTGGAATTTGTGTGTGTACACGATCTTCGAATTCCTTTATCCAACAACCGTATTCCAGAACAAGTATTCATCTAGTCTGGTTGAGTATCCAGATTCGTTTTCTAACTTGAGGTAACATGAATTGGAAAGTGCACCATTCCTCGTTAAAGCTAGTGTAGGTTAGCCATACACAATTTGTGTGTGTATATTATATGCCTTAAAATAGCAAAATAGAAATACTTTTTTTTCTTTATAACCTTGCCAGTCCAATTGTCTACGTGGCATATGTAATTATAGATAGTGCCACATCTGTAGATTTTACTACCCCCAGGTGTATAGTCGAGTCCAATGTGCGACCCCGAGAATCTCGTAAATCTTCAGGTCAGCCAGCGAATCTCTACAAATAATTGCATTCGTCAGATTCCGGCCTGTCCTTTACGTTACTATTGTTGAAATGTAAACCATCTACTGTGTTTATCCGAGCGGAACTCATCTTAACCTCTTCTTCCATTGTTTTCCCATACGTGTGTGTGTCGAAAGAGACATGCTCTCTCTCTCTCTCTCTCGACCTTAGCACCCAACAAAAGCGATTGAATAATCAATACTACGCCAATGTTGATACAGCCATAAAACTTACGAGCCTTTTTAAACAAACATGCTCATGATCTGTCTCAGTTTTATAAGGTGTATATTCTTCCATTCTTAATCCGTCCTTATTTATTATCGTTGTAATTTTAAATTAACATCTATCTATCTATCTATCTATCTATCTATCTATCTATCTATCAATGTTATCTTTTTGTCTACAGATTAAAAAAATATTTTTGCCTATAGAACAAATTTGATTTGGATATCATTTTTATTGTACTCCTTTGAGATGAGCAATTTATGCATTTATTTTATATATTTGCGGTAAATATCCATATACATATACACACATACATACACACACTTATATATATATATATATATATATATATATATATATATATATATATATATATGTGCGTGTGTGCGTGTGTGCGTGTGTGTGTAATCGGAAAACACACTTGTACAGATCTTATATATATATATATATATATATATATATATATATATATATATATATATATATATATATATACTAGCATTTCAGCTCGGCGTCGCCTGGGTGTTTGGAGGTGTATGTTGAGCAAAAAAAAAAAAAAAAAGGGTCAATTTTTTTTTAACTCTGACCCCTATTATGACCTCTTAACATTTATTGTTTTGGGCTCAAATTAAGTTATTAAGTTATATCCATGTCCAAGGAACCTATATCTAATATTTCAATGTTTTTAGAACCAAAATTGTCGGAGGAGTTTGGTAGAGTTCTCAAAGGTCAAATCGTTGAACTTTGCCCCCTTAACAGACAAATTTCTGGCCAAAAACTGATCACCAAGATTTTCCCAAATCTCAGTACCCTGTATATCAAATTTCGAGTCTGTAGACTGACAATTGACACAGTTATTGCGTTGGAAAATGTACACGCACACACAAACACACCCACCGACACACACAGACACGTTCACTTATATATATATATATATATATATATATATATATATATATATATATATATATATATATAAATATATATTTATATAAAATGGGTTAATAAATTCCAACGAAAGAAAGATGTATATTTAAATAAGGGAGTAGTCACCAACAATGTGTATTTTTTAACATTATTTTATTATTCCGTGTCTTGGTTTTTCATTGAGAATTATTTTTGGATTATTGTAATAATGTTTTTAAGTCATTGAAATCGTTTACGCGCGTTTCAGACGGTCTGTGATGCGTCCTCGTCAGAAATTATTTTCAAATGTGTAAAAATGGCGATTTTCGTAGTTAGTTAGAAGTTTTTCCAAGGGGTGGAGGCTTGTAAGTGTTTATTATACATTGGTATGCTGAATTTTTATTGCTTTTTTATTTGGTTTGTCCATTATTTTGAAGCTGTTTCCACTGCATGTGTGTACATGTTTTGAAACATAGAGGTGTCTGTTATCTGCAATTTTGATGTTGCTCTTATGTAAGGCCACTCTATTGCTGAAATATTTGGTGGCGCCTATGTAGGATTTGTTGCATGTTGTGCATCTTAGTGCATATACTACATTTCTGGAGGTGCAATTTAGATCCTTTTTTATTTTGAATGTTTGTGCTGGGTTTTTGAATGTGTATGTGTTACCTTCTATTATTATGTCACATACTCCACATCGCAGTTTGTTGCATTTTGTAACTCCTTTTGTAGTATGTTGGACGAGTTTTGAGGAAGTTAGGATGTGTTTTAAGTTTTTGGGTTGGCGTTTGCTTTTTATTATTTTTGTTGTTTTAAGTATGTTGTTTAGTTTGTCGTTCTGATTGAGGAGGATAAGGCTTTTTGTTATCTGTGTGAATAGTTCTGGGTTGTTTGTGTTGTGTGTAGAGACGTATGCTAGAATTTGTTCTTTGTTGTGTTCTTTTGGGGTTCTTAGTTGGTCTATTGGAATTTTTCAGCCAGTTCAATACCTTTCTGTATTAGTGGTAGTGGGTATCCTCTTTTCTGCAGTGTTATTTGTAGTTCAATCAGTCTAGTTGAACGGAGGTGTCTGTGTGTTACTATGGTGCAGAGTCTACGTGCTAGGGAGTAGGGTATTGATTTCAGACAGTTTTTAGGATGGTGGCTTTTGAAGTGGAGGTATCTGTGGGTTTGTGGTAGATGTCTGTGATTATGTTGTTGTTTTTTATTGTTACTAGGATGTCTAGGAAAGGTAGTTCTGTGGGGCTTTGTTCTAGTGTGAAGTTTATTTTTGGGTGTAGATTTTGTAGCAAAGTGTGGACTTCTTTGATATCCCCCATGAGGTTCTCCAGAGGATAAAGCAGTCGTCTAGGTATCTTTTCCAAGATTTTATGAAGAGTGTTTTTATATTGTGCCCGTACTTTTGCTCTATCCTTTCATAAAGGGTCTCTTCTAGGAAGGCGAGTGTAAGGGTGGCATATGTCGGTGCCATTTTGGTACCCATTGCTGTGCCTAGTATTTGGATGTAGTTGTCTTTATTGAATTGGAACGAGTTGTTATTGAGGATTATGTCGATGCTATCAATCACGAATTGTTTATTGAATCTGGGGTGTAAAGTCTATGTATGTTTGTCAATCCAATATGCGATAGCTTCATTTCCTAGATTGTGTGGGATATTACTATATAGGCTGCTAACATCGAATGTGGCTAGTATAGTCCCATCGTCTACTGTTTGTGGTAGGGAGCTAAGGAAGTGTGTGTTATCTCTTACAAAACTTCTGACTAGATTGATGAAGGGCTGTAATAGTATATCTATTAGGTTGCTAAGTCTTCTTGTTGGGCATGATGGTCCTGCTACTATGGGTCTGAATGTGAGGTCGTTGGGGTTTGGGGTGCTTATGTATTCTGACTTTTGTATGTTGATGGCATGTCTTACCTGATTAGATTTGTGTATTTTGGGTAGCCAATAGAAGATGTTTGTTTTTGTTGTGAAGTTTGTAAGGAAGTCTTTTTCTTTTTTAGTTAAGGTACTGTTGTATGTTGTGCAGAGTTTTGTTATTGTAGATATGGTTGTGTCGTCTATGTTAGAGCTAATTGGTTTGTAATAATTTTCGTTCCCTAGTGATTCTGAAATTTTTGTTTTATAGAAGTTCTTATTCATTATAACTACTGCACTACCTTTGTCTGCTTCCTTTATAACTAAGTTGTTATTGTGTTGGATTTTTTTAAGTGCTAGATTTTGTTTTCGTGTTAGTTTACTGGTGGGGGTTTTCTTTTTGTTGGGGGTTGAGGCTCCAGAGTGTTTCAAAGAAGGTATTTAGTTCTTTTGTGTTGTTATGTTTGTTGGGGAAGTATGTTGATTTATTCTTCACTAGAAAGTCGTCTGTTGTGTTATCACTGTCGTTAAGTATATCTATGAGTCTAAATTTGCGTTCAAATTCTTTGAGGTCTTTCTTTAACTCTGCTATGTTACTTCTGGGAGTTGGGTAGAATTTGAGGCCTAGTTTTAGTACTGCAATTTCGTCCTTTGTAAGTGTCTCTGTAGATAGATTGATGACTTTGGGTTTTTTGTTGTCTAGTCTGGTGTTGTCATTTTGTGAGGGATTCCTAAAAAAGATTGTGAGGGTCGTTAGTTTCGTTGATTCGGTTGGGAGGTTAGTTGTGTCGTTTTGTGGGGGTGTATGGGTTATGATGGTACCTGGGGTATTCGGATTGGTTGTGTTTGTGTGGGGGGTATTTTTGGGGTCGGTTTTGTACTGTGGGGTACTGGGGGTGGGTGTTGTAAAGATTTTTTGTATTGGGTGATATCTATAGGGATGGTTTAGTTCCATTGGGTTGTTACGGTGGGGGTTGATAAGTAGGGAGATTTTTTGGTGGTTTGTGTGGGTGGGGTGGGGTAAGAGATAGTGGGTTATTGGCTGAGTTGGGTGACGTGGTTGGTAGTTACTATTTTCGTATTGTTGTGGGAGGTTGTATCTTTTAGTGTTGTCATGTGTTAGTGGGTTGTCGGTTGTTGATATGTTGTTTTTTGGAGCATTTTGGTAGTAGTATTTGTGTTTGTATGATGTCTGTGTTCTTGTGTGGATGTGTGGTGTTCTATATGGGAGTGTTAGTTGAGTTTGTTGGTGGGGATGGGTGTATAGTATGAATATGTTCCGGTCGTTTCGTTGTGTGTGTTTGGGTCTGTTGTGTGGGTATGTTTGAGAGTGACGTGTGTCTCGTTTCTTACCTTTGTTTTGGAATATCTCCAGCTGTTGGAATCGGGTATGTTTCGGTTTTTGGTAGGGTTGACTGGTCATGTTCGGTACTTGTTCGTTTTTTTTTCTTTTTCTGGAAGATTCTTTAGCCAGGTTATCTTCCTTTCGATAATTCTTTTGGATTTTTCCTCCTCCTCTCTGCATTCAGACTCCCAAAGTCCAATAAGGAATTGGTGGGTCTCCTTGGGGCATAGTTTTCTGATGTCGGTGAGTATTTTATCGTCGATTTTGGTGTATTCCTCTGTGAGGTGTATCTTTCTGTCCTCCTGTATTTCGATTTCAGCTTGTAGTTTTGATATGTTTAGGGCTTTTTTAAAAAAAAAATTTCTGCTCCTCTGTGTCTTATGGTGTGACATTTTCTCGGAATTTGTTTGGGATAAACTGCTCCTCCATGGTTAAAAATGTCCTGTAGATTAGGGTGGTGTCGCTGCATATATATATATATATATATATATATATATATATATATATATATATATATATATATATATTTAGATCTGTCCAAAGTTGTTTCTGATTTAAAATCAGATATTGAAAATAGAAAACTGTATTTTTGAAAATCTTAATTCAATAACAATATATATATATATATATATATATATATATATATATATATATATATTATATGCATTTTGATGCTACACTTTTTTTACAAGGTGGTCACCACTTATCAAGGCCCGGAAGCCACTCAGGGATAGGGGTTCATGGAATCTACGTTTTTATTTAAGCATAGATAAAGAGTGGGGGGAAGTTTTTGACAGTGGATTCAGGTAGGCGGGTGTTTTTGTAAAAAAATGGCGAGGGGGGCAGAGATTGAAGTTCAGACGAGCACCTGTCATGGAAATAACGATAAAACAAAGATAGGCTTGCAACGAATATATATATGGAACTCACACATTTTACGTTATTCTCGCGTTGCCTATGCACAGCTCAGCGCTTTACAGTCTTTTCTTTCTACAACTTTACAACATGGCAAGAAAGAAAAAAAATGAGAATAAAAAACAAAAAACAAAAACAAAAATAACAACATACTGAGGATGGAGTTTAGCTCCGTAATATATTTATGATATAAATTTCAAACAAGTAAAATGTTTGTGTATTTTCCTAATATTACGTTGTGATTTGGCTTTCAAGCGCATTTGCTGCGTATTTTATTTTATTCAGATTAAATCATCGTTTCTATATGAAACTCACATCCTTGACGATATATATATATATATATATATATATATATATATATATATATATATATATATATATATATATATATATATAACTACTTAATTTACTGTGTGTGTGTGTATTTCTCTACCAAACAACTCTCTCAATTTTCGGTCTAGAGTCTACAGATTTGACTTAAAAACTATTGAGATTTGGGAAAATCTTTTTAATCGATTTCCGGCCAGAGATTTGGCTGTCAAGGGGTCAAAGTTCAACAATTTGACCTTTGAAAACACTACCAAAATCTCCGCCAATTTTGAGTCTAAGCACTTTAAATTTTAAATGTAGGTTACGTGAACATGGTTCAAAATTTTGAATTTGATTTGAGTCCCAAAGATTAAATATTAGGATGTAATAATTGGGGTCAAAGTTAATAAAATTGACCTCTGCGGTCTCTACTAAATTACTCAGCCAATTTCTAGTCTAAACGTTTGAAATTTTACATAAAGGGTATTCAGAGATAGTGGAAATTTTTAATCTGTTGGGTCGAAAATTTGAGCTGCCAAGGGGGTCAAAGTTCCAAACATTTGTCCCTTGCGATCTCTAGCAAACTACTCAGCCAATTATGGATCTAAACATTTGAAATTTGTACATAACGCGTATTCAGACATGCGGCAAGCATTTTAATCAGGTTTGGGGTGGAAATTCCGCTGCTAAAAGGTCAAAGTTGAAAGAGTTGACATATGCAGACTCTACCAAATTCCTCCGCCAAGTTTGGGTCTAATCACTTGAAATTTTAGATGTAGGTCATGGGTAAAAATTGGTATTTTGATTTGAGACCAAAAAATAAATGTTCAGTGGTCAAAATTGGGGTCTAAGTTAATTATTCAGACAAATTTTGGTTTAAACATTTGGAATCTTACATAAAATGTAATCACTCGTAGGGTAAGTTGTGAACTATTTGCAGGGCCCAAGCAAAGTCAGGATGAGCTGCTAGTATATATATATATATATATATATATATATAATAATTAATATCAAATGGAACTGTATTAATTTAACTTTAAAATCATGTTACTTTCATTTAACATATATAGTTCGGTAGTTCAGTAGATATAAAGTCTCGAAATTTGTCCGAAACTTCTGGTTGGTTGGTTGGTTGTTTTTTTTTTACGGCCTATCAACCCTTTTCTGGTTATTTAATGCCGAATCCAAAGATTTTGAAGAATTTTTTTTTTAATAGAATATATTTGTTGTTTTCACGTCAGTTTCTATTTAACCCATAGTTGGGACCCTAACAGGTACTACCACTCCGGGTCAGAGTGGACCTGGGAGCAATGGTAATTAAAGGGTGGCTCCACACTCCCCAAAGCTCACAAACTGGGGCCTCACCACTGGATATAGTTTAAGGTCAAATCCAGGACCCCCATTGAGGGACTTTTACCCTCTGCAGGGAGGCAGTCGGCGTATTCTAATGCCCCACCGACAGGGCCACCGAAACTTCTGGAACACCATTTATATTGATATTCTGCTGCTACTGAAATTGCGAAGATGTACTATAGATGCTCCCACAAAAAGCCATGGTTCCTGGTTGTGTATTATCTTGTGAATCTACACACACATACACACACATGTATGTATATTTACTCTAAAAGTAATTAATGAAGTAGTCTTCGTGTATTAAATATATGTTAGGATGAAACAAGATAAATAACTGTTTTTATCTTTCATCAACGCCATTATCTTTTTACGCATCGTTTACTTCCGTTTATGCGCACAACTGAAACAATTTTCAAACATCTGAGTTCCTTTTTAACGCTGCGGATTTTTATTACTTTTCATTGCGTGTGTATGTGTCTTTCATTACTTGTATTTTGTGTGCGATTGTGTTAGTGTGTATATGTGCGTTTTTATTACTTTGATTACGTGTGTGTGTTAGTGTGTTAGTATGCTTATGTACGTTTATATTACTTTCATTACGTCTGTGTGTGTTCGTGTAATAGTGTGTACGTGTGTTTTTATTACTTTTATGTCGTGTGTAAGTGTGTTAGTGCATGTGTTTCAGTGTATGTGTGTGAGTGTTTTTATTACTTTCATTACGAGTATATGAGTGTGTTAGTGTATGTGTGTAAGTGTGTGATATGCGTGTTTTTCTTTTGACTACATGTGTGTGTTAGTGTTTGTGTGTGTACGCGTGTTTTTTATTACTTTGACTATATGTGTGTGAGTGTGTTAGGGTATGTGTGTTAGTGTGTGCATGTGTGTTTTTATTACATTACGTGTGTGTGAGTGTTTTAGTGTATGTGTGTTTGTGTGTGTATGTGTTTTTTATTACTTTCATTAAATGTGTGTTTGTATGTTAGTGTATGTGTGTTAATGTGTGTGCATTTGTGTTTTTTATTACTTTCATTACGTGTGTGTATGTTAGTGTAGTGTGTTAGTGTGTGTATGTGTGTTTTTTATTAGTTTCATTACGTGTGTTGGTATGCTATTGTATGTATGTTCGTGTGTGTGTATGTGTGTTTTTTATTACTTTCATACTTTCATGACGTGTGTATGAGTGTGTTAGTGTATGTGTGTTTTTATTACTTTCATTACTTGTATATAAGTGTGTCAGTGTATGTG
The DNA here is from genome assembly GCF_053919585.1 of Euprymna scolopes. Taxonomy (NCBI): domain Eukaryota; kingdom Metazoa; phylum Mollusca; class Cephalopoda; order Sepiida; family Sepiolidae; genus Euprymna; species Euprymna scolopes. The sequence goes on along the minus strand of NC_136497.1, from coordinate 142,153,542 downwards.
TTTTAGTGCATGTGTGTATGTGTGCTCTTTATTACTTTCATTGCGTGTGTATGAGTGTGTTAGTGTACGTGTGCCGGTGTGTTTTTATTAGTTTCATTACGTGTGTTTGAGTATGTGTGAGTATGTTAGTGTTTATGTATTAGTGTGTGTGTATGTGTGTATTTATTACTTTCCTTACGTGTGTGAATGTGTTAGTGTATGTATGTTAGTGTATGTGTGTTTTTTACTTTTATTAGATTGAGTCTGCGTTAGTTATAGATCGCATGACAAATCAAATATAAATACACACTAAAATTCAGATCGGACTCTAAAAAGCATGTGATACGTTAATCACTTGAAAGAAAGTTTTTAAAGGGAGAAGAATAAGATGCTTGTCAAGATAGAATCGACGGATCGTTTTTTTTATGTATGGTTTTAAGCAAAACTTATTAATATTTAACTAGCGGGCCATGCGCAAATTCCACAACAAACTCTTTCATATGTAATATATTAATGTTGGCATTTCGTGGATGTTAAACGTAAATTGGGACGCCCTGATATTATTGTAGCTCTTTTGTTAAAACTGTAAAATATTTATCTTAGCTAGCAGGGACGCCCGGCGTAGCCCGGTCGTAAAATACGCTAAATATGATATTTTTTCATGCTGATTTCGTATTTATTATTATAGTGAATTTTCTATCGATTCTTATATCCATATATAATACAATTACTGCAGAAATTCCCCTCTGAAAAAAATGATGCCAGATAAAATTTAGATGCAGCTACTAATAGCCACTATCTTATATAGCTTTCGAACACCATTTTAGGCACATTCAGTTCTGATAATAAAATACTACATTGCATCCTACAAGCAACACCATCACAATTGCTACAACTATAAAAGAAAGAGTCCCTATTTTTCTTTCTAAATATTTAGTCCTATCACTGCTACCATTGTCATCGGGACGAATTCTACACGATCCACACATTCTGTTATTACACCGACGGTTACTAGCTTATACATACATAGACCTAACAATTTTCCAATTTCTGATTCATAAATAATAAAGGCTCCCTCGCCTACGCCCTTCAAATTTGATTGGCTGAACTCTGAAAAGATTCATTTAAAGGAATCAAATTCTTCCCTTCATAAACGAACGGTTTCTAAAATGAAAATATGGCGTCACTAACAGATATATTATTTCGCCAAGTGTCAAGTTAATTTAATGCATAGATAATTACAGTCGCGTGTGTATGTGTATGCGTACGATAGAAACCACTCTAATAGTGGCTTTGTAGCTGCCGGACGGCTGTTTCCTATAATTATACGAGCTTCACGGTGTGTGAAAAGGGATTACTCTTCCTCTCTCTATCTCACTGCGCATATTTCTCTTCGCTAATGGTTCTTATTACAGTCTGTACATGTGATGTGCATTTGCGTATATTCGGTTAAGCATGCGTCTGACAACGCGATAACTTTTCTTCTCCTTTTCCTCTTCTTTGTCTTTTTCTTTTTTTCTTCTTTTCTTCTTTTTCATCTTCTTTATATTCTATTTCTTATTATCCATTCATAACCGTTTTGTTTGCTTCCTCTTTTTTATTATGTCGGATTTTTAAGAAAAATATATTTTATTTTTTTAGTAAGTTAAGATTTTTGGACGATAGCCGTTAGTCTATTTTAAAATCATACGTAATATCCTCGACTGTGGCCTACGTCCTACATAATCTATACCTTATGCGCGCACACACAGACACATGTAGATACTCATGGGAAGGGGAAGGAGTATTCTAACTAATCCATACTTAACATTTTAATAAAAAACCATGCCTTAAGAACTGGATTTTATCACGATCTCCCTTCTCCATAAGTCCCCATAGCATATGTAAGTACAGAATAGTTAACAAAGCCCCCCTCCCAAATAATAACGTTACTATTTCAGCACAATCCGTCGGCATCCAACGTAATGCGGCTTAAATAAAGCCACGGTAAAATTTCAGAATTAAATATTTTATATTTGTTTGAATAAAATTCACAATAAAATAATTGACCGATCGTTATCAATTTTTGAGCACAGCTGCAAGGGCAGGAGGGACGTCAAAATATAATCTATAATTACTTTTCTTTAGTATCATAAGAAAGAGGCGGAAGATCTTTTCAAAAATTTAGGATAATATTTACCATATTATCCAATCGCTTTATTTAAAAATAAACACTTTATTTTAACTTTTATACCCCGGGTAACGCCGAGTAGCCCTGCTATTATATTATGAAGTTGAGATTTCCAAAATAAAAATAATATATCCATATGACTTGGGTGCATCAGCTTGAATCGAAAACGAAATGAAATCTTATGAAAAATACTTGGTAAAATTTTTTATTACAAGGAATAGAAGGTCATAACAATCAAACGACAGTCACTCGGAAGAAAAAAGATGTAAGCGTGACACACAAAATTACACACATGCTATTGTATTAATATTAAGTTGCTTCTTACGTATTGACCAATTTTTTTTTTACATAGGAATCACCACTTATAAAGCCCCATAGACTACTGAAGGATAAGAATTAAGAGTGCACAGTAGTTAATTGGACAATGTAGTAATCTTTAGTAATGGACATTCGGTAAATATGTTAACTTAAGTGGAACGGCTCATCAAGAACTTGTTTACGTTGGACTTGAAGACAATCAGATTGTAGTCAGCTGGAATCTACGTTTAGGTTTAGGCACAGATGAATAGTTTGGGGAATTATTGATAGTGTTTTCAGCTAGACGAGTGTTTCTTGTGAAAGTTTGGCGAGGAGGGACCAAAGATTGAAGCTCAGTCGAGCACTTGCCATGAAAATAACGATAAAGCAAAGACAAAATCGCTACATTTCTTTTATGAGATAGAGAGTGCAGGGAAGAGAAAAGGACATCTACTACGAGGCTACGAAGACTATTTTGAACTCTATCAAGGCAGAATAAGTTCTTTCTAACAGCTCCGTCCCAGATGTGGCAACAGCACTCGATCCTTGAACATACCTGGGTCATATGGATAGAGAATTGCATCAGCAGTGAGATATCTACTGGATCGATAGAAGGATCCCACCATTTTCCTTGCGGCCTTGGCAACAGATTCGATGTACGTATTTCAGATCAGGATTAACGGTCAAACCCAGAAGCTTGTCAAAACATGAAACAAAAAATTGTTTAATCCGTTAAATTTTCTATACGCCTTATTCATCCAACCTTTGACCTTTTCTCGTTATAACCTATCGTTGGTGTATGCTTGATATTTACTGTTAATTTAAGTGTTATTCGACCAATAGTTCAAGAGTTTAGCAGTAAAAGATTTTTGCACACATGCATCTATTGTTTTATTTATATAAGCCAGAAAGACCTGTGTACTGTCGTTGCCCAAAAGAAAGATGCCACAAAGCCAGAACAGATTAGTTAAAATGTTCGCCGCTTCTAATACAAATGAAACTATAATTATATAGAATTATGTAATGTTATTTTGTTTTGTTTTATGACGTGGTCGGTAAGTTAAGAATTAAGTTTAAGGGTTTATCGGTTAAACATTTAAAAACGGACAGACACACAAATACATTTACAGTTTTTGTTATACAGGTTTTATATTTTTATTTTTAATAAAATGGAGATTTTGTGTTTGTGTGTTCCTAACGAAAACGCAGAATTTTATTTAGCAAACGCATTGTATTCATTTATTTATTCGTATTGTGTCTTGGTTAATTTTTATGCTCCTATTTACTTGCCTCTCCACGAGGGCAGAGTAAGAAACAAGGTCGGTTTTTAATGTAAGGAAAATCCAGCTTCTTTAAAAGGGGCACTCTGGATAGAAACAAAAATAAAAAAAAATGCTTCAATCTAGAAGGATTTCTCCCCTACTGATCGAGTTCAGAAAAAGTGAAATGTAGTACCAGAACAGATACTACACTTCGCTCCTCTGTTTTAATTCTGTTAAAACAGATTTCTGCCTATCCTTTCTGCTTAAGAGAAAGAACAAAGCTAACAAACAAAAAAATAGCTGTTTTTTTTTTTGACCCCGTGACCTTTGTTCTTTGTGACAAGAAACTGAATTCACAGTCGAATATTTGCGACCCAGTTTACCAATGTTAATTCTACTTTAAAGACACGATTTGGGGTGACTCATGACATAAAACTGTTTGTTGTTTAATGCGACTACGGTTGATTTCAAACTGATACCTCGCTATTTAATATCTTGTAGATAACAATACTGTCCAGCGAATAAGAAAATTGGAAAATTGATCCCTGCGTCAACTAAAGAGAGATTAACCTATTTACCTTCCATTGTTAAATCGTTCTCAAAGTGAAAACGATCAAACGATCAAAGACTTGCAATTAACCTTTTTTTTATTTTTTACATTTTTCTATTAAATCTGTTTTGACTTAGAAGTTGATATTTTTTAACTGCGTGTTAGTGTGGATATCTTGGGAATATCATGTTTACGACTTAAAGCGTTATATAGATACAGATTCGTGATAAGCAACATATTGTACGGATTTCTACAACGTAGTCACCATTATCAAGGTCCGAAGTCCACTCGAGGATAAAGGTTAAGAAATGTAAGAGAGTAATTTAGAAAACATTGACGGTGTAGATTGGCTCGAATTCTGATTATTTACAAAGATGGCTCAACAGGAACTTGTTTGCATTGGACTTGAAGGCTTCCATATTGTAATAAGCAGAGGAGCAGACCAATGTAACTGCATTCCACAAGCGGGTAGTTATAAGAAATAAACTTTGTTTATGGAATCTGCGTTTAGATTTAGTCATAGATAGACAGTGGGGGAAATTGTATATAGTGGTTGTAACAAGTCGAGTATTTTTGTGAGAGTTTGGCAAGGGGGATCATTGATTGGAGCTCAGAGAGTTGCCGCGAAAATAGAGATAGAGAAGAGAAGGTTCGTAAAGTATTTTCTGTAGGAAAGAGGTCGCAGGGAAGAGAAGGGCATCGCCTATTAGGTTTTGAAGTCGATTTTGAACTCTATCGAGGCAAGATAGGGCGTGCCGAGCAGCCCTTGCCTAGAGGCCCAGTATTCAATTTTAAGACGTAATTTTAAGACGCTTTGATCCCCATCTGGCATCAATTGAAATGGGTGGCTCTCGTCTTGGGGAGGCTCCATGTTTTGACAAGCTTCTGGGATTGACCTTTACTCCTGATCTGAAATGGAGCACGTACATCAAATCTGTTGCAAAGGTCGCTGGAAAAATTGTGGGATCCTTCTATCGCTCCAGTAGACATCTCACTGCTGATGCAATTTTCTATCTATATAAAAGCCAAGTACGCCAAAGGATGGAGTACTGCTGTCATAGCTTGGCAGGCGCTTCTAAAAACAGCCTATCCTGCCTTGACAGAGTACAAAATAGACTTCGTGGTTTAGTGGGGGATGCCCTTTTCTCTTCCCTGCAACCTCTCTCCCACAACAATGACGTTGCGAGCATGTCTTTGTTTTATCATTATTTTCATGGTAAGTGCTCGTCTGAGAGCGAATCTCTGGTCCCCCTCGCCAATCTTTCACGAAAAACACCCGTGTAGCTGAAACCACTGTCAGTAATTTTCCACACTCTTTATCTGTGCCTAAATCAAAACGTAGATTCCATGAACAAAGCTTCTTTCTTAGAAGTGCACGTATGTGAAACTCTCTTCCGTTTGCCTGTTTCTCCCCTGACTACAACTTGGATATCTTCAAGTCCAATATAAACAAGTTCCTGATAAACCGCCTCGTTAAGTAAGACATTTTATCTCCATTACTAACGATTACTACGATACTGTCCCATTGAGTACTGTACACGCAATAACCCTTATTCCCGAGTGGCCTCCGGGCCTTGATAAGTGGTGACTTTCATGTAAAACAAAAAAAAACGTATGCAGATAATGAATTTCATCGGAAGTGAGATACTTACTAGAGCGGTACAATAATCCAACCATTCTTCTAGCAATCGTGGCAACAGATTTGATGTGTGTGTTCCATTTCAGATCAATTACTTTCCTTTCATTCCAATAAGGACCAGATGATGAAAGGAGAGAAGCATGGTTTTAGATGCATTAAAATTAGCCAGCCACATCTGCCACCCCCCATTGTACCAATGTGCTTCATGCTAAACATGCAACATAATATTAGCTACTTGTATTTTCTCTACTGCTCTCCCTCAACCCAGGACTGTGCCCTAATAAACAAGCTCTCTGACAGCGTAGATGTAGCACTCTCCCCCGATACTAGCGTACAAGGGCATATATTTGGTGACTTCAATGTTCACCGCAGTAACTAGCTTGGATTCTCTAATCACACAAACGCAGCTGGTAACACAATGCATAGCTTCTCCATATCTGGTTCTATCTCAGACGGTTACATTTCCGACACGTTTGATGTCTGTGATTTTATACAGAAAGTTCTGCTCGAAGACATTTTTATAAAATGTCAACACACTACGTTCTGAAATATTTTACATAAGCATTGGAAAATTGTACCAGTTGGGTTCTTCAGCCAAGTAGTTTGAAAAGCACAATTCTTCACAGCACATGTTTCGTAGCGCAGAACAATCCATGTAATTATTATGTTAATTTTTCAATTCATTCAAAGTTTCTTCTGATAAGTTGAATGCGGAATAAATTCTCTGGGATTTCATGGCTTAATGTGACCGAGAGGTAACTCACAGGAAACCGGATATTGTAGTTGTTAACAAAAATACTAATGAAGGCCAAATTATGTATGTGGCTTGCCCAAATGACATCAATTTAGCAGGCAAGAAGAATGAGAAACTACGGAACTATCAGAAACTTAGGGTTGATATTGCTAGGTTGAAATATTTAATTTCAAGTAAAATGAATAGTACCTACGTAATTGTTATGTCGTAAATAGTAACATAACCAAAATGTATGGAAAACAAATACACAGCAAAATAATTATTAATGCCAAAACAGTTTTCGATAAAGTTTATATGGAGAATAAAATTTGTCCGATATTTTGAATTATATTCGTCACGTGACGTAACCAACAGAGCTTAATTATCTCCCCTGGCAACTTCTCTCATTTTCTTAATAAGCGAAATATAGGTATTTCGCTTTATTAAACACGTTATTTTTATCATTAATAAATTATTTTTCTATCTTATCGTTTTTTGTAATTTTAGGATATGTTAATATCTGCGCCATGACAATTACGTGCGTATCATTTGTTTTACTTGAAATTAAATATTTAGATTCGTTCCTTAAATATAGAAGCCCTGAATGTCTTATTAGTCGGAAAGAGAAAAGTATTCTTTTCATAAAGAAACCAAAAATGTCCTATTTTTAATGAAAAAGGAAAATTGCTAATATATGTTGATTAGGTAATATACATAGGTGTTGAAGTCAGAATCATGTATGTGTGTGTGAGTCTGTGTGCATGCGTGTGTGTATGTTATAGTAAATTCACGTGTAGGTGGTTATAGTAGCGATATTGAGTCCACGAAGTTTCTTGTCGAGCCGGACGTCCGGGGCTTTTGGTGAAAAGATTATGCTTGCACTCCAAGTGAAAATATTACGGTTGGAAGAAGTTCCGTGGGAGGAGTCAGCTACTGTTCGTTAATTATTTTCATACACTCCTATCTCACGTGCTCAGCTCGCCCAAAATATGACTTTTGATTGGGCAAGCTTGAAAGGAAAGTGATTGCTTGCACTAATCAGCGCCGAGCTTTAAACGAAACACAGATTCAAACGTTTGTTACATTAGCATTGATGTTTTTAAATAGCAATTCCTACTTCCTATTGAATCCATCTTGCACGTTTGACCCTATTTACATAAGCATGCTGTTTTATAATGATAGTTTTAAGCCGCTAACATCTCTCTATTACATCCCGAATTTCGATATAAGCCGAATAATAATCCGAGGTGAGATAACCATGCGAACAAATATTGAGATAACACAATTAGTTTATTGTTCGAATAGTACAAACAAAATCGTAGAATCTAATGAATGATATGTATTATTGATATTTATATTCATATACAACGCGCGCAAGTGTTCTTTCTTTCTTCTTCTTTCTATGCGTCAAACTCTTTTACTTCCTTTTCGTCGGCTTCTCTCACAACTAGCTTACCATTGTTAATGTTAGAAGAGTGCTAAGTTTTTCTATTATAATATCCTGCGAGATTTCGTTTTGCTAAACCGAGCGATACATTCATTCATGAACTGTAAAGACGGCACGCAACGCAAGATACAAAAGTGATTAATGTACACTTGTGATTACGTTTCAAAGGTTAGTCAGTACGTACCGGATGGCCTGTCATCATCATCTTTCGACCGTAGTTGAGATGATGGTGTTAACACGCTCACGCGAGATATCCTGGTCTCGCATGATTTCCTCTAATCAACATTGGCATTCATTGCAATGACATCTGTTTATGTGAGTATTCCACTTCTGGGGTGGTTAGTTGAGTTCGATAAAAGGAGGGTAGAAATAACAATAGCCTGCATGTTATGTTGTTTGTCTACCGGAAAACACCGGAAGCAAATTATAATTATAATAGTCGAGCCCTTTAATCGTGGTAAAAATTTTAAAAATGCAATGTTACAATAGCAAAACAAATATTTACAGAGAAAACTTATTTTATGTTAAGATGTAAAGAATGTGGTATGTAAGCAATAATTTAGAATAGTCTGGTGAATCTTACGTAGACGTCCTTAAAGAGACTTTAGTTAGAGTTTTGTGAAAAGATACGATAATTTGAAGTTGAACATCAGAAGCGAGAGGGAGCAGACGGATTTAGAGGTTTGGAGTGAGTGAAAGAGAGAGAGAGAGAGAGAGAGCTAGAGAGAGAGAGTTAGAGAGAGAGAAAGAGAGAGAGAGAGAGGGAGAGAAAGAGATAGAGAGAGTGTGTGTGTGTGAGAGAGAGAGAAAGAGAGAGAGAGGGAGAGAAAGAGAGATAGTGTGGGTGTGTGTGAGAGAGAGACAGAGAGACAGAGAGAGAGAGAGAGGGAGAGAAAGAGAGAGAGTGTGTGTGTGTGTGTGAGATAGAGAGAGCTAGAGAGAGAGAATTAGAGAGAGAGAAAGAGAGAGAGAGAGGAAGAGAAAGAGAGAGAGAGAGGGAGAGAAAGAGATAGAGAGAGAGAGTGTGTGTGTGTGAGAGAGAGAAAGAGAGAGAGAGGGAGAGAAAGAGAGAGAGTGTGTGTGTGTGTGAGAGAGAGACAGAGAGACAGAGAGAGAGAGGGAGAGAAAGAGAGAGAGTGTGTGTGTGTGTGTGTGTGTGAGAAAGAGAGAGAGAGAGAGAGAGAGAGAGAGAGAGAGAGCGACTCGAGTCGGACGGTGCTGGCTCCCAGTAGTAGTGATCAGAATGGCTTAGTCTAGGACCAGCGGCAGTTTTCCAATTGGAGAAACACTGGAAATATCATTTTCTTGGGAATAGTTTCCTTTTCAGCTTTCTGTCAAACGATCGACATGATGTTTTAAAACTTACATTTTTCCGTAATCTAACGACCTCAGTAGTGAATTGGTGAGATTTTGTTGCTAGACGACTTTGTCGAGATATATACGTCAACGGGACACAAGTGCAATGAGTTCACCAGAACCCATTCCATTAAATTAAAGGGATGAAGCATTGCAGCATGGGTGACTGGTGGCTTTATTGCCACTGTTTATCTTATTATTTTATGCATTAAAAAGTTATCGCTCATACATAAGAGTCAATAAATTTGTCAAGAGGATTGCTTAAGACTGGCCAGAAACCAGATTCTTTACACTCATTTGTCTTCATTTAAAACAATAATGCTATAGTTAGATGGGAAGCAGCTCGTTGGTATTGTGTATAACATATGGATAACTATTCGAAAGAAACTTCGTTCATAGAAGTTCCCTTACGTTTTAGGTAGACAGTGGGATAAATGGGTAATAAACGAGTTTTATTGTAAATATTCAATAATGGATAACCACAGCTTGAAACTCAATTAACGATAAAGTAAAGTAAGAATAAAATCGAGCCGGGATCAAAGTGTAGTATCTGTTCTGCAGATGCTGCCCTTAAGATAATTTGTACCAGTCAGTGGAGGGGAAACCCTCTATACTGGGACAATTATTATTTTTGGTAACCAGAGTGCCCCATTTTTGCCTGCTTTTAGGAGAGCTGGTTTTTACCCCACATTAAAAACGGCCTTGTGCCTAATTTGCTTTGGTGGGGAAGCAAATAAATACATTAAATAAAATCCCTTCTTATGTGAAAGAGAAGTAGACATTCCCAACTGTGCTTTGATAAACAAAAAGGAATGTTCAGCTAATTTTATTGATTTTAATATTTAATCCGGGTCAGTTTGTATATTACCTTATTTATACTAAAGAGGCGTAGCTTTTATGTTCTATCTAGTAAATAAAAAGAAAAATAAACAACATAAACCCAATTTAAAAGTTATCTGAAACAAAACGATTAATCAACGTGAAACTAATATTTTACTTGTATACCGTTAAACGCCATAAAACATATTATATCAAGAGTAGGTTTCTATATGCCTAGTTAAAAGTCAAAGAGGACAAAAAAAACACCCACAAATTTTGTATATTTTTAATTAATGTTGGTCCGGATATATTTTGGAAAATTTAAAAGAAAATATTTATTCGTTAGGGGTCAATTCACTTGAAATTTATTCAATGGTGGTTAATTTAAAAAAAAAATATTTGTAAAGAAAATACCGTCCAATTCTTCGTTGTGTTCATTGTGTTTAAGCTAGAACAGAATATATTTAGGGCTAAGTAAACTAGGAAGAAAGAAAAAGGGAAAAATACTGAGAGACGAATAGATAGAGATAAAAAGATTAAAAAAAAACTTTATTTAAAATAGGTTACGATTTTACCCCAGGAAACGTTGTATAGCCCTACCAGTTAAGTATATTAAAGGGTAGATATATGTATGTCCAGCTAAAACTTGAAATATATAAAGCAAACACTGAGAAAGTTTGTATTAATTGGTAATATACAATATCTAAAAATTAATGAAAAAATATTAACAAGGGATAACAAGTTACTATTTATATCATTTAATGTTATCAAATAATACACAAAGCTTTTAATGTTATCATATAAGGGGAAACAACTGTGATTTTTTTCACACAGTTGTTTTTTTGTTTTTTTTACATAGTGATCACCACTTATCAAGGCCCGGAAGCCAGTCAGGGATAAGGGTTATTGCAAGTACATTACGTAAGTGTGGAGATTTGATGAAGTGTTTACTTAAGGGGGCGGTTCATGGTTCATTAGGAATTTGTTAACATTGGACTTGAACACATCCAAGTTGTAGTCCGGTGGGAAGCAGGCAGACGGAACAGACTTCCACAGGCGTGCAGTTCTAAGAAAGAAGCTTTGTTCATGGAATCCACGTTTTGATTTAGGCACAGATATAGAGTGGGGGAAATTTTTCAAAGTGGATTCAGCTAGACGGATGTTTTCCGTGAAAGATTGGCGAGGGGTGGGGACAAGAGATTGGAGTTCAGATGAGCACCTGCCATGGAAATAGCGATTAAACAAGGATAGGCTCGCAACGTCTCTTTTGCGGGAGAGAGGTTGCAGGGTAGAGAAAAGGGCATCCCCCACTAAGCCACGAAGTCTATTTTGTACTCTGTCAAGGAAGGATAGGCTGTTTTTTTTTTGCAGCTGCTGCCCAGATATGGCAACAGTATTCCGTCCTTGGACGTACTTGGCTTTTATATAGATAGAGAATTGCATCAGGAGTGAGATATCTTCTGGAGCGGTAGAAGGATCCCACCATCTTTCCAGCGACCTTGGCAACAGACTTGATGTACGTGTTCCATTTCAGATCAGGAGTAAAGGTCAAACCCAGAAGCTTGTCAAAACACGGGGCCTCACCCAGACGAGAGCCATCCATCACAATTGATGCCAGATGGGGATCAGAGCGTTGATGATGTAAGGATAGGAGTTTGGTTTCCCTTACGTAAACTCCTATTATGTGTATGTATGCGCAGAGTGAGGAATGGGAGGTGTGAAGAAGAGTCTCTACCTAAAGCTTACCCTGTCCTTAGCCCTCACAATTATAATCCTAACACATACACAAGCTCTTGCTGTGCTCGTGGCTAGCCAAGATCTCTTACCAACAATAAGCTAGTGCTTAGTATTTATCAATGCAAAATTGGTGCTTATTAGTAAATACTGTTGGACATTCGTGACTGAAACTTGGTGGACAAGTTAGGGATTAAAAGGGTTTATTTTTGGGAATTATGATTGCATTGTTGGAACCTGCAGTAATAGTTTCAAGAGACATAGAATAAACAGTCATGCTTAGCTGTACAGAAGCAATAGTGCGCAAATCTCCAGGTACAAGAATAATATTATGCAAATTTAGACGCTGCTGGGAGTTCGAGGTATTAGAATAAAAGACGGGTCTTTGTTGGACGTTATTTCGTTCTTGTGTGAAATTTAAGTTTTATTTAGAGAAGAAAAGACGGGCTGCAGATGCTTATATGAATGGCAAACGTCTTTGTCGTTAGAAAAAAAAAAACAAGAAAATAGTCCAGTTCTAGTGGTTGTTTTCCTTTTAACTCGTAATCTATCTATCTATATATCTATAAAAGTGAAATGTTTGTATGTGTTTCTCTGTGTGTACATTTTCCTACGCAATAACTCTGTCAATTTTTAGTCTACAGACTCGAAATTTGTATATACAGGGTACTGACATTTGGGAAAATCGATGTGATTGGTTTTTAGCCAGAAATCTGGCGATTAAGAGGTCAAAGTTCAACGATTTGACATTTGAGAACTCTACCAAACTCCTCCGACAATTTTGGGCCTACACACTTGAAATTTTAGATATAGGTACCTTGGACATGAAGCTTACTTATTAACTGGATTTGAGCCCAAACCAATAACTGTTAAGGGGTCATAATAGGGGAAAAATAAATAAAAAAATTAACCGCTTTTTTTTGCTATGCATACACCTCCAAAGCCGGACTGAACTGCTAGTCATTTAGAAAATCTTGCCTAGATACATTTTTCAGTTGCGTACATTTTTTTAGAATTATTATGAATTTTATTAAACAATCCATAAACACCATTATTGTGAGGGTCCACCTGCAATAAAATAAAAACTGTTGGGCATTAATGATTTAAACTTGGTGGACACGTAAGGCATGGAATAAAGTTTATTTGTACGACACATAGTTGCATTGTAAGAAATTATTGTGATATTTATTAAAGATTCCATAAGTGACATTTCTGCGTGGCCCACTTGCAAAAAATAAAGACTGTTGGACATTCATAGTTGAAACTTGGTGAATAAGTCACACAATTAAGTTTTTTGTACGAAATAATAGATTGGTTATTCTAGTTAGACTTCTTACACCTTGAACATTTTCAGGCTTACTTTGTTGATAATTGAATTAGTAACACGCATTCGACTGTGAATATCTGTGTGGTTAACGAGGTCAGCAATAAAGCGATATATACTCTGCCACGTGTCCCACCAGAAAATTGAAGTAACGTATCTTTGCTTTCTCATTTCCTTGATTTTCGCCTGACTTGTATTAAATCATTATCCTGTCCTTTGAACATCTTCAGGCTGTTATAAATGAGACGACGACGCCATTCATTTCAATCACTAGTGACGTCACTGAATATGCTTCCGGTTCTAGCGTTCCTAGCAACTGAGGGTTGTCTTCGCATTATTCTGACATTTATTTAGTGTTTCGGCTTGATGTATTAGATTCTTCTTCATCGGAATAACGTATGGCCCAGCTCAGTCCTAAAAGGTGTTATCCTTGGGATATGATCCTCTTATCCTTCGGAAGGACGTACGTCGGTTTACTGTTAGTGAATTACGGTCCCTCTACTGGAGAATACCGACGGTGCAGCTTCTGGATATTTTCATAGTAGATTAGAATGAGCTCTTCATTTGTCGCACTTCCCGGTGTGTTCGATATTTTTCTGCAGTAGGAAACAAAAGAATATGGTCACTCTAAATTTTTTTATACATATTAAACATATTAAATATATTAAACATATTAAAAATATTAAACAGCTCTTTTTCATATTTGATACTCCTATATGACGATAATAACGATTGTGATACGTTGATGGAAACATTATTTGGATTTGTTTTTCGTCTACTTTTAATTTTATTGTAAATATTGGTGTCCTATTGTTTGAATATGGTTTCAATATTGTTTGCATATTGTTTAAATATGGTTTCAATATTGTTTGAATATGATTTCAATATTGTTTCAATATTATTTGAATATAGTTTCAATATTGTTTCAATATGATTTCAATATTGTTTCAATATTATTTGAATATAGTTTCAATATTGTTTCAATATGATTTCAATATTGTTTCAATATTGTTTCAATATTGTTTCAATATTGTTTGAATATAGTTTCAAAATTGTTTGAATATGGTTTCAATATTGTTTCAATATGATTTCAATGTTGTTTGCATATTGTTTGAATATGGTTTCGATATTGTTTCAATATTGTTTCAATATTGTTTGAATATAGTTTCAATATTGCTTGAATATAGTTTCAATATTGTTTGAATATGATTTCAATGTTGTTTCAATATTGTTTGAATATGGTTTCAATATTATTTCAATATTGCTTGAATATAGTTTCAATATTGTTTGAATATGATTTCAATATTGTTTCAATATTGTTTTAATATGGTTTCAATATTGTTTCAATATTGCTTGAATATAGTTTCAATATTGTCTGGATATGATTTCAATATTGTCTCAATATTGTTTGAATATGGTTTCAATATTGTTTGAATATGATTTCAATATTATCTCAATATTGTTTGAATATGATTTCAATATTGTTTGAATATGATTTCAATATTGTCTCAATATTGTTTGAATATGATTTCAATATAGTTTCAATATTGTTTGAATATGGTTTCAATATTATTTCAATATTGCTTGAATATAGTTTCAATATTTTTTGAATATGATTTCAATATTGTTTCAATATTGTTTTAATATGGTTTCAGTATTGTTTCGATATTCTTTCAATATTGTTTGAATATAATTTCAATATTGTTCCAATATTGTTTCAATATTGTTTCAATATAGTTTCAATATTGTTTGAATATGGTTTCAATATTGTTTCAATATGATTTCAATATTGTTTCAATATTGTTTTAATATGGTTTTAATATTGTGTCAATATTGTTTCAATATGGTTTCAATATTCTAGTATCCACTATTTTTCATTTAGAGAAAATTAACACGTAAATATAAGTTGTTATACGCCGGCTTCTAGTCAAATTTTTAAAAATCAGATTCGACAAAAAAATCCTAAGTCATCGGAAAATACTTTCCCTTTAACAAACTTTTTACACAAATTTTTTAAGAAAAACAACCTAAAACTTTCCAAAAACTTTCTGTGAAAACCTTAACAGTTTTAGAGAAAATAAATAAATTGAATTAAGGATTAAAAGTTTCACAAACAAGCCAAACAGCGTCAAAAGAACCCAAAACAATTAAACAAGACAGTTGGAAACCATACCAATTCTGGCAAAATCTTCGTAAAAGGGGACAAAACTAAAACAAAAATTATAAAATAGACGAACAAGAAAATAGTAAAGTAATCATAGAAAACATCACAACAACCTACAAAACCTATGAACAAATGAATGCGGCAACAGAGATATAATAAATCCTAAAAGTAAACAAACAACCACTACACGTAAAATTAGTAAAAAAGTTTGTAAATTTAAACTAAAGGAGGCATATATGTTATTGAAAAACCATAATATAATTTTTACAATGACACAAGCACTTGCTTTATAAACCCAGCCAAACTAGATATAAATTCATAAAACAATCCGTTATAGATTTAACACGCGAATAAAAACAAACTGGCATCGCTTTCTACGAAACTTAAATAATGAACTTCTTGGATTCAACCATCCCTTAGACTCTGTAGAGGGATCGGACTAGAGTTATTCATTTTTTATACGCTATGGTAGTTAAGGAAAACTATTACACAGAAAGACACTACTTTACATATTCACACTTTTTAATATATACATATGCACATAACCTTATGAACAGTACATAGGGCCCGAGCAAAGCCGAGCGGAATTGCTAGTATATATATAAATCCTTGCAAAAACTTTGAAAGGATGATATACAGGTAAACTATTTTCCCATGCTTTTTTACATAAGAAACATGAAAATTTACAAACGACACAATGTTTGAATTTGTTCGAATAGTCTTGAAACATTTGTAACTAACGATGAAATACACTATTTGTTGCTATCAATCTATTCATTGATGTCTTGATTTTGTTAAATATATTGATAAATATATATATATATATATATATATATATATATATATATATGTAAGTGTTTTTGCTTGTAATTTGTCATGGGTAAAAAATGTGTACTATAGTTAAATTGTCTATCATTCAGAAGAAAATATCTTGACATTTAAATATGCGCCTTGACATTAATAACATACAACTAGATTTCAATTATAATGGTGTGGATTGTTTCCTTCTGTACTGTCTCTCTCTCTCTCTCTCTCTCTCTATCACTCTCTCTCTCTTGCGTCTGTTGTCTGTTTCTCTCTTCCACCCTCCCTCACTCTCTCTCTTCCATCTCTCTCTCTCTCTCTCTATTTACCGATTAGCTTAGTCTGTGAGAAAAGATGACACATTCGGTCTTGACGTGATAGCAATCGGTATCGTTAGTTTTACGGCACGTGCTACGTCTGTGGACGCAAAACAGAGGAAGATGTTGGAAGTGCGGGGGGCAAATAAGAAAAATAAAAATAAAAATAAATAAAAAGATAGGTGTGACTTACATATGATAATCAGACATTCTCATCTGAATCAAGGCGCCGTTGAACCCTAAAGAATAACTTGGGCATCGCACTTCAGGCGTAGGATTTTCTTTTTTTTCCTATTTATTTTGAACATTTTTATTCCGAATTTTATTTATATATATATATATATATATATATATATATATATATATATATATATATATATATATATGGTGACCCCCCCAAACGGGCCCCAATTCTAATTAGGCCCCGTTTCTTAGTGTTTTGTCCGAATGAAATGAAATTTTGGTCATAACTAGTTTATTATATTCAAAACATCACATTAAAACACTAGGGTCTTTGGCCTTTTTTTCTCTGTTCTACAGCATATGTTCTAGACGACCTCCATTTAGCTTTTGTTTGGGTCACCCTGTATATATATATATATATATATATATATATATATATATATATGTGTGTGTGTGTGTGTGTGTGTGTGTGTGTGTGTGTGTATCGGTCGGATCTGTTGTGTCTGATGATGCTAAATTTGAAAAGGACATCCAAAATAAAATTTATAAAGCTAGTGAGGCATTTGGTAAGATACGACACAGATTCTGGAACAGCCACGATGTGTCTCTAAAAGTGAAGGAGGCAGTCTACAAATCTGTTGTTCTGTCTACACTTCTGTACGATGCCGAAATGCGAACCTTGTACCGCAAGCATATAAATCAGCTTGAGTCATTCTTTATGAGATGTCTGCGTTCTGTTTGCAATGTTTGATGGTAGGATCGTGCTCCATATAGTGGATTACTGAAGGGATGTGAAATCACTGGTATTGAATCATTTTTGATCAGGATACAAATGCGGTGGCTGGGTCATCTTGTTAGAATGGATAACTTAAGAGTTCCTAAGAAACTTTTTTGTGTGAAACTGACAAATCCCTGCCGCCTAATAGGGCGCCCCATACTCCGTTACAAGGATAAACTAAAAGACAACCTAAAGCGTTGTTGAATTTCTCTGAACTCCTGGGAAAATGCAGCAAGGGATCGCAGCGAATGGAGTAAGATATGTTTTCTAGGGACTAAAGAATTCGAACGTCATAGGGACGCTCTTTGTGCAAATATAAAGGCAAATCACCAGAAAAATTAATTTAAAAAATGAATTTGTATGCAACTGTGATTTCAAACCGTCAGCAAAGAAGGGTTATCTGTTCACTTGAGTAGGCATCTTTGACCGACGAGTATATGCTAGTTCACTATCTGTGGAGGAGTGTGCCGGACGTCTATTGTAACAGAACTTCATACTGAACCCTCATTTATCGTCTTCGAAGAAAGAATCAACCATATATATATATATATATATATATATATATATATATATATATATATAAATTTTGCTGGTAATCTTTCTATTTGCCGGTATTATTTCGGCTGGTAAGTTATATAATATGGCGCCTAGTGGTTGTTCTTCAGCCAAATAAAGTTGATTTATCTATAACTACACCCAAGTCTCCATAAACAATAACAACAACAGCAACAACACCACCACCACCACCACTACCACCAAGAGCCACTCCTGAGAATGATTGGTAGTACCAATGAAAAAAGCTAGAGAATATAACTGGACAACAACTACTGGGCGCAATACTATATAACCTACCAGCTAAAATAAGAAAGTCCGCTCAGCCAATAGAAAAGATTACGAGCAAAATTGGAAAAAAGACGAACTTAATCGTGTTTGATCGGACATGCATATATATATATATTATAGGTAGAGAAGTGTCCTCACGAAGTTATGATATTCCAACGAAGTTATGATATAAATACTTTAAATTGGGTATATAGGGTATTCAGACATGGTGAAAACTTTTTAATCGGTTTTCATCTGGAAAAAAAAGCTGCGAAAGTGTAAAAATCTGGCGTGGGGGTGATCGCTTTTATCTTTTTGTTGACTGTTTCACGAATCTGCATATGCGAATCGTTCACATTACAGATAACTGATGTAAAGAATAAGTAAGTTTGAAAACACGTTTTAAAAATCGTTAGAAGCTGGGCTAATGGCTATCCTACTTAATTCACTGTCTTTAGGTTTTGGTTTCAATCTCAGCTCGAGCCTTTTTTTTTACTTACAAGAAGAAAAAAATACTTAATATTCGCATGCACATTCTTTTCGTGATGTTTTTTATACTTCATTATTTTTTATTTAAAGAATTTAACGCAACGGTGTTTCTGTTTATAATAAGAATATAATATTTTGCGTATTTTACCACCGGGCAACGCGGGACGCCCCCCATATATATATATATATATATATATATATATATATATATATATATATATATATATATATATATATATAAGTTTCAGAGGAAACATAATTTAATTTAAATACCAAAGAAAGCAAAAAAAAACGGGCAGGTGAAATTATTAAAATTTCCTTAAGGCCTTATCGTCTGACCCTCTAAGAGGAAACGTCAGAATGATAAATTAAAAGCTAAGAAACGAATGAGGAAAGAAGGGAATTTGGTTTCAGTTGGAAGACCAGTGAGAAAAAAAAATCTCACTGTTCAGGTGGTTTTAAATCAATAAATACTTCCAACTGATGTTTCAAAATCTTTTGTCTACACAGGCTTGGTCGAGAGTTATTAATGACTAACGCCTCAATGATATTGAGATGATAGTTCGACCTCGCACTGTATAAAACAGAAAACCACCCATCGGAATATTGATCAGAACACCTATTTATACTCATCAAGTGATTATCAATAGCGGACTCATGAGCTTGGGAGTGCTCGGATGTTCTCGAAACCTTGTGTAGTCGAATATCTCGAGGGAGATGTTGGGATATTCTCATTTCCAATCTTTGGGATGTTTTGCCAACGTAGTCAGCTCCACACTGACAAACAAATTTATAAACAACAGAATTCTTTTGAATGGTTTTCCTCACTGGTCTTCCAACTGAAACCGAATTCCCTTCTTTCCTCATTCGTTTTCTTAGTTTTTAATTTATCATTCTGACGTTTCCTCTTAGAGGGTCAGACGATAAGGCCTTAAGGAAAATTTTAATAATTCCACCTGCCCGTTTTTTTTTTTTTTTGGTATTTAAATTAAATTATGTTTCCTCTGAAATTTCTCCTTCCATTTTGCTGTACTAAGAATTTACTTATATATATATATATATATATATATATATATATATATATATATATATGCACTAGCTGAACACTCGGCGTTGCCCGGTCATATAATACGCTTCAACATGACATTTTAATTTATAAAAATTGCGTATGTATGATTATAGAATCATTCCTTTATTGATTATTATATATTACCAGGAATAATTTGCCCGGTGGCAAAAAATAAACAAAAATAAAATAAATAAATAAATAAAATATATGTACATATTTAGAATATCTACATGAATATAATTACACGTAATATTTAACTAATAATGATCATCCCATAAGAAAACCGAAAAATCTAATAAGGAATTAATTAAAAGGAATGTTAAAAAAAATATGTAAATTAGCTAGATCTTTTGCAGATGAATGCAATTCCACGACCATATATAACAAAGTTTTTAAATAAATAGAAAACTTTTTTTAATATGTATACAAATACAAAAAATATTTTAGGAGTATATATATAGTTATATACTCATACAAGCGATACTCATATATATTTACATATAAAATAAAAAAATCTTGTTATTGAAAATGTATTCAAATAAAAAAAACAACAACTTATAAACCTGAACAGAAGGTTTTCAAAATTTTAATTATCCAACAAGGACTGACTTCCTCATCTTGGCTGTTATAGTCACAACGTTTCAGCCGTTTTGCCCTCTGGCCTTCATCAGGTGTTTTGTATCGAACTGGGGAACAAATGACTATAACAACCAAGATGAGGAAGTCAGTCCGACAATCTCAATAAATGAAAACACCTCATCTCAAAAATACAGACAATTACTATCCAACAAGGAGTACAAATAAAGAAGAGAAAAATTATTCCGTTTGGGTTTCGAAGAATGCAATTCTTATCACGAGAGGGAAGAAGTTTTGCAGGTTTAGTCATAAAAGGAAACAAACAATATGAAATCAATTATATTTGCAGAAAATAATCATTTTACAGTCAGAGACAGTTTATAGGGGTTCAATGAGATTAAGAAAGCAAAAAACGGGAAAAAGAGAGAAAAAAGATATAATAAAATTCAATTAGAAAGACGGTATCATTCAACCACGGTAGTGGTTGAATATATGCTTAAGTCCGAAAGTGAATGAATCGAGACACATTCAAACCCCCACCACTAATTCCGTTCGCAACCAAATTTCAAACAGGTTATATAGTTGAATAGAACACCTCATTAGTTACATTTTGAAAAAAAAAAAATTCGAAAATTGGTTCAGTAGAAAAAAAGTTACAACAAAATATGTGGGTTCACAAACAGGAGAGTAAGTACATACATAAGTGACTAACGCTTTTTTTTTTATTTTGCATAACTTTTTTTTGTATATAAATATTTTTTACTGCGATTTTGCCAATATGACATGTTAGCGTAACGGTTAGAGTACCGGGGGTTGGTGGAAAGATTTTAGGTTCAATCCCGTGTATTTTTTTTTACTATTAAAAAACGGAACTTTTTTTAATAACTAATTTTTTTTTTAACTCTCCTTATGAAATAGGTATGCGGTTTTCTTTTCCTAGATGGTTTAGATTTTCAATGCAGCACAGTACGGTTTGGAATCTTACCGTACTATTCTCCAATGCTTTAATAGCTGCCTGACTATCTGAAAGGATAGCTATTTCCTGTTGCTGAACCTCTTCCATGATCAGCTTTTACATAAAAATTAATAATTTTATTATATCATAATTAGGATCATCTAATTCATTTTTATGTAAATTATAAAATTATTAATTCCATCTACTAACTAACTAACTAATGAATTAATTTTATTCAAACAATTTTCACTGCATAAATATATGCAAATAATAGGGGGGATATAAGTTCAATCCAGCGACTGACACCCTTTCGAACTCAACAATAAACAACAACATATCCAAATAATAAATAAAATATTTATCAATATTCAAATTTTAGTTTTAGCTGCAATATTTAAGTCTAAAAATTTCTTATTTTTTACTTTACTAGAATATCTTGTTCTTTACTTTTCCAGGTTGAATTTCTTGTCCTTTACTTTTCCAGGTTTAATAAAATCTTAAGAATATTACTTTTCATGCGCGCATTTTTCCATATAATATATATATGTAGACGTATATATATATTTATAAATCTATGAAAGACGGTATACATATATATATATATGAAACGCGGAATATTCAGTGTAGCTTAATCGCCATATATATTTTATAACTTACCATATATATATAGATAGATAGATACGTATATATATATGTATATATATATGAAAGACGGTATATATATATATATGTTTGTATATAAAAGACGGTATATATATGTATAAGTATACATATAATTATTTTATGCTATAATAATTAAATACCTACAGACACTAGTGTTTCATCCTTTCGGGAACCTTCAGTGCAAGGTGTCACGATTAACACCAGTCAACAGATTCGAACTCGGCAACTCGAACCATCTCTGTCTCGATTAGCAAAGACCGTATCCATTCGGCTATCATTAAGAGCGTGAAATAACGTTAAATTTAAACATTTAAATTTTAAATGTTCTTTACGCCAGTCAGACAGTGATCTAATCATTGTACGGTGATCCATGCATAAGAGCTAAATGTACCGACTTAATTCAACTGAAAGTGCGTAACGATAAGAAACGAGTTTCTTAAAGGGTCTGTCAGAACTATATATATATATATATATATGTATATATATGTATATATATATGTATATAATACATACATATATATATATATATATATATATATATATATATATATATATATATATAAATAAATTTTACTGTCTTTGGATCTTCCACTCTTCAACCGAACATCCATTCACGTGAAATCATTTTTCGTTTTTTCCCCTATTCCCTCTGATGCACTTTTTTTTTTTTTTTTAGCTTTTAGCAAGTACACCCTATAGTTCACCTGCAGTTTCCTTTATGAGCAAAGAATTTTGCTTATTCTTCCTCTATAACAAGAAGGAAATATTTCTTTCGAAACTCCGTGAATTAAAGACAATCCATTTCTTTTGCGTTTCCTTTTTAGAAATTAAATAAATTCTTGACTCTTGTTAAAGTATGTTGAAACATGTTTTATTAACTCTTTATATATATATATATATATATATATATATATATATATATATATATATATATATATATAATTTTCAGAATGTGAGAGAGAATACTTGCCTCGCAGGCAGGAGGTTCGGGTTTCAAATCCCGGGTGCGGATATGTGTGATTGATGAGTGCAAATGTGGGCAAAACTTGATGTCTTAGACATTCGCTCCGTTGGCTGGCATGGCTCTTGTGGGCTGCGGCGTTCTTTGGACTGGGCAAATAATTATATATATATATATTCTCGCAAGTATATATATATATATATATATATATAAATATATATATATATATATATATATATATATATACATTCTCGCAAGTATATATATATTCTCGCAAGTATATATATATATATATATATATATATTCTCGCAAGTATATATATATATATATTCTCGCAAGTATATATATATTCTCGCAAGTATATATATATATTCTCTCAAGTATATATATATATATATTGTCGCAAGTATATATATATTCTCGCAAGTATATATATATATATATTCTCGCAAGTATATATATATATATATATATTCTCTCAAGTATATATATATATATATTCTCTCAAGTATATATATATTCTCGCAAGTACATATATATTCTCGCTAGTATATATATATTCTCGAAAGTATATATATATATATATATTCTCGCAAGTATATATATATATATATGCTCGCTAGTATATATATATTCTCGCAAGTATATATATATATTCTCGAAAGTATATATATATATATATTCTCGCAAGTATATATATATATATATTCTCACAAGTATATATATATATATATATATATATTCTCGCAAGTATATATATATATATTCTCACAAGAATATATATATATATATGTATATATATATATGTATATATATATATTCTCGTAATATACATAATTGTCGTATTCTAGATCTGAATCAAGTGGTACGTGATAATTCAGCTACAGAACACGTTGATGGATGCAATAACATTTCTGTAATCATCAGCTTACTCTGCTTTAAATCGGTCTCCTCCGTCAAATCTGTGCATGCTATAACGAGATGAGCACGTTCTGTATTTCATCAAAGGTCATTGGTTAATGGTTTGACCCGCTGACTTAGCCGATTTACACCGACTTGTGACCGATATGCTGTGGTGGCAGCACGTAGTGACTGGTGACCAAAGGTTGAAGAGCCCACCTCTAAATAGGACATGTCTATGCTTGTCTGTGTATTGACGCTTATTTGATTGCATCTTCTTATGCATTGTTAAATAGGCGTGCACATAAAAACATTCACACGGACACAGATTGACGCCACACACACACACACACACACACACACACACACACACACACACACACACACACACACACACACACACACATATATATATATATACAGGGTGTCTCAAAAAATGTACTCACAATTTAACCCTTTCTAACATGCTGTCTTTTTGTGTTGCAGGTGTGAGGTGTGAACGACATCATGGCAGGAAATCAGCTTAGCTTGGAAGAGAGGAAGTTTGTCCTGAAATGTTATTGGAAGACAGAAAACGCCATTGAAGTGCAAACACGACTCAGAAGGGAATTCGCAAGACCACCACCAACGCGCCGGACCATTGCTCGTATCAAAGAGAAATTTGATGCAGATGGAACCGTCAAGAATGTCAACAAGAAACGTTCTGGACGAACTCGGACATCCACGAGCCCTGGAAAAGAAGAGCAGGTGCAGGAAACACTCTTTCGATCCCCACAGAAATCACTTCGACAAACTGCTCGGGAAACTCACATCTCAAAAGATAGCGTCCATCGCATCATGAAGCGTCTGCACTGGAAATGCTACACTCCAACACTAATTCATGCTCTCAACGAAGACGATCCTGACCAGAGAGTCGAATTATGTGAATGGTACCTGGCAAAACGTGCAGAAGATGCAGGGTTTCCACATAATATTGTGTGGAGCGATGAGGCAACCTTTAAATTAAATGGCACCATTAATCACCATAATTGCACGTACTGGGGTCCTATAAATCCTCATGTAACACTTGAACACCATGTAAACTTGCCAGGAGTAACAGTGTGGTGTGGGATATCCGCATTGGACATCATAGGGCAATTTTTTTTTAACGGAACTGTCACTGGTGAGAGATACCTTAACTTGCTTCAGGAGTTTGTTGGTCCACAAATTTCTGAGATGTTTGGTGGTGATGGCGAGATTTTCTTTCAGCAAGATGGAGCATCTCCCTACTACCATCGCGATGTACGAGCTCACCTCGATACAGCTTTTCCAGACCCATGGATTGGACGAAGGGGTTCCATTGAATATCCTGCACGTTCCCGGACCTCACGCCCATGGACTTTTTTGTGGGGATATCTCAAAGACAAAGTTTATCGCACCAAACCAAGAACAATTGATGCATTGAAAATGGAAATTGAAAGACAATGTCGCGATATTCCTAATGACCTGTTTCGTGACGTTTGCGAATCCCTTGGTGCGCGTTATCAGTGTTGTCTGGACAATAATGGTCATCAATTCGAACATTTGCGAACAT